>NC_133129.1:112074021-112411703 GCF_048418815.1 Hemitrygon akajei | reverse complement strand
GTGGGTCAGAGAAGGAGGAGTGAATGTGGGCTGGAGAAGTAGAAGTGAGTGTGGGCTGGTGAAGGAGAAGTGAGTGTGGATTGGAGAAGGAGAAGTGAGTGTGGATTGGAGAAGGTGAAGTGAGTGTGAGTCGGAGCAGGAGAAGTGAGTGTGGATCAAAGAAGGAGTAGTGAATGTGGGCTGGAGAATGAGAAGTGTGTGTGGGTTGGAGAAGGAGAAGTGAGTGTGGATCAAAGAAGGAGAAGTGAATGTGGGCTGGAGAAGGAGAAGTGAGTGTGGGCTGGAGTCGGAGAAGTGAGTGTGGATTGGAGAAGGAGAATTGAGCGTGGGTCGGAGAAGGAGAAGTGAGTGTGGATCAAAGAAGGAAAAGTGAATGTGGGCTGGAGAAGGAGAAGTGAGTGTGGGCTTGAGAAGGAGAAGTGAGTGTGGATTGGAGAAGGAGAAGTGAGTGTGGGTCGGAGAAGGAGATGTGAGTGTGGGTCGGAGAAGGAGAAGTGAGTGTCGATCAAAGAAGGAGAAGTGAATGTGGGCTGGAGAAGGAGAAGTGAGTGTGGATTGGAGAAGGAGAAGTGAGTGTGGGTCGGAGAAGGAGAAGTGAGTGTGGGCTGGAGAAGGAGAAGTGAGTGCGGGTTGGAGAAATAGAAGTGAGTGTCGGTCAAAGAAGGAGATGTGAATGTGGGCATGAGACGGAGTAGTGAGTGTGGGTCAGAGAAGGAGGAGTGAATGTGGGCTGGAGAAGTAGAAGTGAGTGTGAGCTGGAGAAGGAGAAGTGAGTGTGGATTGGAGAAGGAGAAGTGAGTGTGGATTGGAGAAGGAGAAGTGAGTGTGGGTTGGAGAATGAGAAGTGAGTGTGGATCAAAGAAGGAGAAGTGAATGTGGGCTGGAGAAGGAGAAGTGAGTGTGGGCTGGAGTAGGAGAAGTGAGTGTGAATTGGAGAAGGAGAATTGAGCGTGGGTCGGAGAAGGAGAACTGAGTGTGGATCAAAGAAGGAAAAGTGAATGTGGGCTGGAGAAGGAGAAGTGAGTGTGGGCTGGAGAAGGAGAAGTGAGTGTGGGTCAGAGAAGGAGAAGTGAGTGTGGATTGGAGAAGGAGAAGTGAGTGTGGATCAAAGAAGGAGTAGTGAATGTGGGCTGGAGAATGAGAAGTGTGTGTGGGTTGGAGAAGGAGAAGTGAGTGTGGATCAAAGAAGGAGAAGTGAATGTGGGCTGGAGAAGGAGAAGTGAGTGTGGGCTGGAGTAGGAGAAGTGAGTGTGGATTGGAGAAGGAGAATTGAGCGTGGGTCGGAGAAGGAGAAGTGAGTGTGGATCAAAGAAGGAAAAGTGAATGTGGGCTGGAGAAGGAGAAGTGAGTGTGGGCTGGAGTAGGAGAAGTGAGTGTGGATTGGAGAAGGAGAATTGAGCGTGGGTCGGTTAAGGAGAACTGAGTGTGGATCAAAGAAGGAAAAGTGAATGTGGGCTGGAGAAGGAGAAGTGAGTGTGGGCTGGAGAAGGAGAAGTGAGTGTGGGTCAGAGAAGGAGAAGTGAGTGTGGATTGGAGAAGGAGAAGTGAGTGTGGGTCGGAGAAGGAGAAGTGAGTGTGAGTCGGAGAAGGAGAAGTGAGTGTCGATTAAAGAAGGAGAAGTGAATGTGGGCTGGAGAAGGAAAAGTGAGTTTGTGTCGTAGAAGGAGGAGTGAGTGTGGATTGGAGACGGAGGAGTGAGTGTGGGTTGGAGAAGGAGAAGTGAGTGTGGGTCAAAGAAGGAGATGTGAATGTGGGCTGGAGAAGGAGAAGTGAGTGTGGTCTGGAGAAGGAGAAGTGAGTGTGGATTGGAGAAGGAGAAGTGAATGTGGGTCGGAGAAGAAGTGAGTGTGGGTCAGAGAAGGACGAGCGAGTGTGGGTCGGAGAAGGAGAAGTGAGTGTGGGTCAGAGAAGGAGAAGTGAATGTGGGTCGGAGAAGGAGAAGTGAGTGTGGGCTGGAGAAGGAGAAGTGAGTGTGGATTGGAGAAGGAGATGTGAGTATGGGCCGGAGAAGGAGAAGTGAGTGTGGATCAAAGAAGGAGATGTGAATTTTGCCTGGAGAAGTAAAAGTGAGTGTGGGTTGGAGAAGGAGAAGTGAGTGTGGGTCGGAGAAGGAGAAGTGAGTGTGGGTTGGAGAAATAGAAGTGAGTGTGGGTCAAAGAAGGAGATGTGAATGTGGGCATGAGAAGGAGTAGTGAGTGTGGGTCAGAGAAGGAGGAGTGAATGTGGGCTGGAGAAGTAGAAGTGAGTGTGGGCTGGTGAAGGAGAAGTGAGTGTGGATTGGAGAAGGAGAAGTGAGTGTGGATTGGAGAAGGTGAAGTGAGTGTGAGTCGGAGCAGGAGAAGTGAGTGTGGATCAAAGAAGGAGTAGTGAATGTGGGCTGGAGAATGAGAAGTGTGTGTGGGTTGGAGAAGGAGAAGTGAGTGTGGATCAAAGAAGGAGAAGTGAATGTGGGCTGGAGAAGGAGAAGTGAGTGTGGGCTGGAGTAGGAGAAGTGAGTGTGGATTGGAGAAGGAGAATTGAGCGTGGGTCGGAGAAGGAGAAGTGAGTGTGGATCAAAGAAGGAAAAGTGAATGTGGGCTGGAGAAGGAGAAGTGAGTGTGGGCTTGAGAAGGAGAAGTGAGTGTGGATTGGAGAAGGAGAAGTGAGTGTGGGTCGGAGAAGGAGATGTGAGTGTGTGTCGGAGAAGGAGAAGTGAGTGTCGATCAAAGAAGGAGAAGTGAATGTGGGCTGGAGAAGGAAAAGTGAGTTTGGGTCGTAGAAGGAGGAGTGAGTGTGGATTGGAGAAGGAGGAGTGAGTGTGGGTTGGAGAAGGAGAAGTGAGTGTGGGTCAAAGAAGGAGATGTGAATGTGGGCTGGAGAAGGAGAAGTGAGTGTGGGCTGGAGAAGGAGAAGTGAGTGTGGATTGGAGAAGGAGAAGTGAATGTGGGTCGGAGAAGAAGTGAGTGTGGGTCAGAGAAGGAGGAGCGAGTGTGGGTCGGAGAAGGAGAAGTGAGTGTGGGTCAGAGAAGGAGAAGTGAATGTGGGTCGGAGAAGGAGAAGTGAGTGTGGGCTGGAGAAGGAGAAGTGAGTGTGGATTGGAGAAGGAGATGTGAGTATGGGTCGGAGAAGGAGAAGTGAGTGTGGATCAAAGAAGAAGTGAATGTGGGCTGGAGAAGGAGAAGTGAGTGTGGGCTGGAGAAGGGGAAGTGAGTGTGGTTTGGAGAAGGAGAAGTGAGCGTGGGTCGGAGAAGGGGAAGTGAGTGTGGATCAAAGAAGGAGAAGTGAATGTGGGTTGGAGAAGGAGAAGTGAGTGTGGGTTGGAGAAGGAGAAGTGAGTGTGGGTCGGAGAAGGAGAAGTGAGTGTGGGCTGGAGAAGGAGTAGTGAGTGTGGGTTGGAGAAATAGAAGTGAGTGTGGGTCAAAGAAGGAGAAGTGAATGTGGGCATGAGAAGGAGATGTGAGTGTGGGTCGGAGAAGGAGGCGTGAATGTGGGCTGGAGAAGGAGAAGTGCGTGTGGATAAAAGAAGGAGAAGTGAATGTGGGCTGGAGCAGGAGAAGTGAGTGTGGATTGGAGAAGGAGAAGTGAGTGTGAGTCGGAGCAGGAGAAGTGAGTGTGGATCAAAGATGGAGAAGTGAATGTGGGCTGGAGAAGGAGAAGTGAGTGTGGGTTGGAGAAGGAGAAGTGTGTGTGGGTGGGAGAAGAAGTGAGTGTGGGTTGGAGAAGGAGAAGTGAGTGTGGATTGGCGAAGGAGATGTGAGCGTGGGTCGGAGAAGGAGAAGTGAGTGTGGATCAAAGAAGGAGAAGTGAATTTTGCCTGGAGAAGGAAAATTGAGTGTGGGTTGGAGAAGGAGAAGTGAGTGTGGGTCGGAGAAGGAGAAGTGAGTGTGGGCTGGAGAAGGAGAAGTGAGTGTGGGTTGGAGAAATAGAAGTGAGTGTGGGTCAAAGAAGGAGATGTGAATGTGGGCATGAGAAGGAGTAGTGAGTGTGGGTCAGAGAAGGAGGAGTGAATGTGGGCTGGAGAAGTAGAAGTGAGTGTGGGCTGCAGAACGAGAAGTGAGTGTGGATTGGAGAAGGAGAAGTGAGTGTGGATTGGAGAAGGAGAAGTGAGTGTGAGTCGGAGCAGTAGAAGTGAGTGTGGATCAAAGAAGGAGAAGTGAATGTGGGCTGGAGAATGAGAAGTGAGTGTGGGTTGGAGAAGGAGAAGTGAGTGTGGATCAAAGAAGGAGAAGTGAATGTGGGCTGGAGAAGGTGAAGTGAGTGTGGGCTGGAGTAGGAGAAGTGAGTGTGGATTGGAGAAGGAGAATTGAGCGTGGGTCGGAGAAGAAGTGACTGTGGATCAAAGAAGGAAAAGTGAATGTGGGCTGGAGAAGGAGAAGTGAGTGTGGGCTGGAGAAGGAGAAGTGAGTGTGGGTCAGAGAAGGAGAAGTGAGTGTGGATTGGAGAAGGAGAAGTGAGTGTGGGTCGGAGAAGGAGAAGTGAGTGTGGGTCGGAGAAGGAGAAGTGAGTGTCGATCAAAGAAGGAGAAGTGAATGTGGGCTGGAGAAGGAAAAGTGAGTTTGGGTCGTAGAAGGAG
Organism: Hemitrygon akajei; assembly: GCF_048418815.1. Taxonomy (NCBI): domain Eukaryota; kingdom Metazoa; phylum Chordata; class Chondrichthyes; order Myliobatiformes; family Dasyatidae; genus Hemitrygon; species Hemitrygon akajei. The sequence goes on along the minus strand of NC_133129.1, from coordinate 112,407,151 downwards.
GAGTCAGTGTGGATTGGAGAAGGAGGAGTGAGTGTGGGTTGGAGAAGGAGAAGTGAGTGTGGGTCAAAGAAGGAGATGTGAATGTGGGCTGGAGAAGGAGAAGTGAGTGTGGGCTGGAGAAGGAGAAGTGAGTGTGGATTGGAGAAGGAGAAGTGAATGTGGGTCGGAGAAGAAGTGAGTGTGGGTCAGAGAAGTAGGAGCGAGTGTGGGTCGGAGAAGGTGAAGTGAGTGTGGGTCAGAGAAGGAGAAGTGAATGTGGGTCGGAGAAGGAGAAGTGATTGTGGGCTGGAGAAGGAGAAGTGAGTGTGGATTGGAGAAGGAGATGTGAGTATGGGTCGGAGAAGGAGAAGTGAGTGTGGATCAAAGAAGAAGTGAATGTGGGCTGGAGAAGGAGAAGTGAGTGTGGGCTGGAGAAGGGGAAGTGAGTGTTGTTTGGAGAAGGAGAAGTGAGCGTGGGTCGGAGAAGGGGAAGTGAGTGTGGAACAAAGAAGGAGAAGTGAATGTGGGCTGGAGAAGGAGAAGTGAGTGTGGGCTGGAGAAGGAGAAGTGAGTGTCGGTCGGAGAAGGAGAAGTGAGTGTGGGCTGGAGAAGGAGAAGTGAGTGTGGGTTGGAGAAATAGAAGTGAGTGTGGGTCAAAGAACGAGATGTGAATGTGGGCATGAGAAGGAGTAGTGAGTGTGGGTCAGAGAAGGAGGAGTGAATGTGGGCTGGAGGAGTAGAAGTGAGTGTGAGCTGGAGAAGGAGAAGTGAGTGTGGATTGGAGAAGGAGAAGTGAATGTGGGTCGGAGAAGAAGTGAGTGTGGGTCAGAGAAGGAGGAGCGAGTGTGGGTCGGAGAAGGAGAAGTGAGTGTGGGTCAGAGAAGGAGAAGTGAATGTGGGTCGGAGAAGGAGAAGTGAGTGTGGGCTGGAGAAGGAGAAGTGAGTGTGGATTGGAGAAGTAGATGTGAGTATGGGTCGGAGAAGGAGAAGTGAGTGTGGATCAAAGAAGAAGTGAATGTGGGCTGGAGAAGGAGAAGTGAGTGTGGGCTGGAGAAGGGGAAGTGAGTGTGGATCAAAGAAGGAGAAGTGAATGTGGGCTGGAGAAGGAGAAGTGAGTGTGGGTTGGAGAAGGAGAAGTGAGTGTGGGTCGGAGAAGGAGAAGTGAGTGTGGGCTGGAGACGGAGATGTGAGTGCGGGTTGGAGAAATAGAAGTGAGTGTGGGTCAAAGAAGGAGATGTGAATGTGGGCATGAGAAGGAGTAGTGAGTGTGGGTCAGAGAAGGAGGAGTGAATGTGGGCTGGAGAAGTAGAAGTGAGTGTGAGCTGGAGAAGGAGAAGTGAGTGTGGATTGGAGAAGGAGAAGTGAGTGTGGATTGGAGAAGGAGAAGTGAGTGTGAGTCGGAGCAGGAGAAGTGAGTGTGGATCAAGAAGGAGAAGTGAATGTGGGCTGGAGAATGAGAAGTGAGTGTGGGTTGGAGAAGAAGTGAGTGTGGGTTGGAGAAGGAGAAGTGAGTGTGGGCTGGAGAAGGAGAAGTGAGTGTGGGTTGGAGAAATAGAAGTGAGTGTGGGTCAAAGAAGGAGATGTGAATGTGGGCATGAGAAGGAGTAGTGAGTGTGGGTCAGAGAAGGAGGAGTGAATGTGGGCAGGAGGAGTAGAAGTGAGTGTGAGCTGGAGAAGGAGAAGTGAGTGTGGATTGGAGAAGGAGAAGTGAATGTGGGTCGGAGAAGAAGTGAGTGTGGGTCAGAGAAGGAGGAGCGAGTGTGGGTCGGAGAAGGAGAAGTGAGTGTGGGTCAGAGAAGGAGAAGTGAATGTGGGTCGGAGAAGGAGAAGTGAGTGTGGGCTGGAGAAGGAGAAGTGAGTGTGGATTGGAGAAGGAGATGTGAGTATGGGTCGGAGAAGGAGAAGTGAGTGTGGATCAAAGAAGGAGAAGTGAATGTGGGCTGGAGAAGGAGAAGTGAGTGTGGATTGGAGAAGGAGAAGTGAGTGTGGGTCGGAGAAGGAGAAGTGAGTGTGGGCTGGAGAAGGAGAAGTGAGTGCGGGTTGGAGAAATAGAAGTGAGTGTCGGTCAAAGAAGGAGATGTGAATGTGGGCATGAGAAGGAGTAGTGAGTGTGGGTCAGAGAAGGAGAAGTGAATGTGGGCTGTAGAAGTAGAAGTGAGTGTGAGCTGGAGAAGGAGAAGTGAGTGTGGATTGGAGAAGGAGAAGTGAGTGTGGATTGGAGAAGGAGAAGTGAGTGTGAGTCGGAGCAGGAGAAGTGAGTGTGGATCAAAGAAGGAGAAGTGAATGTGGGCTGGAGAATGAGAAGTGAGTGTGGGTTGGAGAATGAGAAGTGAGTGTGGATCAAAGAAGGAGAAGTGAATGTGGGCTGGAGAAGGAGAAGTGAGTGTGGGCTGGAGTAGGAGAAGTGAGTGTGGATTGGAGAAGGAGAATTGAGCGTGGGTCGGAGAAGGAGAACTGAGTGTGGATCAAAGAAGGAAAAGTGAATGTGGGCTGGAGAAGGAGAAGTGAGTGTGGGCTGGAGAAGGAGAAGTGAGTGTGGGTCAGAGAAGGAGAAGTGAGTGTGGATTGGAGAAGGAGAAGTGAGTGTGGGTCGGAGATGGAGAAGTGAGTGTGAGTCGGAGAAGGAGAAGTGAGTGTCGATCAAAGAAGGAGAAGTGCATGTGGGCTGGAGAAGGAAAAGTGAGTTTGGGTCGTAGAAGGAGGAGTGAGTGTGGATTGGAGAAGGAGGAGTGAGTGTGGGTTGGAGAAGGAGAAGTGAGTGTGGGTCAAAGAAGGAGATGTGAATGTGGGCTGGAGAAGGAGAAGTGAGTGTGGTCTGGAGAAGGAGAAGTGAGTGTGGTTTGGAGAAGGAGAAGTGAATGTGGGTCGGAGAAGAAGTGAGTGTGGGTCAGAGAAGGAGAAGTGAATGTGGGTCGGAGAAGGAGAAGTGAGTGTGGGCTGGAGAAGGAGAAGTGAGTGTGGATTGGAGAAGGAGATGTGAGTATGGGTCGGAGAAGGAGAAGTGAGTGTGGATCAAAGAAGAAGTGAATGTGGGCTGGAGAAGGAGAAGTGAGTGTGGGCTGGAGAAGGGGAAGTGAGTGTGGTTTGGAGAAGGAGAAGTGAGCGTGGGTCGAAGAAGGGGAAGTGAGTGTGGATCAAAGAAGGAGAAGTGAATGTGGGTTGGAGAAGGAGAAGTGAGTGTGGGTTGGAGAAGGAGAAGTGAGTGTGGGTCGGAGAAGGAGAAGTGAGTGTGGGCTGGAGAAGGAGTAGTGAGTGTGGGTTGGAGAAATAGAAGTGAGTGTGGGTCAAAGAAGGAGAAGTGAATGTGGGCATGAGAAGGAGATGTGAGTGTGGGTCGGAGAAGGAGGCGTGAATGTGGGCTGGAGAAGGAGAAGTGCGTGTGGATAAAAGAAGGAGAAGTGAATGTGGGCTGGAGCAGGAGAAGTGAGTGTGGATTGGAGAAGGAGAAGTGAGTGTGAGTCGGAGCAGGAGAAGTGAGTGTGGATCAAAGATGGAGAAGTGAATGTGGGCTGGAGAAGGAGAAGTGAGTGTGGGTTGGAGAAGGAGAAGTGTGTGTGGGTGGGAGAAGAAGTGAGTGTGGGTTGGAGAAGGAGAAGTGAGTGTGGATTGGCGAAGGAGATGTGAGCGTGGGTCGGAGAAGGAGAAGTGAGTGTGGATCAAAGAAGGAGAAGTGAATTTTGCCTGGAGAAGGAAAATTGAGTGTGGGTTGGAGAAGGAGAAGTGAGTGTGTGTCGGAGAAGGAGAAGTGAGTGTGGGCTGGAGAAGGAGAAGTGAGTGTGGGTTGGAGAAATAGAAGTGAGTGTGGATCAAAGAAGGAGAAGTGAATTTTGCCTGGAGAAGGAAAATTGAGTGTGGGTCAGAGAAGGAGGAGTGAATGTGGGCTGGAGAAGTAGAAGTGAGTGTGGGCTGCAGAACGAGAAGTGAGTGTGGATTGGAGAAGGAGAAGTGAGTGTGGATTGGAGAAGGAGAAGTGAGTGTGAGTCGGAGCAGTAGAAGTGAGTGTGGATCAAAGAAGGAGAAGTGAATGTGGGCTGGAGAATGAGAAGTGAGTGTGGGTTGGAGAAGGAGAAGTGAGTGTGGATCAAAGAAGGAGAAGTGAATGTGGGCTGGAGAAGGTGAAGTGAGTGTGGGCTGGAGTAGGAGAAGTGAGTGTGGATTGGAGAAGGAGAATTGAGCGTGGGTCGGAGAAGGAGAAGTGACTGTGGATCAAAGAAGGAAAAGTGAATGTGGGCTGGAGAAGGAGAAGTGAGTGTGGGCTGGAGAAGGAGAAGTGAGTGTGGGTCAGAGAAGGAGAAGTGAGTGTGGATTGGAGAAGGAGAAGTGAGTGTGGGTCGGAGAAGGAGAAGTGAGTGTGGGTCGGAGAAGGAGAAGTGAGTGTCGATCAAAGAAGGAGAAGTGAATGTGGGCTGGAGAAGGAAAAGTGAGTTTGGGTCGTAGAAGGAGGAGTCAGTGTGGATTGGAGAAGGAGGAGTGAGTGTGGGTTGGAGAAGGAGAAGTGAGTGTGGGTCAAAGAAGGAGATGTGAATGTGGGCTGGAGAAGGAGAAGTGAGTGTGGGCTGGAGAAGGAGAAGTGAGTGTGGATTGGAGAAGGAGAAGTGAATGTGGGTCGGAGAAGAAGTGAGTGTGGGTCAGAGAAGGAGGAGCGAGTGTGGGTCGGAGAAGGTGAAGTGAGTGTGGGTCAGAGAAGGAGAAGTGAATGTGGGTCGGAGAAGGAGAAGTGATTGTGGGCTGGAGAAGGAGAAGTGAGTGTGGATTGGAGAAGGAGATGTGAGTATGGGTCGGAGAAGGAGAAGTGAGTGTGGATCAAAGAAGAAGTGAATGTGGGCTGGAGAAGGAGAAGTGAGTGTGGGCTGGAGAAGGGGAAGTGAGTGTTGTTTGGAGAAGGAGAAGTGAGCGTGGGTCGGAGAAGGGGAAGTGAGTGTGGAACAAAGAAGGAGAAGTGAATGTGGGCTGGAGAAGGAGAAGTGAGTGTGGGCTGGAGAAGGAGAAGTGAGTGTCGGTCGGAGAAGGAGAAGTGAGTGTGGGCTGGAGAAGGAGAAGTGAGTGTGGGTTGGAGAAATAGAAGTGAGTGTGGGTCAAAGAAGGAGATGTGAATGTGGGCATGAGAAGGAGTAGTGAGTGTGGGTCAGAGAAGGAGGAGTGAATGTGGGCTGGAGGAGTAGAAGTGAGTGTGAGCTGGAGAAGGAGAAGTGAGTGTGGATTGGAGAAGGAGAAGTGAATGTGGGTCGGAGAAGAAGTGAGTGTGGGTCAGAGAAGGAGGAGCGAGTGTGGGTCGGAGAAGGAGAAGTGAGTGTGGGTCAGAGAAGGAGAAGTGAATGTGGGTCGGAGAAGGAGAAGTGAGTGTGGGCTGGAGAAGGAGAAGTGAGTGTGGATTGGAGAAGTAGATGTGAGTATGGGTCGGAGAAGGAGAAGTGAGTGTGGGCTGGAGAAGGAGAAGTGAGTGTGGGTTGGAGAAGGAGAAGTGAGTGTGGGTCGGAGAAGGAGAAGTGAGTGTGGGCTGGAGACGGAGATGTGAGTGCGGGTTGGAGAAATAGAAGTGAGTGTGGGTCAAAGAAGGAGATGTGAATGTGGGCATGAGAAGGAGTAGTGAGTGTGGGTCAGAGAAGGAGGAGTGAATGTGGGCTGGAGAAGTAGAAGTGAGTGTGAGCTGGAGAAGGAGAAGTGAGTGTGGATTGGAGAAGGAGAAGTGAGTGTGAGTCGGAGCAGGAGAAGTGAGTGTGGATCAAAGAAGGAGAAGTGAATGTGGGCTGGAGAATGAGAAGTGAGTGTGGGTTGGAGAAGAAGTGAGTGTGGGTTGGAGAAGGAGAAGTGAGTGTTGGCTGGAGAAGGAGAAGTGAGTGTGGGTTGGAGAAATAGAAGTGAGTGTGGGTCAAAGAAGGAGATGTGAATGTGGGCATGAGAAGGAGTAGTGACAGGGTCAGAGAAGGAGGAGTGAATGTGGGCAGGAGGAGTAGAAGTGAGTGTGAGCTGGAGAAGGAGAAGTGCGTGTGGGTTGGAGAAATAGAAGTGAGTGTGGGTCAAAGAAGGAGATGTGAATGTGGGCATGAGAAGGAGTAGTGAGTGTGGTTCAGAGAAGGAGTAGTGAATGTGGGCAGGAGGAGTAGAAGTGAGTGTGAGCTGGAGAAGGAGAAGTGAGTGTGGATTGGAGAAGGAGAAGTGAATGTGGGTCGGAGAAGAAGTGAGTGTGGGTCAGAGAAGGAGGAGCGAGTGTGGGTCGGAGAAGGAGAAGTGAGTGTGGGTCAGAGAAGGAGAAGTGAATGTGGGTCGGAGAAGGAGAAGTGAGTGTGGGCTGGAGAAGGAGAAGTGAGTGTGGATTGGAGAAGGAGATGTGAGTATGGGTCGGAGAAGGAGAAGTGAGTGTGGATCAAAGAAGAAGTGAATGTGGGCTGGAGAAGGAGAAGTGAGTGTGGGCTGGAGAAGGGGAAGTGAGTGTGGTTTGAAGAAGGAGAAGTGAGCGTGGGTCGGAGAAGGGGAAGTGAGTGTGGATCAAAGAAGGAGAAGTGAATGTGGGCTGGAGAAGGAGAAGTGAGTGTGGGTTGGAGAAGGAGAAGTGAGTGTGGGTCGGAGAAGGAGAAGTGAGTGTGTGCTGGAGAAGGAGAAGTGAGTGCGGGTTGGAGAAATAGAAGTGAGTGTGGGTCAAAGAAGGAGATGTGAATGTGGGCATGAGAAGGAGTAGTGAGTGTGGGTCAGAGAAGGAGGAGTGAATGTGGGCTGGAGAAGTAGAAGTGAGTGTGAGCTGGAGAAGGAGAAGTGACTGTGGATTGTTGAAGGAGAAGTGAGTGTGGATTGGAGAAGGAGAAGTGAGTGTGAGTCGGAGCAGGAGAAGTGAGTGTGGATCAAAAAGGAGAAGTGAATGTGGGCTGGAGAATGAGAAGTGAGTGTGGGTTGGAGAATGAGAAGTGAGTGTGGATCAAAGAAGGAGAAGTGAATGTGGGCTGGAGAAGGAGAAGTGAGTGTGGGCTGGAGTAGGAGAAGTGAGTGTGGATTGGAGAAGGAGAATTGAGCGTAGGTCGGAGAAGGAGAACTGAGTGTGGATCAAAGAAGGAAAAGTGAATGTGGGCTGGAGAAGGAGAAGTGAGTGTGTGCTGGAGAAGGAGAAGTGAGTGTGGGTCAGAGAAGGAGAAGTGAGTGTGAGTCGGAGAAGGAGAAGTGAGTGTCGATCAAAGAAGGAGAAGTGAATGTGGGCTGGAGAAGGAAAAGTGAGTTTGGGTCGTAGAAGGAGGAGTGAGTGTGGATTGGAGAAGGAGGAGTGAGTGTGGGTTGGAGAAGAAGAAGTGAGTGTGGGTCAAAGAAGGAGATGTGAATGTGGGCTGGAGAAGGAGAAGTGAGTGTGGTCTGGAGAAGGAGAAGTGAGTGTGGATTGGAGAAGGAGAAGTGAATGTGGGTCGGAGAAGAAGTGAGTGTGGGTCAGAGAAGGACGAGCGAGTGTGGGTCGGAGAAGGAGAAGTGAGTGTGGGTCAGAGAAGGAGAAGTGAATGTGGGTCGGAGAAGGAGAAGTGAGTGTGGGTTGGAGAAGGAGAAGTGAGTGTGGATCAAAGAAGAAGTGAATGTGGGCTGGAGAAGGAGAAGTGAGTGTGGGCTGGAGAAGGGGAAGTGAGTGTGGATCAAAGAAGGAGAAGTGAATGTGGGCTGGAGAAGGAGAAGTGAGTGTGGGTTGGAGAAGGAGAAGTGAGTGTGGGTCGGAGAAGGAGAAGTGAGTGTGGGCTGTAGACGGAGATGTGAGTGCGGGTTGGAGAAATAGAAGTGAGTGTGGGTCAAAGAAGGAGATGTGAATGTGGGCATGAGAAGGAGTAGTGAGTGTGGGTCAGAGAAGGAGGAGTGAATGTGGGCTGGAGAAGTAGAAGTGAGTGTGAGCTGGAGAAGGAGAAGTGAGTGTGGATTGGAGAAGGAGAAGTGAGTGTGGATTGGAGAAGGAGAAGTGAGTGTGAGTCGGAGCAGGAGAAGTGAGTGTGGATCAAAGAAGGAGAAGTGAATGTGGGCTGGAGAATGAGAAGTGAGTGTGGGTTGGAGAAGAAGTGAGTGTGGGTTGGAGAAGGAGAAGTGAGTGTGGGCTGGAGAAGGAGAAGTGAGTGTGGGTTGGAGAGTGAGAAGTGAGTGTGTGTCAAAGAAGGAGATGTGAATGTGGGCATGAGAAGGAGTAGTCACTGTGGGTCAGAGAAGGAGGAGTGAATGTGGGCAGGAGGAGTAGAAGTGAGTGTGAGCTGGAGAAGGAGAAGTGCGTGTGGGTTGGAGAAATAGAAGTGAGTGTGGGTCAAAGAAGGAGATGTGAATGTGGGCATGAGAAGGAGTAGTGAGTGTGGTTCAGAGAAGGAGTAGTGAATGTGGGCAGGAGGAGTAGAAGTGAGTGTGAGCTGGAGAAGGAGAAGTGAGTGTGGATTGGAGAAGTAGAAGTGAATGTGGGTCGGAGAAGAAGTGAGTGTGGGTCAGAGAAGGAGGAGCGAGTGTGGGTCGGAGAAGGAGAAGTGAGTGTGGGTCAGAGAAGGAGAAGTGAATGTGGGTCGGAGAAGGAGAAGTGAGTGTGGGCTGGAGAAGGAGAAGTGAGTGTGGATTGGAGAAGGAGATGTGAGTATGGGTCGGAGAAGGAGAAGTGAGTGTGGATCAAAGAAGAAGTGAATGTGGGCTGGAGAAGGAGAAGTGAGTGTGGGCTGGAGAAGGGGAAGTGAGTGTGGTTTGAAGAAGGAGAAGTGAGCGTGGGTCGGAGAAGGGGAAGTGAGTGTGGATCAAAGAAGGAGAAGTGAATGTGGGCTGGAGAAGGAGAAGTGAGTGTGGGTTGGAGAAGGAGAAGTGAGTGTGGGTCGGAGAAGGAGAAGTGAGTGTGTGCTGGAGAAGGAGAAGTGAGTGCGGGTTGGAGAAATAGAAGTGAGTGTGGGTCAAAGAAGGAGATGTGAATGTGGGCATGAGAAGGAGTAGTGAGTGTGGGTCAGAGAAGGAGGAGTGAATGTGGGCTGGAGAAGTAGAAGTGAGTGTGAGCTGGAGAAGGAGAAGTGACTGTGGATTGTTGAAGGAGAAGTGAGTGTGGATTGGAGAAGGAGAAGTGAGTGTGAGTCGGAGCAGGAGAAGTGAGTGTGGATCAAAAAGGAGAAGTGAATGTGGGCTGGAGAATGAGAAGTGAGTGTGGGTTGGAGAATGAGGAGCGAGTGTGGGTCGGAGAAGGAGAAGTGAGTGTGGGTCAGAGAAGGAGAAGTGAATGTGGGTCGGAGAAGGAGAAGTGAGTGTGGGCTGGAGAAGGAGAAGTGAGTGTGGATTGGAGAAGGAGATGTGAGTATGGGTCGGAGAAGGAGAAGTGAGTGTGGATCAAAGAAGAAGTGAATGTGGGCTGGAGAAGGAGAAGTGAGTGTGGGCTGGAGAAGGGGAAGTGAGTGCGGGTTGGAGAAATAGAAGTGAGTGTGGGTCAAAGAAGGAGATGTGAATGTGGGCATGAGAAGGAGTAGTGAGTGTGGGTCAGAGAAGGAGGAGTGAATGTGGGCTGGAGAAGTAGAAGTGAGTGTGAGCTGGAGAAGGAGAAGTGAGTGTGGATTGGAGAAGGAGAAGTGAGTGTGGATTGGAGAAGGAGAAGTGAGTGTGAGTCGGAGCAGGAGAAGTGAGTGTGGATCAAAGAAGGAGAAGTGAATGTGGGCTGGAGAATGAGAAGTGAGTGTGGGTTGGAGAAGAAGTGAATGTGGGTTGGAGAAGGAGAAGTGAGTGTGGGCTGGAGAAGGAGAAGTGAGTGTGGGTTGGAGAAATAGAAGTGAGTGTGGGTCAAAGAAGGAGATGTGAATGTGGGCATGAGAAGGAGTAGTGACTGTGGGTCAGAGAAGGAGGAGTGAATGTGGGCAGGAGGAGTAGAAGTGAGTGTGAGCTGGAGAAGGAGAAGTGCGTGTGGGTTGGAGAAATAGAAGTGAGTGTGGGTCAAAGAAGGAGATGTGAATGTGGGCATGAGAAGGAGTAGTGAGTGTGGTTCAGAGAAGGAGTAGTGAATGTGGGCAGGAGGAGTAGAAGTGAGTGTGAGCTGGAGAAGGAGAAGTGAGTGTGGATTGGAGAAGTAGAAGTGAATGTGGGTCGGAGAAGAAGTGAGTGTGGGTCAGAGAAGGAGGAGCGAGTGTGGGTCGGAGAAGGAGAAGTGAGTGTGGGTCAGAGAAGGAGAAGTGAATGTGGGTCGGAGAAGGAGAAGTGAGTGTGGGCTGGAGAAGGAGAAGTGAGTGTGGATTGGAGAAGGAGATGTGAGTATGGGTCGGAGAAGGAGAAGTGAGTGTGGATCAAAGAAGAAGTGAATGTGGGCTGGAGAAGGAGAAGTGAGTGTGGGCTGGAGAAGGGGAAGTGAGTGTGGTTTGAAGAAGGAGAAGTGAGCGTGGGTCGGAGAAGGGGAAGTGAGTGTGGATCAAAGAAGGAGAAGTGAATGTGGGCTGGAGAAGGAGAAGTGAGTGTGGGTTGGAGAAGGAGAAGTGAGTGTGGGTCGGAGAAGGAGAAGTGAGTGTGTGCTGGAGAAGGAGAAGTGAGTGCGGGTTGGAGAAATAGAAGTGAGTGTGGGTCAAAGAAGGAGATGTGAATGTGGGCATGAGAAGGAGTAGTGAGTGTGGGTCAGAGAAGGAGGAGTGAATGTGGGCTGGAGAAGTAGAAGTGAGTGTGAGCTGGAGAAGGAGAAGTGACTGTGGATTGTTGAAGGAGAAGTGAGTGTGGATTGGAGAAGGAGAAGTGAGTGTGAGTCGGAGCAGGAGAAGTGAGTGTGGATCAAAAAGGAGAAGTGAATGTGGGCTGGAGAATGAGAAGTGAGTGTGGGTTGGAGAATGAGGAGCGAGTGTGGGTCGGAGAAGGAGAAGTGAGTGTGGGTCAGAGAAGGAGAAGTGAATGTGGGTCGGAGAAGGAGAAGTGAGTGTGGGCTGGAGAAGGAGAAGTGAGTGTGGATTGGAGAAGGAGATGTGAGTATGGGTCGGAGAAGGAGAAGTGAGTGTGGATCAAAGAAGAAGTGAATGTGGGCTGGAGAAGGAGAAGTGAGTGTGGGCTGGAGAAGGGGAAGTGAGTGTGGTGTGGAGAAGGAGAAGTGAGCGTGGGTCGGAGAAGGGGAAGTGAGTGTGGATCAAAGAAGGAGAAGTGAATGTGGGCTGGAGAAGGAGAAGTGAGTGTGGGTTGGAGAAGGAGAAATGAGTGTGGGTCGGAGAAGGAGAAGTGAGTGTGGGCTGGAGAACGAGATGTGAGTGCGGGTTGGAGAAATAGAAGTGAGTGTGGGTCAAAGAAGGAGATGTGAATGTGGGCATGAGAAGGAGTAGTGAGTGTGGGTCAGAGAAGGAGGAGTGAATGTGGGCTGGAGAAGTAGAAGTGAGTGTGTGCTGGAGAAGGAGAAGTGAGTGTGGATTGGAGAATGAGAAGTGAGTGTGGATTGGAGAAGGAGAAGTGAGTGTGAGTCGGAGCAGGAGAAGTGAGTGTGGATCAAAGAAGGAGAAGTGAATGTGGGCTGGAGAATGAGAAGTGAGTGTGGGTTGGAGAAGAAGTGAGTGTGGGTTGGAGAAGGAGAAGTGAGTGTGGGCTGGAGAAGGAGAAGTGAGTGTGGGTTGGAGAAATAGAAGTGAGTGTGGGTCAAAGAAGGAGATGTGAATGTGGGCATGAGAAGGAGTAGTGACTGTGGGTCAGAGAAGGAGGAGTGAATGTGGGCAGGAGGAGTAGAAGTGAGTGTGAGCTGGAGAAGGAGAAGTGAGTGTGGGTTGGAGAAATAGAAGTGAGTGTGGGTCAAAGAAGGAGATGTGAATGTGGGCATGAGAAGGAGTAGTGAGTGTGGTTCAGAGAAGGAGTAGTGAATGTGGGCAGGAGGAGTAGAAGTGAGTGTGAGCTGGAGAAGGAGAAGTGAGTGTGGATTGGAGAAGGAGAAGTGAATGTGGGTCGGAGAAGAAGTGAGTGTGGGTCAGAGAAGGAGGAGCGAGAGTGGGTCGGAGAAGGAGAAGTGAGTGTGGGTCAGAGAAGGAGAAGTGAATGTGGGTCGGAGAAGGAGAAGTGAGTCTGGGCTGGAGAAGGAGAAGTGAGTGTGGATTGGAGAAGGAGATGTGAGTATGGGTCGGAGAAGGAGAAGTGAGTGTGGATCAAAGAAGAAGTGAATGTGGGCTGTAGAAGGAGAAGTGAGTGTGGGCTGGAGAAGGGGAAGTGAGTGTCGTTTGAAGAAGGAGAAGTGAGCGTGGGTCGGAGAAGGGGAAGTGAGTGTGGATCAAAGAAGGAGAAGTGAATGTGGGCTGGAGAAGGAGAAGTGAGTGTGGGTTGGAGAAGGAGAAGTGAGTGTGGGTCGGAGAAGTAGAAGTGAGTGTGGGCTGGAGAAGGAGAAGTGAGTGCGGGTTGGAGAAATAGAAGTGAGTGTGGGTCAAAGAAGGAGATGTGAATGTGGGCATGAGAAGGAGTAGTGAGTGTGGGTCAGAGAAGGAGGAGTGAATGTGGGCTGGAGAAGTAGAAGTGAGTGTGAGCTGGAGAAGGAGAAGTGAGTGTGGATTGGAGAAGGAGAAGTGAGTGTGAGTCGGAGCAGGAGAAGTGAGTGTGGATCAAAAAGGAGAAGTGAATGTGGGCTGGAGAATGAGAAGTGAGTGTGGGTTGGAGAATGAGAAGTGAGTGTGGATCAAAGAAGGAGAAGTGAATGTGGGCTGGAGAAGGAGAAGTGAGTGTGGGCTGGAGTAGGAGAAGTGAGTGTGGATTGGAGAAGGAGAATTGAGCGTGGGTCGGAGAAGGAGAACTGAGTGTGGATCAAAGAAGGAAAAGTGAATGTGGGCTGGAGAAGGAGAAGTGAGTGTGGGCTGGAGAAGGAGAAGTGAGTGTGGGTCAGAGAAGGAGAAGTGAGTGTGAGTCGGAGAAGGAGAAGTGAGTGTCGATCAAAGAAGGAGAAGTGAATGTGGGCTGGAGAAGGAAAAGTGAGTTTGGGTCGTAGAAGGAGGAGTGAGTGTGGATTGGAGAAGGAGGAGTGAGTGTGGGTTGGAGAAGAAGAAGTGAGTGTGGGTCAAAGAAGGAGATGTGAATGTGGGCTGGAGAAGGAGAAGTGAGTGTGGTCTGGAGAAGGAGAAGTGAGTGTGGATTGGAGAAGGAGAAGTGAATGTGGGTCGGAGAAGAAGTGAGTGTGGGTCAGAGAAGGACGAGCGAGTGTGGGTCGGAGAAGGAGAAGTGAGTGTGGGTCAGAGAAGGAGAAGTGAATGTGGGTCGGAGAAGGAGAAGTGAGTGTGGGCTGGAGAAGGAGAAGTGAGTGTGGATTGGAGAAGGAGATGTGAGTATGGGCCGGAGAAGGAGAAGTGAGTGTGGATCAAAGAAGGAGAAGTGAATTTTGCCTGGAGAAGGAAAAGTGAGTGTGGGTTGGAGAAGGAGAAGTGAGTGTGGGTCGGAGAAGGAGAAGTGAGTGTGGGTTGGAGAAATAGAAGTGAGTGTGGGTCAAAGAAGGAGATGTGAATGTGGGCTGGAGAAGGAGAAGTGAGTGTGGGCTGGTGAAGGAGAAGTGAGTGTGGATTGGAGAAGGAGAAGTGAGTGTGGATTGGAGAAGGTGAAGTGAGTGTGAGTCGGAGCAGGAGAAGTGAGTGTGGATTAAAGAAGAAGTGAATGTGGGCTGGAGAATGAGAAGTGAGTGTGGGTTGGATAAGGAGAAGTGAGTGTGGATCAAAGAAGGAGAAGTGAATGTGGGCTGGAGAAGGAGAAGTGAGTGTGGGCTGGAGTAGGAGAAGTGAGTGTGGATTGGAGAAGGAGAATTGAGCGTGGGTCGGAGAAGGAGAAGTGAGTGTGGATCAAAGAAGGAAAAGTGAATGTGGGCTGGAGAAGGAGAAGTGAGTGTGGGCTTGAGAAGGAGAAGTGAGTGTGGATTGGAGAAGGAGAAGTGAGTGTGGGTCGGAGAAGGAGAAGTGAGTGTGGGTCGGAGAAGGAGAAGTGAGTGTCGATCAAAGAAGGAGAAGTGAATGTGGGCTGGAGAAGGAAAAGTGAGTTTGGGTCGTAGAAGGAGGAGTGAGTGTGGATTGGAGAAGGAGGAGTGAGTGTGGGTTGGAGAAGGAGAAGTGAGTGTGGGTCAAAGAAGGAGATGTGAATGTGGGCTGGAGAAGGAGAAGTGAGTGTGGGCTGGAGAAGGAGAAGTGAGTGTGGATTGGAGAAGGAGAAGTGAATGTGGGTCGGAGAAGAAGTGAGTGTGGGTCAGAGAAGGAGGAGCGAGTGTGGGTCGGAGAAGGAGAAGTGAGTGTGGGTCAGAGAAGGAGAAGTGAATGTGGGTCGGAGAAGGAGAAGTGAGTGTGGGCTGGAGAAGGAGAAGTGAGTGTGGATTGGAGAAGGAGATGTGAGTATGGGTCGGAGAAGGAGAAGTGAAGGTGGATCAAAGAAGAAGTGAATGTGGGCTGGAGAAGGAGAAGTGAGTGTGGGCTGGAGAAGGGGAAGTGAGTGTGGTTTGGAGAAGGAGAAGTGAGCGTGGGTCGGAGAAGGGGAAGTGAGTGTGGATCAAAGAAGGAGAAGTGAATGTGGGCTGGAGAAGGAGAAGTGAGTGTGGGTTGGAGAAGGAGAAGTGAGTGTGGGTCGGAGAAGGAGAAGTGAGTGTGGGCTGGAGAAGGAGTAGTGAGTGTGGGTTGGAGAAATAGAAGTGAGTGTGGGTCAAAGAAGGAGAAGTGAATGTGGGCTGGAGAAGGAAAAGTGAGTGTGGGCTGGAGAAGGGGAAGTGAGTGTGGTTTGGAGAAGGAGAAGTGAGCGTGGGTCGGAGAAGGGGAAGTGAGTGTGGATCAAAGAAGGAGAAGTGAATGTGGGCTGGAGAAGGAGAAGTGAGTGTGTGCTGGAGAAGGAGAAGTGAGTGTGGATTGGAGAAGGAGAAGTGAGTGTGGATTGGAGAAGGAGAAGTAAGTGTGAGTCGGAGCAGGAGAAGTGAGTGTGGATCAAAGAAGGAGAAGTGAATGTGGGCTGGAGAAGGAGAAGTGAGTGTGGATTGGAGAAGGAGAAGTGAGTGTGAGTCGGAGCAGGAGAAGTGAGTGTGGATCAAAGATGGAGAAGTGAATGTGGGCTGGAGAAGGAGAAGTGAGTGTGGGTTGGAGAAGGAGAAGTGAGTTTGGATTGGAGAAGGAGATGTGAGTATGGGTCGGAGAAGGAGAAGTGAGTGTGGATCAAAGAAGAAGTGAATGTGGGCTGGAGAAGGAGAAGTGAGTGTGGGCTGGAGAAGGGGAAGTGAGTGTTGTTTGGAGAAGGAGAAGTGAGCGTGGGTCGGAGAAGGGGAAGTGAGTGTGGATCAAAGAAGGAGAAGTGAATGTGGGCTGGAGAAGGAGAAGTGAGTGTGGGTTGGAGAAGGAGAAGTGAGTGTCGGTCGGAGAAGGAGAAGTGAGTGTGGGCTGGAGAAGGAGAAGTGAGTGTGGGTTGGAGAAATAGAAGTGAGTGTGGGTCAAAGAAGGAGATGTGAATGTGGGCATGAGAAGGAGTAGTGAGTGTGGGTCAGAGAAGGAGGAGTGAATGTGGGCTGGAGGAGTAGAAGTGAGTGTGAGCTGGAGAAGGAGAAGTGAGTGTGGATTGCAGAAGGAGAAGTGAATGTGGGTCGGAGAAGAAGTGAGTGTGGGTCAGAGAAGGAGGAGCGAGTGTGGGTCGGAGAAGGAGAAGTGAGTGTGGGTCAGAGAAGGAGAAGTGAATGTGGGTCGGAGAAGGAGAAGTGAGTGTGGGCTGGAGAAGGAGAAGTGAGTGTGGATTGGAGAAGGAGATGTGAGTATGGGTCGGAGAAGGAGAAGTGAGTGTGGATCAAAGAAGAAGTGAATGTGGGCTGGAGAAGGAGAAGTGAGTGTGGGCTGGAGAAGGAGAAGTGAGTGTGGGTTGGAGAAATAGAAGTGAGCGTGGGTCGGAGAAGGGGAAGTGAGTGTGGATCAAAGAAGGAGAAGTGAATGTGGGCTGGAGAAGGAGAAGTGAGTGTGGGTTGGAGAAGGAGAAGTGAGTGTGGGTCGGAGAAGGAGAAGTGAGTGTGGGCTGGAGAAGGAGATGTGAGTGCGGGTTGGAGAAATAGAAGTGAGTGTGGGTCAAAGAAGGAGATGTGAATGTGGGCATGAGAAGGAGTAGTGAGTGTGGGTCAGAGAAGGAGGAGTGAATGTGGGCTGGAGAAGTAGAAGTGAGTGTGAGCTGGAGAGGGAGAAGTGAGTGTGGATTGGAGAAGGAGAAGTGAGTGTGGATTGGAGAAGGAGAAGTGAGTGTGAGTCGGAGCAGGAGAAGTGAGTGTGGATCAAAGAAGGAGAAGTGAATGTGGGCTGGAGAATGAGAAGTGAGTGTGGGTTGGAGAAGAAGTGAGTGTGGGTTGGAGAAGGAGAAGTGAGTGTGGGCTGGAGAAGGAGAAGTGAGTGTGGGTTGGAGAAATAGAAGTGAGTGTGGGTCAAAGAAGGAGATGTGAATGTGGGCATGAGAAGGAGTAGTGACTGTGGGTCAGAGAAGGAGGAGTGAATGTGGGCAGGAGGAGTAGAAGTGAGTGTGAGCTGGAGAAGGAGAAGTGAGTGTGGGTTGGAGAAATAGAAGTGAGTGTGGGTCAAAGAAGGAGATGTGAATGTGGGCATGAGAAGGAGTAGTGAGTGTGGGTCAGAGAAGGAGGAGTGAATGTGGGCAGGAGGAGTAGAAGTGAGTGTGAGCTGGAGAAGGAGAAGTGAGTGTGGATTGGAGAAGGAGAAGTGAATGTGGGTCGGAGAAGAAGTGAGTGTGGGTCAGAGAAGGAGGAGTGAGTGTGGATTGGAGAAGGAGGAGTGAGTGTGGGTTGGAGAAGAAGAAGTGAGTGTGGGTCAAAGAAGGAGATGTGAATGTGGGCTGGAGAAGGAGAAGTGAGTCTGGTCTGGAGAAGGAGATGTGAGTGTGGATTGGAGAAGGAGAAGTGAATGTGGGTCGGAGAAGAAGTGAGTGTGGGTCAGAGAAGGACGAGCGAGTGTGGGTCGGAGAAGGAGAAGTGAGTGTGGGTCAGAGAAGGAGAAGTGAATGTGGGTCGGAGAAGGAGAAGTGAGTGTGGGCTGGAGAAGGAGAAGTGAGTGTGGATTGGAGAAGGAGATGTGAGTATGGGCCGGAGAAGGAGAAGTGAGTGTGGATCAAAGAAGGAGAAGTGAATTTTGCCTGGAGAAGGAAAAGTGAGTGTGGGTTGGAGAAGGAGAAGTGAGTGTGGGTCGGAGAAGGAGAAGTGAGTGTGGGTTGGAGAAATAGAAGTGAGTGTGGGTCAAAGAAGGAGATGTGAATGTGGGCATGAGAAGGAGTAGTGAGTGTGGGTCAGAGAAGGAGGAGTGAATGTGGGCTGGAGAAGTAGAAGTGAGTGTGGGCTGGTGAAGGAGAAGTGAGTGTGGATTGGAGAAGGAGAAGTGAGTGTGGATTGGAGAAGGTGAAGTGAGTGTGAGTCGGAGCAGGAGAAGTGAGTGTGGATCAAAGAAGGAGAAGTGAATGTGGGCTGGAGAATGAGAAGTGAGTGTGGGTTGGAGAAGGAGAAGTGAGTGTGGATCAAAGAAGGAGAAGTGAATGTGGGCTGGAGAAGGAGAAGTGAGTGTGGATTGGAGAAGGAGAATTGAGCGTGGGTCGGAGAAGGAGAAGTGAGTGTGGATCAAAGAAGGAAAAGTGAATGTGGGCTGGAGAAGGAGAAGTGAGTGTGGGCTTGAGAAGGAGAAGTGAGTGTGGATTGGAGAAGGAGAAGTGAGTGTGGGTCGGAGAAGGAGAAGTGAGTGTGGGTCGGAGAAGGAGAAGTGAGTTTCGATCAAAGAAGGAGAAGTGAATGTGGGCTGGAGAAGGAAAAGTGAGTTTGGGTCGTAGAAGGAGGAGTGAGTGTGGATTGGAGAAGGAGGAGTGAGTGTGGGTTGGAGAAGGAGAAGTGAGTGTGGGTCAAAGAAGGAGATGTGAATGTGGGCTGGAGAAGGAGAAGTGAGTGTGGGCTGGAGAAGGAGAAGTGAGTGTGGATTGGAGAAGGAGAAGTGAATGTGGGTCGGAGAAGAAGTGAGTGTGGGTCAGAGAAGGAGGAGCGAGTGTGGGTCGGAGAAGGAGAAGTGAGTGTGGGTCAGAGAAGGAGAAGTGAATGTGGGTCGGAGAAGGAGAAGTGAGTGTGGGCTCGAGAAGGAGAAGTGAGTGTGGATTGGAGAAGGAGATGTGAGTATGGGTCGGAGAAGGAGAAGTGAGTGTGGATCAAAGAAGAAGTGAATGTGGGCTGGAGAAGGAGAAGTGAGTGTGGGCTGGAGAAGGGGAAGTGAGTGTGGTTTGGAGAAGGAGAAGTGAGCGTGGGTCGGAGAAGGGGAAGTGAGTGTGGATCAAAGAAGGAGAAGTGAATGTGGGCTGGAGAAGGAGAAGTGAGTGTGGGTTGGAGAAGGAGAAGTGAGTGTGGGTCGGAGAAGGAGAAGTGAGTGTGGGCTGGAGAAGGAGTAGTGAGTGTGGGTTGGAGAAATAGAAGTGAGTGTGGGTCAAAGAAGGAGAAGTGAATGTGGGCATGAGAAGGAGATGTGAGTGTGGGTCGGAGAAGGAGGAGTGAATGTGGGCTGGAGAAGGAGAAGTGAGTGTGGGCTGGAGAAGGAGAAGTGAATGTGAGTCGGAGCAGGAGAAGTGAATGTGGATCAAAGAAGGAGAAGTGAATGTGGGCTGGAGAAGGAGAAGTGAGTGTGGATTGGAGAAGGAGAAGTGAGTGTGAGTCGGAGCAGGAGAAGTGAGTGTGGATCAAAGATGGAGAAGTGAATGTGGGCTGGAGAAGGAGAAGTGAGTGTGGGTCGGAGAAGGAGAAGTGAGTGTGGGCTGGAGACGGAGATGTGAGTGCGGGTTGGAGAAATAGAAGTGAGTGTGGGTCAAAGAAGGAGATGTGAATGTGGGCATGAGAAGGAGTAGTGAGTGTGGGTCAGAGAAGGAGGAGTGAATGTGGGCTGGAGAAGTAGAAGTGAGTGTGAGCTGGAGAAGGAGAAGTGAGTGTGGATTGGAGAAGGAGAAGTGAGTGTGGATTGGAGAAGGAGAAGTGAGTGTGAGTCGGAGCAGGAGAAGTGAGTGTGGATCAAAGAAGGAGAAGTGAATGTGGGCTGGAGAATGAGAAGTGAGTGTGGGTTGGAGAAGGAGAAGTGAGTGTGGGTTGGAGAAGGAGAAGTGAGTGTGGGCTGGAGAAGGAGAAGTGAGTGTGGGTTGGAGAAATAGAAGTGAGTGTGGGTCAAAGAAGGAGATGTGAATGTGGGCATGAGAAGGAGTAGTGACTGGGTCAGAGAAGGAGGAGTGAATGTGGGCAGGAGGAGTAGAAGTGAGTGTGAGCTGGAGAAGGAGAAGTGCGTGTGGGTTGGAGAAATAGAAGTGAGTGTGGGTCAAAGAAGGAGATGTGAATGTGGGCATGAGAAGGAGTAGTGAGTGTGGTTCAGAGAAGGAGTAGTGAATGTGGGCAGGAGGAGTAGAAGTGAGTGTGAGCTGGAGAAGGAGAAGTGAGTGTGGATTGGAGAAGGAGAAGTGAATGTGGGTCGGAGAAGAAGTGAGTGTGGGTCAGAGAAGGAGGAGCGAGTGTGGGTCGGAGAAGGAGAAGTGAGTGTGGGTCAGAGAAGGAGAAGTGAATGTGGGTCGGAGAAGGAGAAGTGAGTGTGGGCTGGAGAAGGAGAAGTGAGTGTGGATTGGAGAAGGAGATGTGAGTATGGGTCGGAGAAGGAGAAGTGAGTGTGGATCAAAGAAGAAGTGAATGTGAGCTGGAGAAGGAGAAGTGAGTGTGGGCTGGAGAAGGGGAAGTGAGTGTGGTTTGAAGAAGGAGAAGTGAGCGTGGGTCGGAGAAGGGGAAGTGAGTGTGGATCAAAGAAGGAGAAGTGAATGTGGGCTGGAGAAGGAGAAGTGAGTGTGGGTTGGAGAGGGAGAAGTGAGTGTGGGTCGGAGAAGGAGAAGTGAGTGTGTGCTGGAGAAGGAGAAGTGAGTGCGGGTTGGAGAAATAGAAGTGAGTGTGGGTCAAAGAAGGAGATGTGAATGTGGGCATGAGAAGGAGTAGTGAGTGTGGGTCAGAGAAGGAGGAGTGAATGTGGGCTGGAGAAGTAGAAGTGAGTGTGAGCTGGAGAAGGAGAAGTGACTGTGGATTGTTGAAGGAGAAGTGAGTGTGGATTGGAGAAGGAGAAGTGAGTGTGAGTCGGAGCAGGAGAAGTGAGTGTGGATCAAAAAGGAGAAGTGAATGTGGGCTGGAGAATGAGAAGTGAGTGTGGGTTGGAGAATGAGAAGTGAGTGTGGATCAAAGAAGGAGAAGTGAATGTGGGCTGGAGAAGGAGAAGTGAGTGTGGGCTGGAGTAGGAGAAGTGAGTGTGGATTGGAGAAGGAGAATTGAGCGTGGGTCGGAGAAGGAGAACTGAGTGTGGATCAAAGAAGGAAAAGTGAATGTGGGCTGGAGAAGGAGAAGTGAGTGTGTGCTGGAGAAGGAGAAGTGAGTGTGGGTCAGAGAAGGAGAAGTGAGTGTGAGTCGGAGAAGGAGAAGTGAGTGTCGATCAAAGAAGGAGAAGTGAATGTGGGCTGGAGAAGGAAAAGTGAGTTTGGGTCGTAGAAGGAGGAGTGAGTGTGGATTGGAGAAGGAGGAGTGAGTGTGGGTTGGAGAAGAAGAAGTGAGTGTGGGTCAAAGAAGGAGATGTGAATGTGGGCTGGAGAAGGAGAAGTGAGTGTGGTTTGGAGAAGGAGAAGTGAGTGTGGATTGGAGAAGGAGAAGTGAATGTGGGTCGGAGAAGAAGTGAGTGTGGGTCAGAGAAGGACGAGCGAGTGTGGGTCGGAGAAGGAGAAGTGAGTGTGGGTCAGAGAAGGAGAAGTGAATGTGGGTCGGAGAAGGAGAAGTGAGTGTGGGTTGGAGAAGGAGAAGTGAGTGTGGATCAAAGAAGAAGTGAATGTGGGCTGGAGAAGGAGAAGTGAGTGTGGGCTGGAGAAGGGGAAGTGAGTGTGGATCAAAGAAGGAGAAGTGAATGTGGGCTGGAGAAGGAGAAGTGAGTGTGGGTTGGAGAAGGAGAAGTGAGTGTGGATTGGAGAAGGTGAAGTGAGTGTGAGTCGGAGCAGGAGAAGTGAGTGTGGATCAAAGAAGGAGAAGTGAATGTGGGCTGGAGAATGAGAAGTGAGTGTGGGTTGGAGAAGGAGAAGTGAGTGTGGATCAAAGAAGGAGAAGTGAATGTGGGCTGGAGAAGGAGAAGTGAGTGTGGGCTGGAGTAGGAGAAGTGAGTGTGGATTGGAGAAGGAGAATTGAGCGTGGGTCGGAGAAGGAGAAGTGAGTGTGGATCAAAGAAGGAAAAGTGAATGTGGGCTGGAGAAGGAGAAGTGAGTGTGGGCTTGAGAAGGAGAAGTGAGTGTGGATTGGAGAAGGAGAAGTGAGTGTGGGTCGGAGAAGGAGAAGTGAGTGTGGGTCGGAGAAGGAGAAGTGAGTTTCGATCAAAGAAGGAGAAGTGAATGTGGGCTGGAGAAGGAAAAGTGAGTTTGGGTCGTAGAAGGAGGAGTGAGTGTGGATTGGAGAAGGAGGAGTGAGTGTGGGTTGGAGAAGGAGAAGTGAGTGTGGGTCAAAGAAGGAGATGTGAATGTGGGCTGGAGAAGGAGAAGTGAGTGTGGGCTGGAGAAGGAGAAGTGAGTGTGGATTGGAGAAGGAGAAGTGAATGTGGGTCGGAGAAGAAGTGAGTGTGGGTCAGAGAAGGAGGAGCGAGTGTGGGTCGGAGAAGGAGAAGTGAGTGTGGGTCAGAGAAGGAGAAGTGAATGTGGGTCGGAGAAGGAGAAGTGAGTGTGGGCTCGAGAAGGAGAAGTGAGTGTGGATTGGAGAAGGAGATGTGAGTATGGGTCGGAGAAGGAGAAGTGAGTGTGGATCAAAGAAGAAGTGAATGTGGGCTGGAGAAGGAGAAGTGAGTGTGGGCTGGAGAAGGGGAAGTGAGTGTGGTTTGGAGAAGGAGAAGTGAGCGTGGGTCGGAGAAGGGGAAGTGAGTGTGGATCAAAGAAGGAGAAGTGAATGTGGGCTGGAGAAGGAGAAGTGAGTGTGGGTTGGAGAAGGAGAAGTGAGTGTGGGTCGGAGAAGGAGAAGTGAGTGTGGGCTGGAGAAGGAGTAGTGAGTGTGGGTTGGAGAAATAGAAGTGAGTGTGGGTCAAAGAAGGAGAAGTGAATGTGGGCATGAGAAGGAGATGTGAGTGTGGGTCGGAGAAGGAGGAGTGAATGTGGGCTGGAGAAGGAGAAGTGAGTGTGGGCTGGAGAAGGAGAAGTGAATGTGAGTCGGAGCAGGAGAAGTGAATGTGGATCAAAGAAGGAGAAGTGAATGTGGGCTGGAGAAGGAGAAGTGAGTGTGGATTGGAGAAGGAAAAGTGAGTGTGAGTCGGAGCAGGAGAAGTGAGTGTGGATCAAAGATGGAGAAGTGAATGTGGGCTGGAGAAGGAGAAGTGAGTGTGGGTCGGAGAAGGAGAAGTGAGTGTGGGCTGGAGACGGAGATGTGAGTGCGGGTTGGAGAAATAGAAGTGAGTGTGGGTCAAAGAAGGAGATGTGAATGTGGGCATGAGAAGGAGTAGTGAGTGTGGGTCAGAGAAGGAGGAGTGAATGTGGGCTGGAGAAGTAGAAGTGAGTGTGAGCTGGAGAAGGAGAAGTGAGTGTGGATTGGAGAAGGAGAAGTGAGTGTGGATTGGAGAAGGAGAAGTGAGTGTGAGTCGGAGCAGGAGAAGTGAGTGTGGATCAAAGAAGGAGAAGTGAATGTGGGCTGGAGAATGAGAAGTGAGTGTGGGTTGGAGAAGAAGTGAGTGTGGGTTGGAGAAGGAGAAGTGAGTGTGGGCTGGAGAAGGAGAAGTGAGTGTGGGTTGGAGAAATAGAAGTGAGTGTGGGTCAAAGAAGGAGATGTGAATGTGGGCATGAGAAGGAGTAGTGAGTGTGGTTCAGAGAAGGAGTAGTGAATGTGGGCAGGAGGAGTAGAAGTGAGTGTGAGCTGGAGAAGGAGAAGTGAGTGTGGATTGGAGAAGGAGAAGTGAATGTGGGTCGGAGAAGAAGTGAGTGTGGGTCAGAGAAGGAGGAGCGAGTGTGGGTCGGAGAAGGAGAAGTGAGTGTGGGTCAGAGAAGGAGAAGTGAATGTGGGTCGGAGAAGGAGAAGTGAGTGTGGGCTGGAGAAGGAGAAGTGAGTGTGGATTGGAGAAGGAGATGTGAGTATGGGTCGGAGAAGGAGAAGTGAGTCTGGATCAAAGAAGAAGTGAATGTGGGCTGGAGAAGGAGAAGTGAGTGTGGGCTGGAGAAGGGGAAGTGAGTGTGGTTTGAAGAAGGAGAAGTGAGCGTGGGTCGGAGAAGGGGAAGTGAGTGTGGATCAAAGAAGGAGAAGTGAATGTGGGCTGGAGAAGGAGAAGTGAGTGTGGGTTGGAGAAGGAGAAGTGAGTGTGGGTCGGAGAAGGAGAAGTGAGTGTGTGCTGGAGAAGGAGAAGTGAGTGCGGGTTGGAGAAATAGAAGTGAGTGTGGGTCAAAGAAGGAGATGTGAATGTGGGCATGAGAAGGAGTAGTGAGTGTGGGTCAGAGAAGGAGGAGTGAATGTGGGCTGGAGAAGTAGAAGTGAGTGTGAGCTGGAGAAGGAGAAGTGAGTGTGGATTGCAGAAGGAGAAGTGAATGTGGGTCGGAGAAGAAGTGAGTGTGGGTCAGAGAAGGAGGAGCGAGTGTGGGTCGGAGAAGGAGGAGCGAGTGTGGGTCGGAGAAGGAGAAGTGAGTGTGGGTCAGAGAAGGAGAAGTGAATGTGGGTCGGAGAAGGAGAAGTGAGTGTGGGCTGGAGAAGGAGAAGTGAGTTTGGATTGGAGAAGGAGATGTGAGTATGGGTCGGAGAAGGAGAAGTGAGTGTGGATCAAAGAAGAAGTGAATGTGGGCTGGAGAAGGAGAAGTGAGTGTGGGCTGGAGAAGGGGAAGTGAGTGTTGTTTGGAGAAGGAGAAGTGAGCGTGGGTCGGAGAAGGGGAAGTGAGTGTGGATCAAAGAAGGAGAAGTGAATGTGGGCTGGAGAAGGAGAAGTGAGTGTGGGTTGGAGAAGGAGAAGTGAGTGTCGGTCGGAGAAGGAGAAGTGAGTGTGGGCTGGAGAAGGAGAAGTGAGTGTGGGTTGGAGAAATAGAAGTGAGTGTGGGTCAAAGAAGGAGATGTGAATGTGGGCATGAGAAGGAGTAGTGAGTGTGGGTCAGAGAAGGAGGAGTGAATGTGGGCTGGAGGAGTAGAAGTGAGTGTGAGCTGGAGAAGGAGAAGTGAGTGTGGATTGCAGAAGGAGAAGTGAATGTGGGTCGGAGAAGAAGTGAGTGTGGGTCAGAGAAGGAGGAGCGAGTGTGGGTCGGAGAAGGAGAAGTGAGTGTGGGTCAGAGAAGGAGAAGTGAATGTGGGTCGGAGAAGGAGAAGTGAGTGTGGGCTGGAGAAGGAGAAGTGAGTGTGGATTGGAGAAGGAGATGTGAGTATGGGTCGGAGAAGGAGAAGTGAGTGTGGATCAAAGAAGAAGTGAATGTGGGCTGGAGAAGGAGAAGTGAGTGTGGGCTGGAGAAGGGGAAGTGAGTGTGGTTTGGAGAAGGAGAAGTGAGCGTGGGTCGGAGAAGGGGAAGTGAGTGTGGATCAAAGAAGGAGAAGTGAATGTGGGCTGGAGAAGGAGAAGTGAGTGTGGGTTGGAGAAGGAGAAGTGAGTGTGGGTCGGAGAAGGAGAAGTGAGTGTGGGCTGGAGAAGGAGATGTGAGTGCGGGTTGGAGAAATAGAAGTGAGTGTGGGTCAAAGAAGGAGATGTGAATGTGGGCATGAGAAGGAGTAGTGAGTGTGGGTCAGAGAAGGAGGAGTGAATGTGGGCTGGAGAAGTAGAAGTGAGTGTGAGCTGGAGAGGGAGAAGTGAGTGTGGATTGGAGAAGGAGAAGTGAGTGTGGATTGGAGAAGGAGAAGTGAGTGTGAGTCGGAGCAGGAGAAGTGAGTGTGGATCAAAGAAGGAGAAGTGAATGTGGGCTGGAGAATGAGAAGTGAGTGTGGGTTGGAGAAGAAGTGAGTGTGGGCTGGAGAAGGAGAAGTGAGTGTGGGTTGGAGAAATAGAAGTGAGTGTGGGTCAAAGAAGGAGATGTGAATGTGGGCATGAGAAGGAGTAGTGACTGTGGGTCAGAGAAGGAGGAGTGAATGTGGGCAGGAGGAGTAGAAGTGAGTGTGAGCTGGAGAAGGAGAAGTGAGTGTGGGTTGGAGAAATAGAAGTGAGTGTGGGTCAAAGAAGGAGATGTGAATGTGGGCATGAGAAGGAGTAGTGAGTGTGGGTCAGAGAAGGAGGAGTGAATGTGGGCAGGAGGAGTAGAAGTGAGTGTGAGCTGGAGAAGGAGAAGTGAGTGTGGATTGGAGAAGGAGAAGTGAATGTGGGTCGGAGAAGAAGTGAGTGTGGGTCAGAGAAGGAGGAGTGAGTGTGGATTGGAGAAGGAGGAGTGAGTGTGGGTTGGAGAAGAAGAAGTGAGTGTGGGTCAAAGAAGGAGATGTGAATGTGGGCTGGAGAAGGAGAAGTGAGTCTGGTCTGGAGAAGGAGATGTGAGTGTGGATTGGAGAAGGAGAAGTGAATGTGGGTCGGAGAAGAAGTGAGTGTGGGTCAGAGAAGGACGAGCGAGTGTGGGTCGGAGAAGGAGAAGTGAGTGTGGGTCAGAGAAGGAGAAGTGAATGTGGGTCGGAGAAGGAGAAGTGAGTGTGGGCTGGAGAAGGAGAAGTGAGTGTGGATTGGAGAAGGAGATGTGAGTATGGGCCGGAGAAGGAGAAGTGAGTGTGGATCAAAGAAGGAGAAGTGAATTTTGCCTGGAGAAGGAAAAGTGAGTGTGGGTTGGAGAAGGAGAAGTGAGTGTGGGTCGGAGAAGGAGAAGTGAGTGTGGGTTGGAGAAATAGAAGTGAGTGTGGGTCAAAGAAGGAGATGTGAATGTGGGCATGAGAAGGAGTAGTGAGTGTGGGTCAGAGAAGGAGGAGTGAATGTGGGCTGGAGAAGTAGAAGTGAGTGTGGGCTGGTGAAGGAGAAGTGAGTGTGGATTGGAGAAGGAGAAGTGAGTGTGGATTGGAGAAGGTGAAGTGAGTGTGAGTCGGAGCAGGAGAAGTGAGTGTGGATCAAAGAAGGAGAAGTGAATGTGGGCTGGACAATGAGAAGTGAGTGTGGGTTGGAGAAGGAGAAGTGAGTGTGGATCAAAGAAGGAGAAGTGAATGTGGGCTGGAGAAGGAGAAGTGAGTGTGGATTGGAGAAGGAGAATTGAGCGTGGGTCGGAGAAGGAGAAGTGAGTGTGGATCAAAGAAGGAAAAGTGAATGTGGGCTGGAGAAGGAGAAGTGAGTGTGGGCTTGAGAAGGAGAAGTGAGTGTGGATTGGAGAAGGAGAAGTGAGTGTGGGTCGGAGAAGGAGAAGTGAGTGTGGGTCGGAGAAGGAGAAGTGAGTTTCGATCAAAGAAGGAGAAGTGAATGTGGGCTGGAGAAGGAAAAGTGAGTTTGGGTCGTAGAAGGAGGAGTGAGTGTGGATTGGAGAAGGAGGAGTGAGTGTGGGTTGGAGAAGGAGAAGTGAGTGTGGGTCAAAGAAGGAGATGTGAATGTGGGCTGGAGAAGGAGAAGTGAGTGTGGGCTGGAGAAGGAGAAGTGAGTGTGGATTGGAGAAGGAGAAGTGAATGTGGGTCGGAGAAGAAGTGAGTGTGGGTCAGAGAAGGAGGAGCGAGTGTGGGTCGGAGAAGGAGAAGTGAGTGTGGGTCAGAGAAGGAGAAGTGAATGTGGGTCGGAGAAGGAGAAGTGAGTGTGGGCTCGAGAAGGAGAAGTGAGTGTGGATTGGAGAAGGAGATGTGAGTATGAGTCGGAGAAGGAGAAGTGAGTGTGGATCAAAGAAGAAGTGAATGTGGGCTGGAGAAGGAGAAGTGAGTGTGGGCTGGAGAAGGGGAAGTGAGTGTGGTTTGGAGAAGGAGAAGTGAGCGTGGGTCGGAGAAGGGGAAGTGAGTGTGGATCAAAGAAGGAGAAGTGAATGTGGGCTGGAGAAGGAGAAGTGAGTGTGGGTTGGAGAAGGAGAAGTGAGTGTGGGTCGGAGAAGGAGAAGTGAGTGTGGGCTGGAGAAGGAGTAGTGAGTGTGGGTTGGAGAAATAGAAGTGAGTGTGGGTCAAAGAAGGAGAAGTGAATGTGGGCATGAGAAGGAGATGTGAGTGTGGGTCGGAGAAGGAGGAGTGAATGTGGGCTGGAGAAGGAGAAGTGAGTGTGGGCTGGAGAAGGAGAAGTGAATGTGAGTCGGAGCAGGAGAAGTGAATGTGGATCAAAGAAGGAGAAGTGAATGTGGGCTGGAGAAGGAGAAGTGAGTGTGGATTGGAGAAGGAGAAGTGAGTGTGAGTCGGAGCAGGAGAAGTGAGTGTGGATCAAAGATGGAGAAGTGAATGTGGGCTGGAGAAGGAGAAGTGAGTGTGGGTCGGAGAAGGAGAAGTGAGTGTGGGCTGGAGACGGAGATGTGAGTGCGGGTTGGAGAAATAGAAGTGAGTGTGGGTCAAAGAAGGAGATGTGAATGTGGGCATGAGAAGGAGTAGTGAGTGTGGGTCAGAGAAGGAGGAGTGAATGTGGGCTGGAGAAGTAGAAGTGAGTGTGAGCTGGAGAAGGAGAAGTGAGTGTGGATTGGAGAAGGAGAAGTGAGTGTGGATTGGAGAAGGAGAAGTGAGTGTGAGTCGGAGCAGGAGAAGTGAGTGTGGATCAAAGAAGGAGAAGTGAATGTGGGCTGGAGAATGAGAAGTGAGTGTGGGTTGGAGAAGAAGTGAGTGTGGGTTGGAGAAGGAGAAGTGAGTGTGGGCTGGAGAAGGAGAAGTGAGTGTGGGTTGGAGAAATAGAAGTGAGTGTGGGTCAAAGAAGGAGATGTGAATGTGGGCATGAGAAGGAGTAGTGACTGGGTCAGAGAAGGAGGAGTGAATGTGGGCAGGAGGAGTAGAAGTGAGTGTGAGCTGGAGAAGGAGAAGTGCGTGTGGGTTGGAGAAATAGAAGTGAGTGTGGGTCAAAGAAGGAGATGTGAATGTGGGCATGAGAAGGAGTAGTGAGTGTGGTTCAGAGAAGGAGTAGTGAATGTGGGCAGGAGGAGTAGAAGTGAGTGTGAGCTGGAGAAGGAGAAGTGAGTGTGGATTGGAGAAGGAGAAGTGAATGTGGGTCGGAGAAGAAGTGAGTGTGGGTCAGAGAAGGAGGAGCGAGTGTGGGTCGGAGAAGGAGAAGTGAGTGTGGGTCAGAGAAGGAGAAGTGAATGTGGGTCGGAGAAGGAGAAGTGAGTGTGGGCTGGAGAAGGAGAAGTGAGTGTGGATTGGAGAAGGAGATGTGAGTATGGGTCGGAGAAGGAGAAGTGAGTGTGGATCAAAGAAGAAGTGAATGTGGGCTGGAGAAGGAGAAGTGAGTGTGGGCTGGAGAAGGGGAAGTGAGTGTGGTTTGAAGAAGGAGAAGTGAGCGTGGGTCGGAGAAGGGGAAGTGAGTGTGGATCAAAGAAGGAGAAGTGAATGTGGGCTGGAGAAGGAGAAGTGAGTGTGGGTTGGAGAAGGAGAAGTGAGTGTGGGTCGGAGAAGGAGAAGTGAGTGTGTGCTGGAGAAGGAGAAGTGAGTGCGGGTTGGAGAAATAGAAGTGAGTGTGGGTCAAAGAAGGAGATGTGAATGTGGGCATGAGAAGGAGTAGTGAGTGTGGGTCAGAGAAGGAGGAGTGAATGTGGGCTGGAGAAGTAGAAGTGAGTGTGAGCTGGAGAAGGAGAAGTGACTGTGGATTGTTGAAGGAGAAGTGAGTGTGGATTGGAGAAGGAGAAGTGAGTGTGAGTCGGAGCAGGAGAAGTGAGTGTGGATCAAAAAGGAGAAGTGAATGTGGGCTGGAGAATGAGAAGTGAGTGTGGGTTGGAGAATGAGAAGTGAGTGTGGATCAAAGAAGGAGAAGTGAATGTGGGCTGGAGAAGGAGAAGTGAGTGTGGGCTGGAGTAGGAGAAGTGAGTGTGGATTGGAGAAGGAGAATTGAGCGTGGGTCGGAGAAGGAGAACTGAGTGTGGATCAAAGAAGGAAAAGTGAATGTGGGCTGGAGAAGGAGAAGTGAGTGTGTGCTGGAGAAGGAGAAGTGAGTGTCGATCAAAGAAGGAGAAGTGAATGTGGGCTGGAGAAGGAAAAGTGAGTTTGGGTCGTAGAAGGAGGAGTGAGTGTGGATTGGAGAAGGAGGAGTGAGTGTGGGTTGGAGAAGAAGAAGTGAGTGTGGGTCAAAGAAGGAGATGTGAATGTGGGCTGGAGAAGGAGAAGTGAGTGTGGTCTGGAGAAGGAGAAGTGAGTGTGGATTGGAGAAGGAGAAGTGAATGTGGGTCGGAGAAGAAGTGAGTGTGGGTCAGAGAAGGACGAGCGAGTGTGGGTCGGAGAAGGAGAAGTGAGTGTGGGTCAGAGAAGGAGAAGTGAATGTGGGCTGGAGAAGGAGAAGTGAGTGTGGGCTGGAGAAGGGGAAGTGAGTGTGGATCAAAGAAGGAGAAGTGAATGTGGGCTGGAGAAGGAGAAGTGAGTGTGGGTTGGAGAAGGAGAAGTGAGTGTGGATTGGAGAAGGTGAAGTGAGTGTGAGTCGGAGCAGGAGAAGTGAGTGTGGATCAAAGAAGGAGAAGTGAATGTGGGCTGGAGAATGAGAAGTGAGTGTGGGTTGGAGAAGGAGAAGTGAGTGTGGATCAAAGAAGGAGAAGTGAATGTGGGCTGGAGAAGGAGAAGTGAGTGTGGGCTGGAGTAGGAGAAGTGAGTGTGGATTGGAGAAGGAGAATTGAGCGTGGGTCGGAGAAGGAGAAGTGAGTGTGGATCAAAGAAGGAAAAGTGAATGTGGGCTGGAGAAGGAGAAGTGAGTGTGGGCTTGAGAAGGAGAAGTGAGTGTGGATTGGAGAAGGAGAAGTGAGTGTGGGTCGGAGAAGGAGAAGTGAGTGTGGGTCGGAGAAGGAGAAGTGAGTTTCGATCAAAGAAGGAGAAGTGAATGTGGGCTGGAGAAGGAAAAGTGAGTTTGGGTCGTAGAAGGAGGAGTGAGTGTGGATTGGAGAAGGAGGAGTGAGTGTGGGTTGGAGAAGGAGAAGTGAGTGTGGGTCAAAGAAGGAGATGTGAATGTGGGCTGGAGAAGGAGAAGTGAGTGTGGGCTGGAGAAGGAGAAGTGAGTGTGGATTGGAGAAGGAGAAGTGAATGTGGGTCGGAGAAGAAGTGAGTGTGGGTCAGAGAAGGAGGAGCGAGTGTGGGTCGGAGAAGGAGAAGTGAGTGTGGGTCAGAGAAGGAGAAGTGAATGTGGGTCGGAGAAGGAGAAGTGAGTGTGGGCTCGAGAAGGAGAAGTGAGTGTGGATTGGAGAAGGAGATGTGAGTATGGGTCGGAGAAGGAGAAGTGAGTGTGGGTCAGAGAAGGAGAAGTGAATGTGGGTCGGAGAAGGAGAAGTGAGTGTGGGCTGGAGAAGGAGAAGTGAGTGTGGATTGGAGAAGGAGATGTGAGTATGGGTCGGAGAAGGAGAAGTGAGTGTGGATCAAAGAAGAAGTGAATGTGGGCTGGAGAAGGAGAAGTGAGTGTGGGCTGGAGAAGGGGAAGTGAGTGTGGTTTGAAGAAGGAGAAGTGAGCGTGGGTCGGAGAAGGGGAAGTGAGTGTGGATCAAAGAAGGAGAAGTGAATGTGGGCTGGAGAAGGAGAAGTGAGTGTGGGTTGGAGAAGGAGAAGTGAGTGTGGGTCGGAGAAGGAGAAGTGAGTGTGTGCTGGAGAAGGAGAAGTGAGTGCGGGTTGGAGAAATAGAAGTGAGTGTGGGTCAAAGAAGGAGATGTGAATGTGGGCATGAGAAGGAGTAGTGAGTGTGGGTCAGAGAAGGAGGAGTGAATGTGGGCTGGAGAAGTAGAAGTGAGTGTGAGCTGGAGAAGGAGAAGTGACTGTGGATTGTTGAAGGAGAAGTGAGTGTGGATTGGAGAAGGAGAAGTGAGTGTGAGTCGGAGCAGGAGAAGTGAGTGTGGATCAAAAAGGAGAAGTGAATGTGGGCTGGAGAATGAGAAGTGAGTGTGGGTTGGAGAATGAGAAGTGAGTGTGGATCAAAGAAGGAGAAGTGAATGTGGGCTGGAGAAGGAGAAGTGAGTGTGGGCTGGAGTAGGAGAAGTGAGTGTGGATTGGAGAAGGAGAATTGAGCGTGGGTCGGAGAAGGAGAACTGAGTGTGGATCAAAGAAGGAGAAGTGAATGTGGGCTGGAGAATGAGAAGTGAGTGTGGGTTGGAGAAGGAGAAGTGAGTGTGGATCAAAGAAGGAGAAGTGAATGTGGGCTGGAGAAGGAGAAGTGAGTGTGGGCTGGAGTAGGAGAAGTGAGTGTGGATTGGAGAAGGAGAATTGAGCGTGGGTCGGAGAAGGAGAAGTGAGTGTGGATCAAAGAAGGAAAAGTGAATGTGGGCTGGAGAAGGAGAAGTGAGTGTGGGCTTGAGAAGGAGAAGTGAGTGTGGATTGGAGAAGGAGAAGTGAGTGTGGGTCGGAGAAGGAGAAGTGAGTGTGGGTCGGAGAAGGAGAAGTGAGTTTCGATCAAAGAAGGAGAAGTGAATGTGGGCTGGAGAAGGAAAAGTGAGTTTGGGTCGTAGAAGGAGGAGTGAGTGTGGATTGGAGAAGGAGGAGTGAGTGTGGGTTGGAGAAGGAGAAGTGAGTGTGGGTCAAAGAAGGAGATGTGAATGTGGGCTGGAGAAGGAGAAGTGAGTGTGGGCTGGAGAAGGAGAAGTGAGTGTGGATTGGAGAAGGAGAAGTGAATGTGGGTCGGAGAAGAAGTGAGTGTGGGTCAGAGAAGGAGGAGCGAGTGTGGGTCGGAGAAGGAGAAGTGAGTGTGGGTCAGAGAAGGAGAAGTGAATGTGGGTCGGAGAAGGAGAAGTGAGTGTGGGCTCGAGAAGGAGAAGTGAGTGTGGATTGGAGAAGGAGATGTGAGTATGGGTCGGAGAAGGAGAAGTGAGTGTGGATCAAAGAAGAAGTGAATGTGGGCTGGAGAAGGAGAAGTGAGTGTGGGCTGGAGAAGGGGAAGTGAGTGTGGTTTGGAGAAGGAGAAGTGAGCGTGGGTCGGAGAAGGGGAAGTGAGTGTGGATCAAAGAAGGAGAAGTGAATGTGGGCTGGAGAAGGAGAAGTGAGTGTGGGTTGGAGAAGGAGAAGTGAGTGTGGGTCGGAGAAGGAGAAGTGAGTGTGGGCTGGAGAAGGAGTAGTGAGTGTGGGTTGGAGAAATAGAAGTGAGTGTGGGTCAAAGAAGGAGAAGTGAATGTGGGCATGAGAAGGAGATGTGAGTGTGGGTCGGAGAAGGAGGAGTGAATGTGGGCTGGAGAAGGAGAAGTGAGTGTGGGCTGGAGAAGGAGAAGTGAATGTGAGTCGGAGCAGGAGAAGTGAATGTGGATCAAAGAAGGAGAAGTGAATGTGGGCTGGAGAAGGAGAAGTGAGTGTGGATTGGAGAAGGAGAAGTGAGTGTGAGTCGGAGCAGGAGAAGTGAGTGTGGATCAAAGATGGAGAAGTGAATGTGGGCTGGAGAAGGAGAAGTGAGTGTGGGTCGGAGAAGGAGAAGTGAGTGTGGGCTGGAGACGGAGATGTGAGTGCGGGTTGGAGAAATAGAAGTGAGTGTGGGTCAAAGAAGGAGATGTGAATGTGGGCATGAGAAGGAGTAGTGAGTGTGGGTCAGAGAAGGAGGAGTGAATGTGGGCTGGAGAAGTAGAAGTGAGTGTGAGCTGGAGAAGGAGAAGTGAGTGTGGATTGGAGAAGGAGAAGTGAGTGTGGATTGGAGAAGGAGAAGTGAGTGTGAGTCGGAGCAGGAGAAGTGAGTGTGGATCAAAGAAGGAGAAGTGAATGTGGGCTGGAGAATGAGAAGTGAGTGTGGGTTGGAGAAGAAGTGAGTGTGGGTTGGAGAAGGAGACGTGAGTGTGGGCTAGAGAAGGAGAAGTGAGTGTGGGTTGGAGAAATAGAAGTGAGTGTGGGTCAAAGAAGGAGATGTGAATGTGGGCATGAGAAGGAGTAGTGAGTGTGGTTCAGAGAAGGAGTAGTGAATGTGGGCAGGAGGAGTAGAAGTGAGTGTGAGCTGGAGAAGGAGAAGTGAGTGTGGATTGGAGAAGGAGAAGTGAATGTGGGTCGGAGAAGAAGTGAGTGTGGGTCAGAGAAGGAGGAGCGAGTGTGGGTCGGAGAAGGAGAAGTGAGTGTGGGTCAGAGAAGGAGAAGTGAATGTGGGTCGGAGAAGGAGAAGTGAGTGTGGGCTGGAGAAGGAGAAGTGAGTGTGGATTGGAGAAGGAGATGTGAGTATGGGTCGGAGAAGGAGAAGTGAGTGTGGATCAAAGAAGAAGTGAATGTGGGCTGGAGAAGGAGAAGTGAGTGTGGGCTGGAGAAGGGGAAGTGAGTGTGGTTTGAAGAAGGAGAAGTGAGCGTGGGTCGGAGAAGGGGAAGTGAGTGTGGATCAAAGAAGGAGAAGTGAATGTGGGCTGGAGAAGGAGAAGTGAGTGTGGGTTGGAGAAGGAGAAGTGAGTGTGGGTCGGAGAAGGAGAAGTGAGTGTGTGCTGGAGAAGGAGAAGTGAGTGCGGGTTGGAGAAATAGAAGTGAGTGTGGGTCAAAGAAGGAGATGTGAATGTGGGCATGAGAAGGAGTAGTGAGTGTGGGTCAGAGAAGGAGGAGTGAATGTGGGCTGGAGAAGTAGAAGTGAGTGTGAGCTGGAGAAGGAGAAGTGACTGTGGATTGTTGAAGGAGAAGTGAGTGTGGATTGGAGAAGGAGAAGTGAGTGTGAGTCGGAGCAGGAGAAGTGAGTGTGGATCAAAAAGGAGAAGTGAATGTGGGCTGGAGAATGAGAAGTGAGTGTGGGTTGGAGAATGAGAAGTGAGTGTGGATCAAAGAAGGAGAAGTGAATGTGGGCTGGAGAAGGAGAAGTGAGTGTGGGCTGGAGTAGGAGAAGTGAGTGTGGATTGGAGAAGGAGAATTGAGCGTGGGTCGGAGAAGGAGAACTGAGTGTGGATCAAAGAAGGAAAAGTGAATGTGGGCTGGAGAAGGAGAAGTGAGTGTGTGCTGGAGAAGGAGAAGTGAGTGTGGGTCAGAGAAGGAGAAGTGAGTGTGAGTCGGAGAAGGAGAAGTGAGTGTCGATCAAAGAAGGAGAAGTGAATGTGGGCTGGAGAAGGAAAAGTGAGTTTGGGTCGTAGAAGGAGGAGTGAGTGTGGATTGGAGAAGGAGGAGTGAGTGTGGGTTGGAGAAGAAGAAGTGAGTGTGGGTCAAAGAAGGAGATGTGAATGTGGGCTGGAGAAGGAGAAGTGAGTGTGGTCTGGAGAAGGAGAAGTGAGTGTGGATTGGAGAAGGAGAAGTGAATGTGGGTCGGAGAAGAAGTGAGTGTGGGTCAGAGAAGGACGAGCGAGTGTGGGTCGGAGAAGGAGAAGTGAGTGTGGGTCAGAGAAGGAGAAGTGAATGTGGGTCGGAGAAGGAGAAGTGAGTGTGGGTTGGAGAAGGAGAAGTGAGTGTGGATCAAAGAAGAAGTGAATGTGGGCTGGAGAAGGAGAAGTGAGTGTGGGCTGGAGAAGGGGAAGTGAGTGTGGATCAAAGAAGGAGAAGTGAATGTGGGCTGGAGAAGGAGAAGTGAGTGTGGGTTGGAGAAGGAGAAGTGAGTGTGGGTCGGAGAAGGAGAAGTGAGTGTGGGCTGGAGACGGAGATGTGAGTGCGGGTTGGAGAAATAGAAGTGAGTGTGGGTCAAAGAAGGAGATGTGAATGTGGGCATGAGAAGGAGTAGTGAGTGTGGGTCAGAGAAGGAGGAGTGAATGTGGGCTGGAGAAGTAGAAGTGAGTGTGAGCTGGAGAAGGAGAAGTGAGTGTGGATTGGAGAAGGAGAATTGAGTGTGGATTGGAGAAGGAGAAGTGAGTGTGAGTCGGAGCAGGAGAAGTGAGTGTGGATCAAAGAAGGAGAAGTGAATGTGGGCTGGAGAATGAGAAGTGAGTGTGGGTTGGAGAAGAAGTGAGTGTGGGTTGGAGAAGGAGAAGTGAGTGTGGGCTGGAGAAGGAGAAGTGAGTGTGGGTTGGAGAAATAGAAGTGAGTGTGGGTCAAAGAAGGAGATGTGAATGTGGGCATGAGAAGGAGTAGTGAGTGTGGGTCAGAGAAGGAGTAGTGAATGTGGGCAGGAGGAGTAGAAGTGAGTGTGAGCTGGAGAAGGAGAAGTGAGTGTGGATTGGAGAAGGAGAAGTGAATGTGGGTCGGAGAAGAAGTGAGTGTGGGTCAGAGAAGGAGGAGCGAGTGTGGGTCGGAGAAGGAGAAGTGAGTGTGGGTCAGAGAAGGAGAAGTGAATGTGGGTCGGAGAAGGAGAAGTGAGTGTGGGCTGGAGAAGGAGAAGTGAGTGTGGATTGGAGAAGGAGATGTGAGTATGGGTCGGAGAAGGAGAAGTGAGTGTGGATCAAAGAAGAAGTGAATGTGGGCTGGAGAAGGAGAAGTGAGTGTGGGCTGGAGAAGGGGAAGTGAGTGTGGTTTGAAGAAGGAGAAGTGAGCGTGGGTCGGAGAAGGGGAAGTGAGTGTGGATCAAAGAAGGAGAAGTGAATGTGGGCTGGAGAAGGAGAAGTGAGTGTGGGTTGGAGAAGGAGAAGTGAGTGTGGGTCGGAGAAGGAGAAGTGAGTGTGTGCTGGAGAAGGAGAAGTGAGTGCGGGTTGGAGAAATAGAAGTGAGTGTGGGTCAAAGAAGGAGATGTGAATGTGGGCATGAGAAGGAGTAGTGAGTGTGGGTCAGAGAAGGAGGAGTGAATGTGGGCTGGAGAAGTAGAAGTGAGTGTGAGCTGGAGAAGGAGAAGTGAGTGTGGATTGGAGAAGGAGAAGTGAGTGTGGATTGGAGAAGGAGAAGTGAGTGTGAGTCGGAGCAGGAGAAGTGAGTGTGGATCAAAGAAGGAGAAGTGAATGTGGGCTGGAGAATGAGAAGTGAGTGTGGGTTGGAGAAGAAGTGAGTGTGGGTTGGAGAAGGAGAAGTGAGTGTGGGCTGGAGAAGGAGAAGTGAGTGTGGGTTGGAGAAATAGAAGTGAGTGTGGGTCAAAGAAGGAGATGTGAATGTGGGCATGAGAAGGAGTAGTGACTGTGGGTCAGAGAAGGAGGAGTGAATGTGGGCAGGAGGAGTAGAAGTGAGTGTGAGCTGGAGAAGGAGAAGTGCGTGTGGGTTGGAGAAATAGAAGTGAGTGTGGGTCAAAGAAGGAGATGTGAATGTGGGCATGAGAAGGAGTAGTGAGTGTGGGTCAGAGAAGGAGTAGTGAATGTGGGCAGGAGGAGTAGAAGTGAGTGTGAGCTGGAGAAGGAGAAGTGAGTGTGGATTGGAGAAGGAGAAGTGAATGTGGGTCGGAGAAGAAGTGAGTGTGGGTCAGAGAAGGAGGAGCGAGTGTGGGTCGGAGAAGGAGAAGTGAGTGTGGGTCAGAGAAGGAGAAGTGAATGTGGGTCGGAGAAGGAGAAGTGAGTGTGGGCTGGAGAAGGAGAAGTGAGTGTGGATTGGAGAAGGAGATGTGAGTATGGGTCGGAGAAGGAGAAGTGAGTGTGGATCAAAGAAGAAGTGAATGTGGGCTGGAGAAGGAGAAGTGAGTGTGGGCTGGAGAAGGGGAAGTGAGTGTGGTTTGAAGAAGGAGAAGTGAGCGTGGGTCGGAGAAGGGGAAGTGAGTGTGGATCAAAGAAGGAGAAGTGAATGTGGGCTGGAGAAGGAGAAGTGAGTGTGGGTTGGAGAAGGAGAAGTGAGTGTGGGTCGGAGAAGGAGAAGTGAGTGTGTGCTGGAGAAGG
The DNA here is from genome assembly GCF_048418815.1 of Hemitrygon akajei. Classification (NCBI taxonomy): domain Eukaryota; kingdom Metazoa; phylum Chordata; class Chondrichthyes; order Myliobatiformes; family Dasyatidae; genus Hemitrygon; species Hemitrygon akajei. Next base: position 112,370,674 of record NC_133129.1, on the reverse strand, counting down.
AGAAGTGAGTGCGGGTTGGAGAAATAGAAGTGAGTGTGGGTCAAAGAAGGAGATGTGAATGTGGGCATGAGAAGGAGTAGTGAGTGTGGGTCAGAGAAGGAGGAGTGAATGTGGGCTGGAGAAGTAGAAGTGAGTGTGAGCTGGAGAAGGAGAAGTGACTGTGGATTGTTGAAGGAGAAGTGAGTGTGGATTGGAGAAGGAGAAGTGAGTGTGAGTCGGAGCAGGAGAAGTGAGTGTGGATCAAAAAGGAGAAGTGAATGTGGGCTGGAGAATGAGAAGTGAGTGTGGGTTGGAGAATGAGAAGTGAGTGTGGATCAAAGAAGGAGAAGTGAATGTGGGCTGGAGAAGGAGAAGTGAGTGTGGGCTGGAGTAGGAGAAGTGAGTGTGGATTGGAGAAGGAGAATTGAGCGTGGGTCGGAGAAGGAGAACTGAGTGTGGATCAAAGAAGGAAAAGTGAATGTGGGCTGGAGAAGGAGAAGTGAGTGTGGGCTGGAGAAGGAGAAGTGAGTGTGGGTCAGAGAAGGAGAAGTGAGTGTGAGTCGGAGAAGGAGAAGTGAGTGTCGATCAAAGAAGGAGAAGTGAATGTGGGCTGGAGAAGGAAAAGTGAGTTTGGGTCGTAGAAGGAGGAGTGAGTGTGGATTGGAGAAGGAGGAGTGAGTGTGGGTTGGAGAAGAAGAAGTGAGTGTGGGTCAAAGAAGGAGATGTGAATGTGGGCTGGAGAAGGAGAAGTGAGTGTGGTCTGGAGAAGGAGAAGTGAGTGTGGATTGGAGAAGGAGAAGTGAATGTGGGTCGGAGAAGAAGTGAGTGTGGGTCAGAGAAGGAGGAGCGAGTGTGGGTCGGAGAAGGAGAAGTGAGTGTGGGTCAGAGAAGGAGAAGTGAATGTGGGTCGGAGAAGGAGAAGTGAGTGTGGGCTGGAGAAGGAGAAGTGAGTATGGATTGGAGAAGGAGATGTGAGTATGGGTCGGAGAAGGAGAAGTGAGTGTGGATCAAAGAAGAAGTGAATGTGGGCTGGAGAAGGAGAAGTGAGTGTGGGCTGGAGAAGGGGAAGTGAGTGTTGTTTGGAGAAGGAGAAGTGAGCGTGGGTCGGAGAAGGGGAAGTGAGTGTGGATCAAAGAAGGAGAAGTGAATGTGGGCTGGAGAAGGAGAAGTGAGTGTGGGCTGGAGAAGGAGAAGTGAGTGTGGGTCGGAGAAGGAGAAGTGAGTGTGGGCTGGAGAAGGAGAAGTGAGTGTGGGTTGGAGAAATAGAAGTGAGTGTGGGTCAAAGAAGGAGATGTGAATGTGGGCATGAGAAGGAGTAGTGAGTGTGGGTCAGAGAAGGAGGAGTGAATGTGGGCTGGAGGAGTAGAAGTGAGTGTGAGCTGGAGAAGGAGAAGTGCGTGTGGATTGGAGAAGGAGAAGTGAATGTGGGTCGGAGAAGAAGTGAGTGTGGGTCAGAGAAGGAGGAGCGAGTGTGGGTCGGAGAAGGAGAAGTGAGTGTGGGTCAGAGAAGGAGAAGTGAATGTGGGTCGGAGAAGGAGAAGTGAGTGTGGGCTGGAGAAGGAGAAGTGAGTGTGGATTGGAGAAGGAGATGTGAGTATGGGTCGGAGAAGGAGAAGTGAGTGTGGATCAAAGAAGAAGTGAATGTGGGCTGGAGAAGGAGAAGTGAGTGTGGGCTGGAGAAGGGGAAGTGAGTGTGGTGTGGAGAAGGAGAAGTGAGCGTGGGTCGGAGAAGGGGAAGTGAGTGTGGATCAAAGAAGGAGAAGTGAATGTGGGCTGGAGAAGGAGAAGTGAGTGTGGGTTGGAGAAGGAGAAGTGAGTGTGGGTCGGAGAAGGAGAAGTGAGTGTGGGCTGGAGAACGAGATGTGAGTGTGGGTTGGAGAAATAGAAGTGAGTGTGGGTCAAAGAAGGAGATGTGAATGTGGGCATGAGAAGGAGTAGTGAGTGTGGGTCAGAGAAGGAGGAGTGAATGTGGGCTGGAGAAGTAGAAGTGAGTGTGTGCTGGAGAAGGAGAAGTGAGTGTGGATTGGAGAATGAGAAGTGAGTGTGGATTGGAGAAGGAGAAGTGAGTGTGAGTCGGAGCAGGAGAAGTGAGTGTGGATCAAAGAAGGAGAAGTGAATGTGGGCTGGAGAATGAGAAGTGAGTGTGGGTTGGAGAAGAAGTGAGTGTGGGTTGGAGAAGGAGAAGTGAGTGTGGGCTGGAGAAGGAGAAGTGAGTGTGGGTTGGAGAAATAGAAGTGAGTGTGGGTCAAAGAAGGAGATGTGAATTTTGCCTGGAGAAGGAAAAGTGAGTGTGGGTTGGAGAAGGAGAAGTGAGTGTGGGTCGGAGAAGGAGAAGTGAGTGTGGGTTGGAGAAATAGAAGTGAGTGTGGGTCAAAGAAGGAGATGTGAATGTGGGCATGAGAAGGAGTAGTGCGTGTGGGTCAGAGAAGGAGGAGTGAATGTGGGCTGGAGAAGTAGAAGTGAGTGTGGGCTGGTGAAGGAGAAGTGAGTGTGGATTGGAGAAGGAGAAGTGAGTGTGGATTGGAGAAGGTGAAGTGAGTGTGAGTCGGAGCAGGAGAAGTGAGTGTGGATTAAAGAAGGAGAAGTGAATGTGGGCTGGAGAATGAGAAGTGAGTGTGGGTTGGATAAGGAGAAGTGAGTGTGGATCAAAGAAGGAGAAGTGAATGTGGGCTGGAGAAGGAGAAGTGAGTGTGGGCTGGAGTAGGAGAAGTGAGTGTGGATTGGAGAAGGAGAATTGAGCGTGGGTCGGAGAAGGAGAAGTGAGTGTGGATCAAAGAAGGAAAAGTGAATGTGGGCTGGAGAAGGAGAAGTGAGTGTGGGCTTGAGAAGGAGAAGTGAGTGTGGATTGGAGAAGGAGAAGTGAGTGTGGGTCGGAGAAGGAGAAGTGAGTGTGGGTCGGAGAAGGAGAAGTGAGTGTCGATCAAAGAAGGAGAAGTGAATGTGGGCTGGAGAAGGAAAAGTGAGTTTGGGTCGTAGAAGGAGGAGTGAGTGTGGATTGGAGAAGGAGGAGTGAGTGTGGGTTGGAGAAGGAGAAGTGAGTGTGGGTCAAAGAAGGAGATGTGAATGTGGGCTGGAGAAGGAGAAGTGAGTGTGGGCTGGAGAAGGAGAAGTGAGTGTGGATTGGAGAAGGAGAAGTGAATGTGAGTCGGAGAAGAAGTGAGTGTGGGTCAGAGAAGGAGGAGCGAGTGTGGGTCGGAGAAGGAGAAGTGAGTGTGGGTCAGAGAAGGAGAAGTGAATGTGGGTCGGAGAAGGAGAAGTGTGTGTGGGCTGGAGAAGGAGAAGTGAGTGTGGATTGGAGAAGGAGATGTGAGTATGGGTCGGAGAAGGAGAAGTGAAGGTGGATCAAAGAAGAAGTGAATGTGGGCTGGAGAAGGAGAAGTGAGTGTGGGCTGGAGAAGGGGAAGTGAGTGTGGTTTGGAGAAGGAGAAGTGAGCGTGGGTCGGAGAAGGGGAAGTGAGTGTGGATCAAAGAAGGAGAAGTGAATGTGGGCTGGAGAAGGAGAAGTGAGTGTGGGTTGGAGAAGGGGAAGTGAGTGTGGTTTGGAGAAGGAGAAGTGAGCGTGGGTCGGAGAAGGGGAAGTGAGTGTGGATCAAAGAAGAAGAAGTGAATGTGGGCTGGAGAAGGAGAAGTGAGTGTGTGCTGGAGAAGGAGAAGTGAGTGTGGGTCGGAGAAGGAGAAGTGAGTGTGGGCTGGAGAAGGAGTAGTGAGTGTGGGTTGGAGAAATAGAAGTGAGTGTGGGTCAAAGAAGGAGAAGTGAATGTGGGCTGGAGAAGGAAAAGTGAGTGTGGGCTGGAGAAGGGGAAGTGAGTGTGGTTTGGAGAAGGAGAAGTGAGCGTGGGTCGGAGAAGGGGAAGTGAGTGTGGATCAAAGAAGAAGAAGTGAATGTGGGCTGGAGAAGGAGAAGTGAGTGTGTGCTGGAGAAGGAGAAGTGAGTGTGGATTGGAGAAGGAGAAGTGAGTGTGGATTGGAGAAGGAGAAGTGAGTGTGAGTCGGAGCAGGAGAAGTGAGTGTGGATCAAAGAAGGAGAAGTGAATGTGGGCTGGAGAAGGAGAAGTGAGTGTGGATTGGAGAAGGAGAAGTGAGTGTGAGTCGGAGCAGGAGAAGTGAGTGTGGATCAAAGATGGAGAAGTGAATGTGGGCTGGAGAAGGAGAAGTGAGTGTGGGTTGGAGAAGGAGAAGTGAGTGTGGGTCGGAGAAGATGTGAGTGTGGGTTGGAGAAGGAGAAGTGAGTGTGGATTGGCGAAGGAGATGTGAGCGTGGGTCGGAGAAGGAGAAGTGAGTGTGGATCAAAGAAGGAGAAGTGAATTTTGCCTGGAGAAGGAAAAGTGAGTGTGGGTTGGAGAAGGAGAAGTGAGTGTGGGTCAGAGAAGGAGAAGTGAGTGTGGGCTAGAGAAGGAGAAGTGAGTGTGGGTTGGAGAAATAGAAGTGAGTGTGGGTCAAAGAAGGAGATGTGAATGTGGGCATGAGAAGGAGTAGTGAGTGTGGGTCAGAGAAGGAGGAGTGAATGTGGGCTGGAGAAGTAGAAGTGAGTGTGGGCTGGAGAAGAAGTGAGTGTGGATTGGAGAAGGAGAAGTGAGTGTGGATTGGAGAAGGAGAAGTGAGAGTGAGTCGGAGCAGTAGAAGTGAGTGTGGATCAAAGAAGGAGAAGTGAATGTGGGCTGGAGAATGAGAAGTGAGTGTGGGTTGGAGAAGGAGAAGTGAGTGTGGATCAAAGAAGGAGAAGTGAATGTGGGCTGGAGAAGGTGAAGTGAGTGTGGGCTGGAGTTGGAGAAGTGAGTTTGGATTGGAGAAGGAGAATTGAGTGTGGGTCGGAGAAGGAGAATTGAGTGTGGATCAAAGAAGGAAAAGTGAATGTGGGCTGGAGAAGGAGAAGTGAGTGTGCGCTGGAGAAGGAGAAGTGAGTGTGGGTCAGAGAAGGAGAAGTGAGTGTGGATTGGAGAAGGAGAAGTGAGTGTGGATTGGAGAAGGGGAAGTGAGTGTGAGTCGGAGCAGGAGAAGTGAGTGTGGATCAAAGAAGGAGAAGTGAATGTGGGCTGGAGAATGAGAAGTGAGTGTGTTGGAGAAGGAGAAGTGAGTGTGGATCAAAGAAGGAGAAGTGAATGTGGGCTGGAGAAGGTGAAGTGAGTGTGGGCTGGAGTAGGAGAAGTGAGTGTGGATTGGAGAAGGAGAATTGAGCGTGGGTCGGAGAAGGAGAAGTGACTGTGGATCAAAGAAGGAAAAGTGAATGTGGGCTGGAGAAGGAGAAGTGAGTGTGGGCTGGAGAAGGAGAAGTGAGTGTGGGTCAGAGAAGGAGAAGTGAGTGTGGATTGGAGAAAGAGAAGTGAGTGTGGGTCGGAGAAGGAGAAGTGAGTGTGGGTCGGAGAAGGAGAAGTGAGTGTCGATCAAAGAAGGAGAAGTGAATGTGGGCTGGAGAAGGAAAAGTGAGTTTGGGTCGTAGAAGGAGGAGTCAGTGTGGATTGGAGAAGGAGGAGTGAGTGTGGGTTGGAGAAGGAGAAGTGAGTGTGGGTCAAAGAAGGAGATGTGAATGTGGGCTGGAGAAGGAGAAGTGAGTGTGGGCTGGAGAAGGAGAAGTGAGTGTGAATTGGAGAAGGAGAAGTGAATGTGGGTCGGAGAAGAAGTGAGTGTGGGTCAGAGAAGGAGGAGCGAGTGTGGGTCGAAGAAGGAGAAGTGATTGTGGGTCAGAGAAGGAGAAGTGAATGTGGGTCGGAGAAGAAGAAGTGAGTGTGGGCTGGAGAAGGAGAAGTGAGTATGGATTGGAGAAGGAGATGTGAGTATGGGTCGGAGAAGGAGAAGTGAGTGTGGATCAAAGAAGAAGTGAATGTGGGCTGGAGAAGGAGAAGTGAGTGTGGGCTGGAGAAGGGGAAGTGAGTGTTGTTTGGAGAAGGAGAAGTGAGCGTGGGTCGGAGAAGGGGAAGTGAGTGTGGATCAAAGAAGGAGAAGTGAATGTGGGCTGGAGAAGGAGAAGTGAGTGTGGGTTGGAGAAGGAGAAGTGAGTGTCGGTCGGAGAAGGAGAAGTGAGTGTGGGCTGGAGAAGGAGAAGTGAGTGTGGGTTGGAGAAATAGAAGTGAGTGTGGGTCAAAGAAGGAGATGTGAATGTGGGCATGAGAAGGAGTAGTGAGTGTGGGTCAGAGAAGGAGGAGTGAGTGTGAGCTGGAGAAGGAGAAGTGCGTGTGGATTGGAGAAGGAGAAGTGAATGTGGGTCGGAGAAGAAGTGAGTGTGGGTCAGAGAAGGAGGAGCGAGTGTGGGTCGGAGAAGGAGAAGTGAGTGTGGGTCAGAGAAGGAGAAGTGAATGTGGGTCGGAGAAGGAGAAGTGAGTGTGGGCTGGAGAAGGAGAAGTGAGTGTGGATTGGAGAAGGAGATGTGAGTATGGGTCGGAGAAGGAGAAGTGAGTGTGGATCAAAGAAGAAGTGAATGTGGGCTGGAGAAGGAGAAGTGAGTGTAGGCTGGAGAAGGGGAAGTGAGTGTGGTTTGGAGAAGGAGAAGTGAGCGTGGGTCGGAGAAGGGGAAGTGAGTGTGGATCAAAGAAGGAGAAGTGAATGTGGGCTGGAGAAGGAGAAGTGAGTGTGGGTTGGAGAAGGAGAAGTGAGTGTGGGTCGGAGAAGGAGAAGTGAGTGTGGGCTGGAGAAGGAGATGTGAGTGCGGGTTGGAGAAATAGAAGTGAGTGTGGGTCAAAGAAGGAGATGTGAATGTGGGCATGAGAAGGAGTAGTGAGTGTGGGTCAGAGAAGGAGGAGTGAATGTGGGCTGGAGAAGTAGAAGTGAGTGTGAGCTGGAGAAGGAGAAGTGAGTGTGGATTGGAGAAGGAGAAGTGAGTGTGGATTGGAGAAGGAGAAGTGAGTGTGAGTCGGAGCAGGAGAAGTGAGTGTGGATCAAAGAAGGAGAAGTGAATGTGGGCTGGAGAATGAGAAGTGAGTGTGGGTTGGAGAAGAAGTGAGTGTGGGTTGGAGAAGGAGAAGTGAGTGTGGGCTGGAGAAGGAGAAGTGAGTGTGGGTTGGAGAAATAGAAGTGAGTGTGGGTCAAAGAAGGAGATGTGAATGTGGGCATGAGAAGGAGTAGTGACTGTGGGTCAAAGAAGGAGATGTGAATGTGGGCATGAGAAGGAGTAGTGAGTGTGGGTCAGAGAAGGAGGAGTGAATGTGGGCAGGAGGAGTAGAAGTGAGTGTGAGCTGGAGAAGGAGAAGTGAGTGTGGATTGGAGAAGGAGAAGTGAATGTGGGTCGGAGAAGAAGTGAGTGTGGGTCAGAGAAGGAGGAGCGAGTGTGGGTCGGAGAAGGAGAAGTGAGTGTGGGTCAGAGAAGGAGAAGTGAATGTGGGTCGGAGAAGGAGAAGTGAGTGTGGGCTGGAGAAGGAGACGTGAGTGTGGATTGGAGACGGAGATGTGAGTATGGGTCGGAGAAGGAGAAGTGAGTGTGGATCAAAGAAGAAGTGAATGTGGGCTGGAGAAGGAGAAGTGAGTGTGGGCTGGAGAAGGGGAAGTGAGTGTGGTTTGAAGAAGGAGAAGTGAGCGTGGGTCGGAGAAGGAGAAGTGACTGTGGATCAAAGAAGGAGAAGTGAGTGTGAGTCGGAGCAGGAGAAGTGAGTGTGGATCAAAGAAGGAGAAGTGAATGTGGGCTGGAGAATGAGAAGTGAGTGTGGGTTGGAGAAGAAGTGATTGTGGGTTGGAGAAGGAGAAGTGAGTGTGGGCTGGAGAAGTAGAAGTGAGTGTGGGTTGGAGAAATAGAAGTGAGTGTGGGTCAAAGAAGGAGATGTGAATGTGGGCATGAGAAGGAGTAGTGACTGTGGGTCAAAGAAGGAGATGTGAATGTGGGCATGAGAAGGAGTAGTGAGTGTGGGTCAGAGAAGGAGGAGTGAATGTGGGCAGGAGGAGTAGAAGTGAGTGTGAGCTGGAGAAGGAGAAGTGAGTGTGGATTGGAGAAGGAGAAGTGAATGTGGGTCGGAGAAGAAGTGAGTGTGGGTCAGAGAAGGAGGAGCGAGTGTGGGTCGGAGAAGGAGAAGTGAGTGTGGGTCAGAGAAGGAGAAGTGAATGTGGGTCGGAGAAGGAGAAGTGAGTGTGGGCTGGAGAAGGAGAAGTGAGTGTGGATTGGAGACGGAGATGTGAGTATGGGTCGGAGAAGGAGAAGTGAGTGTGGATCAAAGAAGAAGTGAATGTGGGCTGGAGAAGGAGAAGTGAGTGTGGGCTGGAGAAGGGGAAGTGAGTGTGGTTTGAAGAAGGAGAAGTGAGCGTGGGTCGGAGAAGGAGAAGTGACTGTGGATCAAAGAAGGAAAAGTGAATGTGGGCTGGAGAAGGAGAAGTGAGTGTGGGCTGGAGAAGGAGAAGTGAGTGTGGGTCAGAGAAGGAGAAGTGAGTGTGGATTGGAGAAGGAGAAGTGAGTGTGGGTCGGAGAAGGAGAAGTGAGTGTGGGTCGGAGAAGGAGAAGTGAGTGTCGATCAAAGAAGGAGAAGTGAATGTGGGCTGGAGAAGGAAAAGTGAGTTTGGGTCGTAGAAGGAGGAGTCAGTGTGGATTGGAGAAGGAGGAGTGAGTGTGGGTTGGAGAAGGAGAAGTGAGTGTGGGTCAAAGAAGGAGATGTGAATGTGGGCTGGAGAAGGAGAAGTGAGTGTGGGCTGGAGAAGGAGAAGTGAGTGTGGATTGGAGAAGGAGAAGTGAATGTGGGTCGGAGAAGAAGTGAGTGTGGGTCAGAGAAGGAGGAGCGAGTGTGGGTCGGAGAAGGAGAAGTGAGTGTGGGTCAGAGAAGGAGAAGTGAATGTGGGTCGGAGAAGGAGAAGTGAGTGTGGGCTGGAGAAGGAGAAGTGAGTGTGGATTGGAGAAGGAGATGTGAGTATGGGTCGGAGAAGGAGAAGTGAGTGTGGATCAAAGAAGAAGTGAATGTGGGCTGGAGAAGGAGAAGTGAGTGTGGGCTGGAGAAGGGGAAGTGAGTGTTGTTTGGAGAAGGAGAAGTGAGCGTGGGTCGGAGAAGGGGAAGTGAGTGTGGATCAAAGAAGGAGAAGTGAATGTGGGCTGGAGAAGGAGAAGTGAGTGTGGGTTGGAGAAGGAGAAGTGAGTGTCGGTCGGAGAAGGAGAAGTGAGTGTGGGCTGGAGAAGGAGAAGTGAGTGTGGGTTGGAGAAATAGAAGTGAGTGTGGGTCAAAGAAGGAGATGTGAATGTGGGCATGAGAAGGAGTAGTGAGTGTGGGTCAGAGAAGGAGGAGTGAATGTGGGCTGGAGGAGTAGAAGTGAGTGTGAGCTGGAGAAGGAGAAGTGAGTGTGGATTGGAGAAGGAGAAGTGAATGTGGGTCTGAGAAGAAGTGAGTGTGGGTCATAGAAGGAGGAGCGAGTGTGGGTCGGAGAAGGAGAAGTGAGTGTGGGTCAGAGAAGGAGAAGTGAATGTGGGTCGGAGAAGGAGAAGTGAGTGTGGGCTGGAGAAGGAGAAGTGAGTGTGGATTGGAGAAGGAGATGTGAGTATGGGTCGGAGAAGGAGAAGTGAGTGTGGATCAAAGAAGAAGTGAATGTGGGCTGGAGAAGGAGAAGTGAGTGTGGGTTGGAGAAGGAGAAGTGAGTGTGAGTCGGAGAAGGAGAAGTGAGTGTGGATCAAAGAAGGAGAAGTGAATGTGGGCTTGAGAATGAGAAGTGAGTGTGGGTTGGAGAAGGAGAAGTGAGTGTGGGCTGGAGAAGTAGAAGTGAGTGTGGGTTGGAGAAATAGAAGTGAGTGTGGGTCAAAGAAGGAGATGTGAATGTGGGCATGAGAAGGAGTAGTGACTGTGGGTCAAAGAAGGAGATGTGAAAGTGGGCATGAGAAGGAGTAGAGAGTGTGGGTCAGAGAAGGAGGAGTGAATGTGGGCAGGAGGAGTAGAAGTGAGTGTGAGCTGGAGAAGGAGTAGTGAGTGTGGATTGGAGAAGGAGAAGTGAATGTGGGTCGGAGAAGAAGTGAGTGTGGGTCAGAAAAGGAGGAGCGAGTGTGGGTCGGAGAAGGAGAAGTGAGTGTGGGTCAGAGAAGGAGAAGTGAACGTGGGTCGGAGAAGGAGAAGTGAGTGTGGGTCGGAGAAGGAGAAGTGAGTGTGGATCAAAGAAGAATTGAATTTGGGCTGGAGAAGGAGAAGTGAGTGTGGGCTGGAGAAGGGGAAGTGAGTTTGGTTTGAAGAAGGAGAAGTGAGCGTGGGTCGGAGAAGGAGAAGTGACTGTGGATCAAAGAAGGAAAAGTGAATGTGGGCTGGAGAAGGAGAAGTGAGTGTGGGCTGGAGAAGGAGAAGTGAGTGTGGGTCAGAGAAGGAGAAGTGAGTGTGGATTGGAGAAGGAGAAGTGAGTGTGGGTCGGAGAAGGAGAAGTGAGTGTGGGTCGGAGAAGGAGAAGTGAGTGTCGATCAAAGAAGGAGATGTGAATGTGGGCTGGAGAAGGAGAAGTGAGTGTGGGCTGGAGAAGGAGAAGTGAGTGTGGATTGGAGAAGGAGAAGTGAATGTGGGTCGGAGAAGAAGTGAGTGTGGGTCAGAGAAGGAGGAGCGAGTGTGGGTCGGAGAAGGAGAAGTGAGTGTGGGTCAGAGAAGGAGAAGTGAATGTGGGTCGGAGAAGGAGAAGTGAGTGTGGGCTGGAGAAGGAGAAGTGAGTTTGGATTGGAGAAGGAGATGTGAGTATGGGTCGGAGAAGGAGAAGTGAGTGTGGATCAAAGAAGAAGTGAATGTGGGCTGGAGAAGGAGAAGTGAGTGTGGGTTGGAGAAGGAGAAGTGAGTGTGGGTCGGAGAAGGAGAAGTGAGTGTGGGCTGGAGAAGGAGAAGTGAGTGTGGGTTGGAGAAATAGAAGTGAGTGTGGGTCAAAGAAGGAGATGTGAATGTGGGCATGAGAAGGAGTAGTGAGTGTGGGTCAGAGAAGGAGGAGTGAATGTGGGCTGGAGAAGTAGAAGTGAGTGTGGGCTGGAGAAGAAGTGAGTGTGGATTGGAGAAGGAGAAGTGAGTGTGGATTGGAGAAGGAGAAGTGAGAGTGAGTCGGAGCAGTAGAAGTGAGTGTGGATCAAAGAAGGAGAAGTGAATGTGGGCTGGAGAATGAGAAGTGAGTGTGGGTTGGAGAAGGAGAAGTGAGTGTGGATCAAAGAAGGAGAAGTGAATGTGGGCTGGAGAAGGTGAAGTGAGTGTGGGCTGGAGTTGGAGAAGTGAGTTTGGATTGGAGAAGGAGAATTGAGTGTGGGTCGGAGAAGGAGAATTGAGTGTGGATCAAAGAAGGAAAAGTGAATGTGGGCTGGAGAAGGAGAAGTGAGTGTGCGCTGGAGAAGGAGAAGTGAGTGTGGGTCAGAGAAGGAGAAGTGAGTGTGGATTGGAGAAGGAGAAGTGAGTGTGGATTGGAGAAGGGGAAGTGAGTGTGAGTCGGAGCAGGAGAAGTGAGTGTGGATCAAAGAAGGAGAAGTGAATGTGGGCTGGAGAATGAGAAGTGAGTGTGTTGGAGAAGGAGAAGTGAGTGTGGATCAAAGAAGGAGAAGTGAATGTGGGCTGGAGAAGGTGAAGTGAGTGTGGGCTGGAGTAGGAGAAGTGAGTGTGGATTGGAGAAGGAGAATTGAGCGTGGGTCGGAGAAGGAGAAGTGACTGTGGATCAAAGAAGGAAAAGTGAATGTGGGCTGGAGAAGGAGAAGTGAGTGTGGGCTGGAGAAGGAGAAGTGAGTGTGGGTCAGAGAAGGAGAAGTGAGTGTGGATTGGAGAAAGAGAAGTGAGTGTGGGTCGGAGAAGGAGAAGTGAGTGTGGGTCGGAGAAGGAGAAGTGAGTGTCGATCAAAGAAGGAGAAGTGAATGTGGGCTGGAGAAGGAAAAGTGAGTTTGGGTCGTAGAAGGAGGAGTCAGTGTGGATTGGAGAAGGAGGAGTGAGTGTGGGTTGGAGAAGGAGAAGTGAGTGTGGGTCAAAGAAGGAGATGTGAATGTGGGCTGGAGAAGGAGAAGTGAGTGTGGGCTGGAGAAGGAGAAGTGAGTGTGAATTGGAGAAGGAGAAGTGAATGTGGGTCGGAGAAGAAGTGAGTGTGGGTCAGAGAAGGAGGAGCGAGTGTGGGTCGAAGAAGGAGAAGTGATTGTGGGTCAGAGAAGGAGAAGTGAATGTGGGTCGGAGAAGAAGAAGTGAGTGTGGGCTGGAGAAGGAGAAGTGAGTATGGATTGGAGAAGGAGATGTGAGTATGGGTCGGAGAAGGAGAAGTGAGTGTGGATCAAAGAAGAAGTGAATGTGGGCTGGAGAAGGAGAAGTGAGTGTGGGCTGGAGAAGGGGAAGTGAGTGTTGTTTGGAGAAGGAGAAGTGAGCGTGGGTCGGAGAAGGGGAAGTGAGTGTGGATCAAAGAAGGAGAAGTGAATGTGGGCTGGAGAAGGAGAAGTGAGTGTGGGTTGGAGAAGGAGAAGTGAGTGTCGGTCGGAGAAGGAGAAGTGAGTGTGGGCTGGAGAAGGAGAAGTGAGTGTGGGTTGGAGAAATAGAAGTGAGTGTGGGTCAAAGAAGGAGATGTGAATGTGGGCATGAGAAGGAGTAGTGAGTGTGGGTCAGAGAAGGAGGAGTGAGTGTGAGCTGGAGAAGGAGAAGTGCGTGTGGATTGGAGAAGGAGAAGTGAATGTGGGTCGGAGAAGAAGTGAGTGTGGGTCAGAGAAGGAGGAGCGAGTGTGGGTCGGAGAAGGAGAAGTGAGTGTGGGTCAGAGAAGGAGAAGTGAATGTGGGTCGGAGAAGGAGAAGTGAGTGTGGGCTGGAGAAGGAGAAGTGAGTGTGGATTGGAGAAGGAGATGTGAGTATGGGTCGGAGAAGGAGAAGTGAGTGTGGATCAAAGAAGAAGTGAATGTGGGCTGGAGAAGGAGAAGTGAGTGTAGGCTGGAGAAGGGGAAGTGAGTGTGGTTTGGAGAAGGAGAAGTGAGCGTGGGTCGGAGAAGGGGAAGTGAGTGTGGATCAAAGAAGGAGAAGTGAATGTGGGCTGGAGAAGGAGAAGTGAGTGTGGGTTGGAGAAGGAGAAGTGAGTGTGGGTCGGAGAAGGAGAAGTGAGTGTGGGCTGGAGAAGGAGATGTGAGTGCGGGTTGGAGAAATAGAAGTGAGTGTGGGTCAAAGAAGGAGATGTGAATGTGGGCATGAGAAGGAGTAGTGAGTGTGGGTCAGAGAAGGAGGAGTGAATGTGGGCTGGAGAAGTAGAAGTGAGTGTGAGCTGGAGAAGGAGAAGTGAGTGTGGATTGGAGAAGGAGAAGTGAGTGTGGATTGGAGAAGGAGAAGTGAGTGTGAGTCGGAGCAGGAGAAGTGAGTGTGGATCAAAGAAGGAGAAGTGAATGTGGGCTGGAGAATGAGAAGTGAGTGTGGGTTGGAGAAGAAGTGAGTGTGGGTTGGAGAAGGAGAAGTGAGTGTGGGCTGGAGAAGGAGAAGTGAGTGTGGGTTGGAGAAATAGAAGTGAGTGTGGGTCAAAGAAGGAGATGTGAATGTGGGCATGAGAAGGAGTAGTGACTGTGGGTCAAAGAAGGAGATGTGAATGTGGGCATGAGAAGGAGTAGTGAGTGTGGGTCAGAGAAGGAGGAGTGAATGTGGGCAGGAGGAGTAGAAGTGAGTGTGAGCTGGAGAAGGAGAAGTGAGTGTGGATTGGAGAAGGAGAAGTGAATGTGGGTCGGAGAAGAAGTGAGTGTGGGTCAGAGAAGGAGGAGCGAGTGTGGGTCGGAGAAGGAGAAGTGAGTGTGGGTCAGAGAAGGAGAAGTGAATGTGGGTCGGAGAAGGAGAAGTGAGTGTGGGCTGGAGAAGGAGACGTGAGTGTGGATTGGAGACGGAGATGTGAGTATGGGTCGGAGAAGGAGAAGTGAGTGTGGATCAAAGAAGAAGTGAATGTGGGCTGGAGAAGGAGAAGTGAGTGTGGGCTGGAGAAGGGGAAGTGAGTGTGGTTTGAAGAAGGAGAAGTGAGCGTGGGTCGGAGAAGGAGAAGTGACTGTGGATCAAAGAAGGAGAAGTGAGTGTGAGTCGGAGCAGGAGAAGTGAGTGTGGATCAAAGAAGGAGAAGTGAATGTGGGCTGGAGAATGAGAAGTGAGTGTGGGTTGGAGAAGAAGTGATTGTGGGTTGGAGAAGGAGAAGTGAGTGTGGGCTGGAGAAGTAGAAGTGAGTGTGGGTTGGAGAAATAGAAGTGAGTGTGGGTCAAAGAAGGAGATGTGAATGTGGGCATGAGAAGGAGTAGTGACTGTGGGTCAAAGAAGGAGATGTGAATGTGGGCATGAGAAGGAGTAGTGAGTGTGGGTCAGAGAAGGAGGAGTGAATGTGGGCAGGAGGAGTAGAAGTGAGTGTGAGCTGGAGAAGGAGAAGTGAGTGTGGATTGGAGAAGGAGAAGTGAATGTGGGTCGGAGAAGAAGTGAGTGTGGGTCAGAGAAGGAGGAGCGAGTGTGGGTCGGAGAAGGAGAAGTGAGTGTGGGTCAGAGAAGGAGAAGTGAATGTGGGTCGGAGAAGGAGAAGTGAGTGTGGGCTGGAGAAGGAGAAGTGAGTGTGGATTGGAGACGGAGATGTGAGTATGGGTCGGAGAAGGAGAAGTGAGTGTGGATCAAAGAAGAAGTGAATGTGGGCTGGAGAAGGAGAAGTGAGTGTGGGCTGGAGAAGGGGAAGTGAGTGTGGTTTGAAGAAGGAGAAGTGAGCGTGGGTCGGAGAAGGAGAAGTGACTGTGGATCAAAGAAGGAAAAGTGAATGTGGGCTGGAGAAGGAGAAGTGAGTGTGGGCTGGAGAAGGAGAAGTGAGTGTGGGTCAGAGAAGGAGAAGTGAGTGTGGATTGGAGAAGGAGAAGTGAGTGTGGGTCGGAGAAGGAGAAGTGAGTGTGGGTCGGAGAAGGAGAAGTGAGTGTCGATCAAAGAAGGAGAAGTGAATGTGGGCTGGAGAAGGAAAAGTGAGTTTGGGTCGTAGAAGGAGGAGTCAGTGTGGATTGGAGAAGGAGGAGTGAGTGTGGGTTGGAGAAGGAGAAGTGAGTGTGGGTCAAAGAAGGAGATGTGAATGTGGGCTGGAGAAGGAGAAGTGAGTGTGGGCTGGAGAAGGAGAAGTGAGTGTGGATTGGAGAAGGAGAAGTGAATGTGGGTCGGAGAAGAAGTGAGTGTGGGTCAGAGAAGGAGGAGCGAGTGTGGGTCGGAGAAGGAGAAGTGAGTGTGGGTCAGAGAAGGAGAAGTGAATGTGGGTCGGAGAAGGAGAAGTGAGTGTGGGCTGGAGAAGGAGAAGTGAGTGTGGATTGGAGAAGGAGATGTGAGTATGGGTCGGAGAAGGAGAAGTGAGTGTGGATCAAAGAAGAAGTGAATGTGGGCTGGAGAAGGAGAAGTGAGTGTGGGCTGGAGAAGGGGAAGTGAGTGTTGTTTGGAGAAGGAGAAGTGAGCGTGGGTCGGAGAAGGGGAAGTGAGTGTGGATCAAAGAAGGAGAAGTGAATGTGGGCTGGAGAAGGAGAAGTGAGTGTGGGTTGGAGAAGGAGAAGTGAGTGTCGGTCGGAGAAGGAGAAGTGAGTGTGGGCTGGAGAAGGAGAAGTGAGTGTGGGTTGGAGAAATAGAAGTGAGTGTGGGTCAAAGAAGGAGATGTGAATGTGGGCATGAGAAGGAGTAGTGAGTGTGGGTCAGAGAAGGAGGAGTGAATGTGGGCTGGAGGAGTAGAAGTGAGTGTGAGCTGGAGAAGGAGAAGTGAGTGTGGATTGGAGAAGGAGAAGTGAATGTGGGTCTGAGAAGAAGTGAGTGTGGGTCATAGAAGGAGGAGCGAGTGTGGGTCGGAGAAGGAGAAGTGAGTGTGGGTCAGAGAAGGAGAAGTGAATGTGGGTCGGAGAAGGAGAAGTGAGTGTGGGCTGGAGAAGGAGAAGTGAGTGTGGATTGGAGAAGGAGATGTGAGTATGGGTCGGAGAAGGAGAAGTGAGTGTGGATCAAAGAAGAAGTGAATGTGGGCTGGAGAAGGAGAAGTGAGTGTGGGTTGGAGAAGGAGAAGTGAGTGTGAGTCGGAGAAGGAGAAGTGAGTGTGGATCAAAGAAGGAGAAGTGAATGTGGGCTGGAGAATGAGAAGTGAGTGTGGGTTGGAGAAGGAGAAGTGAGTGTGGGCTGGAGAAGTAGAAGTGAGTGTGGGTTGGAGAAATAGAAGTGAGTGTGGGTCAAAGAAGGAGATGTGAATGTGGGCATGAGAAGGAGTAGTGACTGTGGGTCAAAGAAGGAGATGTGAAAGTGGGCATGAGAAGGAGTAGAGAGTGTGGGTCAGAGAAGGAGGAGTGAATGTGGGCAGGAGGAGTAGAAGTGAGTGTGAGCTGGAGAAGGAGTAGTGAGTGTGGATTGGAGAAGGAGAAGTGAATGTGGGTCGGAGAAGAAGTGAGTGTGGGTCAGAAAAGGAGGAGCGAGTGTGGGTCGGAGAAGGAGAAGTGAGTGTGGGTCAGAGAAGGAGAAGTGAACGTGGGTCGGAGAAGGAGAAGTGAGTGTGGGTCGGAGAAGGAGAAGTGAGTGTGGATCAAAGAAGAATTGAATTTGGGCTGGAGAAGGAGAAGTGAGTGTGGGCTGGAGAAGGGGAAGTGAGTTTGGTTTGAAGAAGGAGAAGTGAGCGTGGGTCGGAGAAGGAGAAGTGACTGTGGATCAAAGAAGGAAAAGTGAATGTGGGCTGGAGAAGGAGAAGTGAGTGTGGGCTGGAGAAGGAGAAGTGAGTGTGGGTCAGAGAAGGAGAAGTGAGTGTGGATTGGAGAAGGAGAAGTGAGTGTGGGTCGGAGAAGGAGAAGTGAGTGTGGGTCGGAGAAGGAGAAGTGAGTGTCGATCAAAGAAGGAGATGTGAATGTGGGCTGGAGAAGGAGAAGTGAGTGTGGGCTGGAGAAGGAGAAGTGAGTGTGGATTGGAGAAGGAGAAGTGAATGTGGGTCGGAGAAGAAGTGAGTGTGGGTCAGAGAAGGAGATGTGAATGTGGGCTGGAGAAGGAGAAGTGAGTGTGGGCTGGAGAAGGAGAAGTGAGTGTGAATTGGAGAAGGAGAAGTGAATGTGGGTCGGAGAAGAAGTGAGTGTGGGTCAGAGAAGGAGGAGCGAGTGTGGGTCGAAGAAGGAGAAGTGATTGTGGGTCAGAGAAGGAGAAGTGAATGTGGGTCGGAGAAGAAGAAGTGAGTGTGGGCTGGAGAAGGAGAAGTGAGTATGGATTGGAGAAGGAGATGTGAGTATGGGTCGGAGAAGGAGAAGTGAGTGTGGATCAAAGAAGAAGTGAATGTGGGCTGGAGAAGGAGAAGTGAGTGTGGGCTGGAGAAGGGGAAGTGAGTGTTGTTTGGAGAAGGAGAAGTGAGCGTGGGTCGGAGAAGGGGAAGTGAGTGTGGATCAAAGAAGGAGAAGTGAATGTGGGCTGGAGAAGGAGAAGTGAGTGTGGGTTGGAGAAGGAGAAGTGAGTGTCGGTCGGAGAAGGAGAAGTGAGTGTGGGCTGGAGAAGGAGAAGTGAGTGTGGGTTGGAGAAATAGAAGTGAGTGTGGGTCAAAGAAGGAGATGTGAATGTGGGCATGAGAAGGAGTAGTGAGTGTGGGTCAGAGAAGGAGGAGTGAGTGTGAGCTGGAGAAGGAGAAGTGCGTGTGGATTGGAGAAGGAGAAGTGAATGTGGGTCGGAGAAGAAGTGAGTGTGGGTCAGAGAAGGAGGAGCGAGTGTGGGTCGGAGAAGGAGAAGTGAGTGTGGGTCAGAGAAGGAGAAGTGAATGTGGGTCGGAGAAGGAGAAGTGAGTGTGGGCTGGAGAAGGAGAAGTGAGTGTGGATTGGAGAAGGAGATGTGAGTATGGGTCGGAGAAGGAGAAGTGAGTGTGGATCAAAGAAGAAGTGAATGTGGGCTGGAGAAGGAGAAGTGAGTGTAGGCTGGAGAAGGGGAAGTGAGTGTGGTTTGGAGAAGGAGAAGTGAGCGTGGGTCGGAGAAGGGGAAGTGAGTGTGGATCAAAGAAGGAGAAGTGAATGTGGGCTGGAGAAGGAGAAGTGAGTGTGGGTTGGAGAAGGAGAAGTGAGTGTGGGTCGGAGAAGGAGAAGTGAGTGTGGGCTGGAGAAGGAGATGTGAGTGCGGGTTGGAGAAATAGAAGTGAGTGTGGGTCAAAGAAGGAGATGTGAATGTGGGCATGAGAAGGAGTAGTGAGTGTGGGTCAGAGAAGGAGGAGTGAATGTGGGCTGGAGAAGTAGAAGTGAGTGTGAGCTGGAGAAGGAGAAGTGAGTGTGGATTGGAGAAGGAGAAGTGAGTGTGGATTGGAGAAGGAGAAGTGAGTGTGAGTCGGAGCAGGAGAAGTGAGTGTGGATCAAAGAAGGAGAAGTGAATGTGGGCTGGAGAATGAGAAGTGAGTGTGGGTTGGAGAAGAAGTGAGTGTGGGTTGGAGAAGGAGAAGTGAGTGTGGGCTGGAGAAGGAGAAGTGAGTGTGGGTTGGAGAAATAGAAGTGAGTGTGGGTCAAAGAAGGAGATGTGAATGTGGGCATGAGAAGGAGTAGTGACTGTGGGTCAAAGAAGGAGATGTGAATGTGGGCATGAGAAGGAGTAGTGAGTGTGGGTCAGAGAAGGAGGAGTGAATGTGGGCAGGAGGAGTAGAAGTGAGTGTGAGCTGGAGAAGGAGAAGTGAGTGTGGATTGGAGAAGGAGAAGTGAATGTGGGTCGGAGAAGAAGTGAGTGTGGGTCAGAGAAGGAGGAGCGAGTGTGGGTCGGAGAAGGAGAAGTGAGTGTGGGTCAGAGAAGGAGAAGTGAATGTGGGTCGGAGAAGGAGAAGTGAGTGTGGGCTGGAGAAGGAGACGTGAGTGTGGATTGGAGACGGAGATGTGAGTATGGGTCGGAGAAGGAGAAGTGAGTGTGGATCAAAGAAGAAGTGAATGTGGGCTGGAGAAGGAGAAGTGAGTGTGGGCTGGAGAAGGGGAAGTGAGTGTGGTTTGAAGAAGGAGAAGTGAGCGTGGGTCGGAGAAGGAGAAGTGACTGTGGATCAAAGAAGGAGAAGTGAGTGTGAGTCGGAGCAGGAGAAGTGAGTGTGGATCAAAGAAGGAGAAGTGAATGTGGGCTGGAGAATGAGAAGTGAGTGTGGGTTGGAGAAGAAGTGATTGTGGGTTGGAGAAGGAGAAGTGAGTGTGGGCTGGAGAAGTAGAAGTGAGTGTGGGTTGGAGAAATAGAAGTGAGTGTGGGTCAAAGAAGGAGATGTGAATGTGGGCATGAGAAGGAGTAGTGACTGTGGGTCAAAGAAGGAGATGTGAATGTGGGCATGAGAAGGAGTAGTGAGTGTGGGTCAGAGAAGGAGGAGTGAATGTGGGCAGGAGGAGTAGAAGTGAGTGTGAGCTGGAGAAGGAGAAGTGAGTGTGGATTGGAGAAGGAGAAGTGAATGTGGGTCGGAGAAGAAGTGAGTGTGGGTCAGAGAAGGAGGAGCGAGTGTGGGTCGGAGAAGGAGAAGTGAGTGTGGGTCAGAGAAGGAGAAGTGAATGTGGGTCGGAGAAGGAGAAGTGAGTGTGGGCTGGAGAAGGAGAAGTGAGTGTGGATTGGAGACGGAGATGTGAGTATGGGTCGGAGAAGGAGAAGTGAGTGTGGATCAAAGAAGAAGTGAATGTGGGCTGGAGAAGGAGAAGTGAGTGTGGGCTGGAGAAGGGGAAGTGAGTGTGGTTTGAAGAAGGAGAAGTGAGCGTGGGTCGGAGAAGGAGAAGTGACTGTGGATCAAAGAAGGAAAAGTGAATGTGGGCTGGAGAAGGAGAAGTGAGTGTGGGCTGGAGAAGGAGAAGTGAGTGTGGGTCAGAGAAGGAGAAGTGAGTGTGGATTGGAGAAGGAGAAGTGAGTGTGGGTCGGAGAAGGAGAAGTGAGTGTGGGTCGGAGAAGGAGAAGTGAGTGTCGATCAAAGAAGGAGAAGTGAATGTGGGCTGGAGAAGGAAAAGTGAGTTTGGGTCGTAGAAGGAGGAGTCAGTGTGGATTGGAGAAGGAGGAGTGAGTGTGGGTTGGAGAAGGAGAAGTGAGTGTGGGTCAAAGAAGGAGATGTGAATGTGGGCTGGAGAAGGAGAAGTGAGTGTGGGCTGGAGAAGGAGAAGTGAGTGTGGATTGGAGAAGGAGAAGTGAATGTGGGTCGGAGAAGAAGTGAGTGTGGGTCAGAGAAGGAGGAGCGAGTGTGGGTCGGAGAAGGAGAAGTGAGTGTGGGTCAGAGAAGGAGAAGTGAATGTGGGTCGGAGAAGGAGAAGTGAGTGTGGGCTGGAGAAGGAGAAGTGAGTGTGGATTGGAGAAGGAGATGTGAGTATGGGTCGGAGAAGGAGAAGTGAGTGTGGATCAAAGAAGAAGTGAATGTGGGCTGGAGAAGGAGAAGTGAGTGTGGGCTGGAGAAGGGGAAGTGAGTGTTGTTTGGAGAAGGAGAAGTGAGCGTGGGTCGGAGAAGGGGAAGTGAGTGTGGATCAAAGAAGGAGAAGTGAATGTGGGCTGGAGAAGGAGAAGTGAGTGTGGGTTGGAGAAGGAGAAGTGAGTGTCGGTCGGAGAAGGAGAAGTGAGTGTGGGCTGGAGAAGGAGAAGTGAGTGTGGGTTGGAGAAATAGAAGTGAGTGTGGGTCAAAGAAGGAGATGTGAATGTGGGCATGAGAAGGAGTAGTGAGTGTGGGTCAGAGAAGGAGGAGTGAATGTGGGCTGGAGGAGTAGAAGTGAGTGTGAGCTGGAGAAGGAGAAGTGAGTGTGGATTGGAGAAGGAGAAGTGAATGTGGGTCTGAGAAGAAGTGAGTGTGGGTCATAGAAGGAGGAGCGAGTGTGGGTCGGAGAAGGAGAAGTGAGTGTGGGTCAGAGAAGGAGAAGTGAATGTGGGTCGGAGAAGGAGAAGTGAGTGTGGGCTGGAGAAGGAGAAGTGAGTGTGGATTGGAGAAGGAGATGTGAGTATGGGTCGGAGAAGGAGAAGTGAGTGTGGATCAAAGAAGAAGTGAATGTGGGCTGGAGAAGGAGAAGTGAGTGTGGGTTGGAGAAGGAGAAGTGAGTGTGAGTCGGAGAAGGAGAAGTGAGTGTGGATCAAAGAAGGAGAAGTGAATGTGGGCTGGAGAATGAGAAGTGAGTGTGGGTTGGAGAAGGAGAAGTGAGTGTGGGCTGGAGAAGTAGAAGTGAGTGTGGGTTGGAGAAATAGAAGTGAGTGTGGGTCAAAGAAGGAGATGTGAATGTGGGCATGAGAAGGAGTAGTGACTGTGGGTCAAAGAAGGAGATGTGAAAGTGGGCATGAGAAGGAGTAGAGAGTGTGGGTCAGAGAAGGAGGAGTGAATGTGGGCAGGAGGAGTAGAAGTGAGTGTGAGCTGGAGAAGGAGTAGTGAGTGTGGATTGGAGAAGGAGAAGTGAATGTGGGTCGGAGAAGAAGTGAGTGTGGGTCAGAAAAGGAGGAGCGAGTGTGGGTCGGAGAAGGAGAAGTGAGTGTGGGTCAGAGAAGGAGAAGTGAACGTGGGTCGGAGAAGGAGAAGTGAGTGTGGGTCGGAGAAGGAGAAGTGAGTGTGGATCAAAGAAGAATTGAATTTGGGCTGGAGAAGGAGAAGTGAGTGTGGGCTGGAGAAGGGGAAGTGAGTTTGGTTTGAAGAAGGAGAAGTGAGCGTGGGTCGGAGAAGGAGAAGTGACTGTGGATCAAAGAAGGAAAAGTGAATGTGGGCTGGAGAAGGAGAAGTGAGTGTGGGCTGGAGAAGGAGAAGTGAGTGTGGGTCAGAGAAGGAGAAGTGAGTGTGGATTGGAGAAGGAGAAGTGAGTGTGGGTCGGAGAAGGAGAAGTGAGTGTGGGTCGGAGAAGGAGAAGTGAGTGTCGATCAAAGAAGGAGATGTGAATGTGGGCTGGAGAAGGAGAAGTGAGTGTGGGCTGGAGAAGGAGAAGTGAGTGTGGATTGGAGAAGGAGAAGTGAATGTGGGTCGGAGAAGAAGTGAGTGTGGGTCAGAGAAGGAGGAGCGAGTGTGGGTCGGAGAAGGAGAAGTGAGTGTGGGTCAGAGAAGGAGAAGTGAATGTGGGTCGGAGAAGGAGAAGTGAGTGTGGGCTGGAGAAGGAGAAGTGAGTTTGGATTGGAGAAGGAGATGTGAGTATGGGTCGGAGAAGGAGAAGTGAGTGTGGATCAAAGAAGAAGTGAATGTGGGCTGGAGAAGGAGAAGTGAGTGTGGGCTGGAGAAGGGGAAGTGAGTGTTGTTTGGAGAAGGAGAAGTGAGCGTGGGTCGGAGAAGGGGAAGTGAGTGTGGATCAAAGAAGGAGAAGTGAATGTGGGCTGGAGAAGGAGAAGTGAGTGTGGGTTGGAGAAGGAGAAGTGAGTGTCGGTCGGAGAAGGAGAAGTGAGTGTGGGCTGGAGAAGTAGAAGTGAGTGTGGGTTGGAGAAATAGAAGTGAGTGTGGGTCAAAGAAGGAGATGTGAATGTGGGCATGAGAAGGAGTAGTGAGTGTGGGTCAGAGAAGGAGGAGTGAATGTGGGCTGGAGGAGTAGAAGTGAGTGTGAGCTGGAGAAGGAGAAGTGAGTGTGGATTGCAGAAGGAGAAGTGAATGTGGGTCGGAGAAGAAGTGAGTGTGGGTCAGAGAAGGAGGAGCGAGTGTGGGTCGGAGAAGGAGAAGTGAGTGTGGGTCAGAGAAGGAGAAGTGAATGTGGGTCGGAGAAGGAGAAGTGAGTGTGGGCTGGAGAAGGAGAAGTGAGTGTGGATTGGAGAAGGAGATGTGAGTATGGGTCGGAGAAGGAGAAGTGAGTGTGGATCAAAGAAGAAGTGAATGTGGGCTGGAGAAGGAGAAGTGAGTGTGGGCTGGAGAAGGGGAAGTGAGTGTGGTTTGGAGAAGGAGAAGTGAGCGTGGGTCGGAGAAGGGGAAGTGAGTGTGGATCAAAGAAGGAGAAGTGAATGTGGGCTGGAGAAGGAGAAGTGAGTGTGGGTTGGAGAAGGAGAAGTGAGTGTGGGTCGGAGAAGGAGAAGTGAGTGTGGGCTGGAGAAGGAGATGTGAGTGCGGGTTGGAGAAATAGAAGTGAGTGTGGGTCAAAGAAGGAGATGTGAATGTGGGCATGAGAAGGAGTAGTGAGTGTGGGTCAGAGAAGGAGGAGTGAATGTGGGCTGGAGAAGTAGAAGTGAGTGTGAGCTGGAGAGGGAGAAGTGAGTGTGGATTGGAGAAGGAGAAGTGAGTGTAGATTGGAGAAGGAGAAGTGAGTGTGAGTCGGAGCAGGAGAAGTGAGTGTGGGCTGGAGAATGAGAAGTGAGTGTGGGTTGGAGAAGAAGTGAGTGTGGGTTGGAGAAGGAGAAGTGAGTGTGGGCTGGAGAAGGAGAAGTGAGTGTGGGTTGGAGAAATAGAAGTGAGTGTGGGTCAAAGAAGGAGATGTGAATGTGGGCATGAGAAGGAGTAGTGACTGTGGGTCAGAGAAGGAGGAGTGAATGTGGGCAGGAGGAGTAGAAGTGAGTGTGAGCTGGAGAAGGAGAAGTGAGTGTGGATTGGAGAAGGAGAAGTGAATGTGGGTCGGAGAAGAAGTGAGTGTGGGTCAGAGAAGGAGGAGTGAGTGTGGATTGGAGAAGGAGGAGTGAGTGTGGGTTGGAGAAGAAGAAGTGAGTGTGGGTCAAAGAAGGAGATGTGAATGTGGGCTGGAGAAGGAGAAGTGAGTCTGGTCTGGAGAAGGAGATGTGAGTGTGGATTGGAGAAGGAGAAGTGAATGTGGGTCGGAGAAGAAGTGAGTGTGGGTCAGAGAAGGACGAGCGAGTGTGGGTCGGAGAAGGAGAAGTGAGTGTGGGTCAGAGAAGGAGAAGTGAATGTGGGTCGGAGAAGGAGAAGTGAGTGTGGGCTGGAGAAGGAGAAGTGAGTGTGGATTGGAGAAGGAGATGTGAGTATGGGCCGGAGAAGGAGAAGTGAGTGTGGATCAAAGAAGGAGAAGTGAATTTTGCCTGGAGAAGGAAAAGTGAGTGTGGGTTGGAGAAGGAGAAGTGAGTGTGGGTCGGAGAAGGAGAAGTGAGTGTGGGTTGGAGAAATAGAAGTGAGTGTGGGTCAAAGAAGGAGATGTGAATGTGGGCATGAGAAGGAGTAGTGAGTGTGGGTCAGAGAAGGAGGAGTGAATGTGGGCTGGAGAAGTAGAAGTGAGTGTGGGCTGGTGAAGGAGAAGTGAGTGTGGATTGGAGAAGGAGAAGTGAGTGTGGATTGGAGAAGGTGAAGTGAGTGTGGGCTGGAGAAGGAGAAGTGAGTGTGGGTTGGAGAAATAGAAGTGAGTGTGGGTCAAAGAAGGAGATGTGAATGTGGGCATGAGAAGGAGTAGTGAGTGTGGGTCAGAGAAGGAGGAGTGAATGTGGGCAGGAGGAGTAGAAGTGAGTGTGAGCTGGAGAAGGAGAAGTGAGTGTGGATTGGAGAAGGAGAAGTGAATGTGGGTCGGAGAAGAAGTGAGTGTGGGTCAGAGAAGGAGGAGTGAGTGTGGATTGGAGAAGGAGGAGTGAGTGTGGGTTGGAGAAGAAGAAGTGAGTGTGGGTCAAAGAAGGAGATGTGAATGTGGGCTGGAGAAGGAGAAGTGAGTCTGGTCAGGAGAAGGAGATGTGAGTGTGGATTGGAGAAGGAGAAGTGAATGTGGGTCGGAGAAGAAGTGAGTGTGGGTCAGAGAAGGACGAGCGAGTGTGGGTCGGAGAAGGAGAAGTGAGTGTGGGTCAGAGAAGGAGAAGTGAATGTGGGTCGGAGAAGGAGAAGTGAGTGTGGGCTGGAGAAGGAGAAGTGAGTGTGGATTGGAGAAGGAGATGTGAGTATGGGCCGGAGAAGGAGAAGTGAGTGTGGATCAAAGAAGGAGAAGTGAATTTTGCCTGGAGAAGGAAAAGTGAGTGTGGGTTGGAGAAGGAGAAGTGAGTGTGGGTCGGAGAAGGAGAAGTGAGTGTGGGTTGGAGAAATAGAAGTGAGTGTGGGTCAAAGAAGGAGATGTGAATGTGGGCATGAGAAGGAGTAGTGAGTGTGGGTCAGAGAAGGAGGAGTGAATGTGGGCTGGAGAAGTAGAAGTGAGTGTGGGCTGGTGAAGGAGAAGTGAGTGTGGATTGGAGAAGGAGAAGTGAGTGTGGATTGGAGAAGGTGAAGTGAGTGTGAGTCGGAGCAGGAGAAGTGAGTGTGGATCAAAGAAGGAGAAGTGAATGTGGGCTGGAGAATGAGAAGTGAGTGTGGGTTGGAGAAGGAGAAGTGTGTGTGGATCAAAGAAGGAGAAGTGAATGTGGGCTGGAGAAGGAGAAGTGAGTGTGGGCTGGAGTAGGAGAAGTGAGTGTGGATTGGAGAAGGAGAATTGAGCGTGGGTCGGAGAAGGAGAAGTGAGTGTGGATCAAAGAAGGAAAAGTGAATGTGGGCTGGAGAAGGAGAAGTGAGTGTGGGCTTGAGAAGGAGAAGTGAGTGTGGATTGGAGAAGGAGAAGTGAGTGTGGGTCGGAGAAGGAGAAGTGAGTGTGGGTCGGAGAAGGAGAAGTGAGTTTCGATCAAAGAAGGAGAAGTGAATGTGGGCTGGAGAAGGAAAAGTGAGTTTGGGTCGTAGAAGGAGGAGTGAGTGTGGATTGGAGAAGGAGGAGTGAGTGTGGGTTGGAGAAGGAGAAGTGAGTGTGGGTCAAAGAAGGAGATGTGAATGTGGGCTGGAGAAGGAGAAGTGAGTGTGGGCTGGAGAAGGAGAAGTGAGTGTGGATTGGAGAAGGAGAAGTGAATGTGGGTCGGAGAAGAAGTGAGTGTGGGTCAGAGAAGGAGGAGCGAGTGTGGGTCGGAGAAGGAGAAGTGAGTGTGGGTCAGAGAAGGAGAAGTGAATGTGGGTCGGAGAAGGAGAAGTGAGTGTGGGCTCGAGAAGGAGAAGTGAGTGTGGATTGGAGAAGGAGATGTGAGTATGGGTCGGAGAAGGAGAAGTGAGTGTGGATCAAAGAAGAAGTGAATGTGGGCTGGAGAAGGAGAAGTGAGTGTGGGCTGGAGAAGGGGAAGTGAGTGTGGTTTGGAGAAGGAGAAGTGAGCGTGGGTCGGAGAAGGGGAAGTGAGTGTGGATCAAAGAAGGAGAAGTGAATGTGGGCTGGAGAAGGAGAAGTGAGTGTGGGTTGGAGAAGGAGAAGTGAGTGTGGGTCGGAGAAGGAGAAGTGAGTGTGGGCTGGAGAAGGAGTAGTGAGTGTGGGTTGGAGAAATAGAAGTGAGTGTGGGTCAAAGAAGGAGAAGTGAATGTGGGCATGAGAAGGAGATGTGAGTGTGGGTCGGAGAAGGAGGAGTGAATGTGGGCTGGAGAAGGAGAAGTGAGTGTGGGCTGGAGAAGGAGAAGTGAGTGTGAGTCGGAGCAGGAGAAGTGAATGTGGATCAAAGAAGGAGAAGTGAATGTGGGCTGGAGAAGGAGAAGTGAGTGTGGATTGGAGAAGGAGAAGTGAGTGTGAGTCGGAGCAGGAGAAGTGAGTGTGGATCAAAGATGGAGAAGTGAATGTGGGCTGGAGAAGGAGAAGTGAGTGTGGGTTGGAGAAGGAGAAGTGAGTGTGGGTCGGAGAAGAAGTGAGTGTGGGTTTGAGAAGGAGAAGTGAGTGTGGATTGGCGAAGGAGATGTGAGCGTGGGTCGGAGAAGGAGAAGTGAGTGTGGATCAAAGAAGGAGAAGTGAATTTTGCCTGGAGAAGGAAAAGTGAGTGTGGGTTGGAGAAGGAGAAGTGAGTGTGGGTCGGAGAAGGAGAAGTGAGTGTGGGCTAGAGAAGGAGAAGTGAGTGTGGGTTGGAGAAATAGAAGTGAGTGTGGGTCAAAGAAGGAGATGTGAATGTGGGCATGAGAAGGAGTAGTGAGTGTGGGTCAGAGAAGGAGGAGTGAATGTGGGCTGGAGAAGTAGAAGTGAGTGTGGGCTGGAGAAGGAGAAGTGAGTGTGGATTGGAGAAGGAGAAGTGAGTGTGGATTGGAGAAGGAGAAGTGAGTGTGAGTCGGAGCAGTAGAAGTGAGTGTGGATCAAAGAAGGAGAAGTGAATGTGGGCTGGAGAATGAGAAGTGAGTGTGGGTTGGAGAAGGAGAAGTGAGTGTGGATCAAAGAAGGAGAATTGAATGTGGGCTGGAGAAGGTGAAGTGAGTGTGGGCTGGAGTAGGAGAAGTGAGTGTGGATTGGAGAAGGAGAATTGAGCGTGGGTCGGAGAAGGAGAAGTGAGTGTGGATCAAAGAAGGAAAAGTGAATGTGGGATGGAGAAGGAGAAGTGAGTGTGGGCTGGAGAAGGAGAAGTGAGTGTGGGTCAGAGAAGGAGAAGTGAGTGTGAGTCGAAGGAGAAGTGAGTGTCGATCAAAGAAGGAGAAGTGAATGTGGGCTGGAGAAGGAAAAGTGAGTTTGGGTCGTAGAAGGAGGAGTGAGTGTGGATTGGAGAAGGAGGAGTGAGTGTGGGTTGGAGAAGGAGAAGTGAGTGTGGGTCAAAGAAGGAGATGTGAATGTGGGCTGGAGAAGGAGAAGTGAGTGTGGGCTGGAGAAGGAGAAGTGAGTGTGGATTGGAGAAGGAGAAGTGAATGTGGGTCGGAGAAGAAGTGAGTGTGGGTCAGAGAAGGAGGAGCGAGTGTGGGTCGGAGAAGGAGAAGTGAGTGTGGGTCAGAGAAGGAGATGTGAATGTGGGTCGGAGAAGGAGAAGTGAGTGTGGGCTCGAGAAGGAGAAGTGAGTGTGGATTGGAGAAGTAGATGTGAGTATGGGTCGGAGAAGGAGAAGTGAGTGTGGATCAAAGAAGAAGTGAATGTGGGCTGGAGAAGGAGAAGTGAGTGTGGGCTGGAGAAGGGGAAGTGAGTGTGGTTTGGAGAAGGAGAAGTGAGCGTGGGTCGGAGAAGGGGAAGTGAGTGTGGATCAAAGAAGGAGAAGTGAATGTGGGCTGGAGAAGGAGAAGTGAGTGTGGGTTGGAGAAGGAGAAGTGAGTGTGGGTCGGAGAAGGAGAAGTAAGTGTGGGCTGGAGAAGGAGTAGTGAGTGTGGGTTGGAGAAATAGTAGTGAGTGTGGGTCAAAGAAGGAGAAGTGAATGTGGGCATGAGAAGGAGATGTGAGTGTGGGTCGGAGAAGGAGGAGTGAATGTGGGCTGGAGAAGGAGAAGTGAGTGTGGGCTGGAGAAGGAGAAGTGAGTGTGGATTGGAGAAGGAGAAGTGAGTGTGGATTGGAGAAGGAGAAGTGAGTGTGAGTCGGAGCAGGAGAAGTGAATGTGAATCAAAGAAGGAGAAGTGAATGTGGGCTGGAGAAGGAGAAGTGAGTGTGGATTGGAGAAGGAGAAGTGAGTGTGAGTCGGAGCAGGAGAAGTGAGTGTGGATCAAAGATGGAGAAGTGAATGTGGGCTGGAGAAGGAGAAGTGAGTGTGGGTTGGAGAAGGAGAAGTGAGTGTGGGTCGGAGAAGAAGTGAGTGTGGGTTGGAGAAGGAGAAGTGAGTGTGGATTGGCGAAGGAGATGTGAGCGTGGGTCGGAGAAGGAGAAGTGAGTGTGGATCAAAGAAGGAGAAGTGAATTTTGCCTGGAGAAGGAAAAGAGAGTGTGGGTTGGAGAAGGAGAAGTGAGTGTGGGTCGGAGAAGGAGAAGTGAGTGTGGGCTAGAGAAGGAGAAGTGAGTGTGGGTTGGAGAAATAGAAGTGAGTGTGGGTCAAAGAAGGAGATGTGAATGTGGGCATGAGAAGGAGTAGTGAGTGTGGGTCAGAGAAGGAGGAGTGAATGTGGGCTGGAGAAGTAGAAGTGAGTGTGGGCTGGAGAAGGAGAAGTGAGTGTGGATTGTAGAAGGAGAAGTGAGTGTGGATTGGAGAAGGTGAAGTGAGTGTGAGTCGGAGCAGGAGAAGTGAGTGTGGATCAAAGAAGGAGAAGTGAATGTGGGCTGGAGAATGAGAAGTGAGTGTGGGTTGGAGAAGGAGAAGTGAGTGTGGATCAAAGAAGGAGAAGTGAATGTGGGCTGGAGAAGGAGAAGTGAGTGTGGGCTGGAGTAGGAGAAGTGAGTGTGGATTGGAGAAGGAGAATTGAGCGTGGGTCGGAGAAGGAGAAGTGAGTGTGGATCAAAGAAGGAAAAGTGAATGTGGGCTGGAGAAGGAGAAGTGAGTGTGGGCTTGAGAAGGAGAAGTGAGTGTGGATTGGAGAAGGAGAAGTGAGTGTGGGTCGGAGAAGGAGAAGTGAGTGTGGGTCGGAGAAGGAGAAGTGAGTTTCGATCAAAGAAGGAGAAGTGAATGTGGGCTGGAGAAGGAAAAGTGAGTTTGGGTCGTAGAAGGAGGAGTGAGTGTGGATTGGAGAAGGAGGAGTGAGTGTGGGTTGGAGAAGGAGAAGTGAGTGTGGGTCAAAGAAGGAGATGTGAATGTGGGCTGGAGAAGGAGAAGTGAGTGTGGGCTGGAGAAGGAGAAGTGAGTGTGGATTGGAGAAGGAGAAGTGAATGTGGGTCGGAGAAGAAGTGAGTGTGGGTCAGAGAAGGAGGAGCGAGTGTGGGTCGGAGAAGGAGAAGTGAGTGTGGGTCAGAGAAGGAGAAGTGAATGTGGGTCGGAGAAGGAGAAGTGAGTGTGGGCTCGAGAAGGAGAAGTGAGTGTGGATTGGAGAAGGAGATGTGAGTATGGGTCGGAGAAGGAGAAGTGAGTGTGGATCAAAGAAGAAGTGAATGTGGGCTGGAGAAGGAGAAGTGAGTGTGGGCTGGAGAAGGGGAAGTGAGTGTGGTTTGGAGAAGGAGAAGTGAGCGTGGGTCGGAGAAGGGGAAGTGAGTGTGGATCAAAGAAGGAGAAGTGAATGTGGGCTGGAGAAGGAGAAGTGAGTGTGGGTTGGAGAAGGAGAAGTGAGTGTGGGTCGGAGAAGGAGAAGTGAGTGTGGGCTGGAGAAGGAGTAGTGAGTGTGGGTTGGAGAAATAGAAGTGAGTGTGGGTAAAAGAAGGAGAAGTGAATGTGGGCATGAGAAGGAGATGTGAGTGTGGGTCGGAGCAGGAGGAGTGAATGTGGGCTGGAGAAGGAGAAGTGAGTGTGGGCTGGAGAAGGAGAAGTGAGTGTGAGTCGGAGCAGGAGAAGTGAATGTGGATCAAAGAAGGAGAAGTGAATGTGGGCTGGAGAAGGAGAAGTGAGTGTGGATTGGAGAAGGAGAAGTGAGTGTGAGTCGGAGCAGGAGAAGTGAGTGTGGATCAAAGATGGAGAAGTGAATGTGGGCTGGAGAAGGAGAAGTGAGTGTGGGTTGGAGAAGGAGAAGTGAGTGTGGGTCGGAGAAGAAGTGAGTGTGGGTTTGAGAAGGAGAAGTGAGTGTGGATTGGCGAAGGAGATGTGAGCGTGGGTCGGAGAAGGAGAAGTGAGTGTGGATCAAAGAAGGAGAAGTGAATTTTGCCTGGAGAAGGAAAAGTAAGTGTGGGTTGGAGAAGGAGAAGTGAGTGTGGGTCGGAGAAGGAGAAGTGAGTGTGGGCTAGAGAAGGAGAAGTGAGTGTGGGTTGGAGAAATAGAAGTGAGTGTGGGTCAAAGAAGGAGATGTGAATGTGGGCATGAGAAGGAGTAGTGAGTGTGGGTCAGAGAAGGAGGAGTGAATGTGGGCTGGAGAAGTAGAAGTGAGTGTGGGCTGGAGAAGGAGAAGTGAGTGTGGATTGGAGAAGGAGAAGTGAGTGTGGATTGGAGAAGGAGAAGTGAGTGTGAGTCGGAGCAGTAGAAGTGAGTGTGGATCAAAGAAGGAGAAGTGAATGTGGGCTGGAGAATGAGAAGTGAGTGTGGGTTGGAGAAGGAGAAGTGAGTGTGGATCAAAGAAGGAGAATTGAATGTGGGCTGGAGAAGGTGAAGTGAGTGTGGGCTGGAGTAGGAGAAGTGAGTGTGGATTGGAGAAGGAGAATTGAGCGTGGGTCGGAGAAGGAGAAGTGAGTGTGGATCAAAGAAGGAAAAGTGAATGTGGGCTGGAGAAGGAGAAGTGAGTGTGGGCTGGAGAAGGAGAAGTGAGTGTGGGTCAGAGAAGGAGAAGTGAGTGTGAGTCGAAGGAGAAGTGAGTGTCGATCAAAGAAGGAGAAGTGAATGTGGGCTGGAGAAGGAAAAGTGAGTTTGGGTCGTAGAAGGAGGAGTGAGTGTGGATTGGAGAAGGAGGAGTGAGTGTGGGTTGGAGAAGGAGAAGTGAGTGTGGGTCAAAGAAGGAGATGTGAATGTGGGCTGGAGAAGGAGAAGTGAGTGTGGGCTGGAGAAGGAGAAGTGAGTGTGGATTGGAGAAGGAGAAGTGAATGTGGGTCGGAGAAGAAGTGAGTGTGGGTCAGAGAAGGAGGAGCGAGTGTGGGTCGGAGAAGGAGAAGTGAGTGTGGGTCAGAGAAGGAGAAGTGAATGTGGGTCGGAGAAGGAGAAGTGAGTGTGGGCTCGAGAAGGAGAAGTGAGTGTGGATTGGAGAAGGAGATGTGAGTATGGGTCGGAGAAGGAGAAGTGAGTGTGGATCAAAGAAGAAGTGAATGTGGGCTGGAGAAGGAGAAGTGAGTGTGGGCTGGAGAAGGGGAAGTGAGTGTGGTTTGGAGAAGGAGAAGTGAGCGTGGGTCGGAGAAGGGGAAGTGAGTGTGGATCAAAGAAGGAGAAGTGAATGTGGGCTGGAGAAGGAGAAGTGAGTGTGGGTTGGAGAAGGAGAAGTGAGTGTGGGTCGGAGAAGGAGAAGTAAGTGTGGGCTGGAGAAGGAGTAGTGAGTGTGGGTTGGAGAAATAGTAGTGAGTGTGGGTCAAAGAAGGAGAAGTGAATGTGGGCATGAGAAGGAGATGTGAGTGTGGGTCGGAGAAGGAGGAGTGAATGTGGGCTGGAGAAGGAGAAGTGAGTGTGGGCTGGAGAAGGAGAAGTGAGTGTGGATTGGAGAAGGAGAAGTGAGTGTGGATTGGAGAAGGAGAAGTGAGTGTGAGTCGGAGCAGGAGAAGTGAATGTGAATCAAAGAAGGAGAAGTGAATGTGGGCTGGAGAAGGAGAAGTGAGTGTGGATTGGAGAAGGAGAAGTGAGTGTGAGTCGGAGCAGGAGAAGTGAGTGTGGATCAAAGATGGAGAAGTGAATGTGGGCTGGAGAAGGAGAAGTGAGTGTGGGTTGGAGAAGGAGAAGTGAGTGTGGGTCGGAGAAGAAGTGAGTGTGGGTTGGAGAAGGAGAAGTGAGTGTGGATTGGCGAAGGAGATGTGAGCGTGGGTCGGAGAAGGAGAAGTGAGTGTGGATCAAAGAAGGAGAAGTGAATTTTGCCTGGAGAAGGAAAAGAGAGTGTGGGTTGGAGAAGGAGAAGTGAGTGTGGGTCGGAGAAGGAGAAGTGAGTGTAGGCTAGAGAAGGAGAAGTGAGTGTGGGTTGGAGAAATAGAAGTGAGTGTGGGTCAAAGAAGGAGATGTGAATGTGGGCATGAGAAGGAGTAGTGAGTGTGGGTCAGAGAAGGAGGAGTGAATGTGGGCTGGAGAAGTAGAAGTGAGTGTGGGCTGGAGAAGGAGAAGTGAGTGTGGATTGTAGAAGGAGAAGTGAGTGTGGATTGGAGAAGGAGAAGTGAGTGTGAGTCGGAGCAGTAGAAGTGAGTGTGGATCAAAGAATGAGAAGTGAATGTGGGCTGGAGAATGAGAAGTGAGTGTGGGTTGGAGAAGGAGAAGTGAGTGTGGATCAAAGAAGGAGAAGTGAATGTGGGCTGGAGAAGGTGAAGTGAGTGTTGGCTGGAGTAGGAGAAGTGAGTGTGGATTGGAGAAGGAGAATTGAGCGTGGGTCGGAGAAGGAGAAGTGAGTGTGGATCAAAGAAGGAAAAGTGAATGTGGGCTGGAGAAGGAGAAGTGAGTGTGGGCTGGAGAAGGAGAAGTGAGTGTGGGTCAGAGAAGGAGAAGTGAGTGTGGATTGGAGAAGGAGAAGTGAGTGTGGATTGGAGAAGGAGAAGTGAGTGTGAGTCGGAGCAGGAGAAGTGAGTGTGGATCAAAGAAGGAGAAGTGAATGTGGGCTGGAGAATGAGAAGTGAGTGTGGGTTGGAGAAGGAGAAGTGAGTGTGGATCAAAGAAGGAGAAGTGAATGTGGGCTGGAGAAGGAGAAGTGAGTGTGGGCTTGAGAAGGAGAAGCGAGTGTGGTTCAGAGAAGGAGAAGTGAGTGTGGATTGGAGAAGGAGAAGTGAGTGTGGGTCGGAGAAGGAGAAGTGAGTGTGGGTCGGAGAAGGAGAAGTGAGTGTCGATCAAAGAAGGAGAAGTGAATGTGGGCTTGAGAAGGAAAAGTGAGTTTGGGTCGTAGAAGGAGGAGTGAGTGTGGATTGGAGAAGGAGGAGTGAGTGTGGGTTGGAGAAGGAGAAGTGAGTGTGGGTCAAAGAAGGAGATGTGAATGTGGGCTGGAGAAGGAGAAGTGAGTGTGGGCTGGAGAAGGAGAAGTGAGTGTGGATTGGAGAAGGAGAAGTGAATGTGGGTCGGAGAAGAAGTGAGTGTGGGTCAGAGAAGGAGGAGCGAGTGTGGGTCGGAGAAGGAGAAGTGAGTGTGGGTCAGAGAAGGAGAAGTGAATGTGGGTCGGAGAAGGAGAAGTGAGTGTGGGCTGGAGAAGGAGAAGTGAGTGTGGATTGGAGAAGGAGAAGTGAGAGTGGATCAAAGAAGAAGTGAATGTGGGCTGGAGAAGGAGAAGTGAGTGTGGGCTGGAGAAGGGGAAGTGAGTGTGGTTTGGAGAAGGAGAAGTGAGCGTGGGTCGGAGAAGGGGAAGTGAGTGTGGATCAAAGAAGGAGAAGTGAATGTGGGCTGGAGAAGGAGAAGTGAGTGTGGGTTGGAGAAGGAGATGTGAGTGTGGGTCGGAGAAGGAGAAGTGAGTGTGGGCTGGAGAAGGAGTAGTGAGTGTGGGTTGGAGAAATAGAAGTGAGTGTGGGTCAAAGAAGGAGAAGTGAATGTGGGCATGAGAAGGAGATGTGAGTGTGGGTCGGAGAAGTAGGAGTGAATGTGGGCTGGAGAAGGAGAAGTGAGTGTGGGCTGGAGAAGGAGAAGTGCTTGTGGATTGGAGAAGGAGAAGTGAGTGTGGATTGGAGAAGGAGAAGTGAGTGTGAGTCGGAGCAGGAGAAGTGAGTGTGGATCAAAGAAGGAGAAGTGAATGTGGGCTGGAGAAGGAGAAGTGAGTGTGGATTGGAGAAGGAGAAGTGAGTGTGAGTCGGAGCAGGAGAATTGAGTGTGGATCAAAGATGGAGAAGTGAATGTGGGCTGGAGAAGGAGAAGTGAGTGTGGGTTGGAGAAGGAGAAGTGAGTGTGGGTCGGAGAAGAAGTGAGTGTGGGTTGGAGAAGGAGAAGTGAGTGTCGATTGGCGAAGGAGATGTGAATTTTGCCTGGAGAAGGAAAAGTGAGTGTGGGTTGGAGAAGGAGAAGTGAGTGTGGGTCGGAGAAGGAGAAGTGAGTGTGGGCTGGAGAAGGAGATGTGAGTGCGGGTTGGAGAAATAGAAGTGAGTGTGGGTCAAAGAAGGAGATGTGAATGTGGGCATGAGAAGGAGTAGTGAGTGTGGGTCAGAGAAGGAGGAGTGAATGTGGGCTGGAGAAGTAGAAGTGACTGTGAGCTGGAGAAGGAGAAGTGAGTGTGGATTGGAGAAGGAGAAGTGAGTGTGGATTGGAGAAGGAGAAGTGAGTGTGAGTCGGAGCAGGAGAAGTGAGTGTGGATCAAAGAAGGAGAAGTGAATGTGGGCTGGAGAATGAGAAGTGAGTGTGGGTTGGAGAAGAAGTGAGTGTGGGTTGGAGAAGGAGAAGTGAGTGTGGGCTGGAGAAGGAGAAGTGAGTGTGGGTTGGAGAAATAGAAGTGAGTGTGGGTCAAAGAAGGAGATGTGAATGTGGGCATGAGAAGGAGTAGTGATTGTGGGTCAGAGAAGGAGGAGTGAATGTGGGCAGGAGGAGTAGAAGTGAGTGTGAGCTGGAGAAGGAGAGGTGAGTGTGGGTTGGAGAAATAGAAGTGAGTGTGGGTCAAAGAAGGAGATGTGAATGTGGGCATGAGAAGGAGTAGTGAGTGTGGGTCAGAGAAGGAGGAGTGAATGTGGGCAGGAGGAGTAGAAGTGAGTGTGAGCTGGAGAAGGAGAAGTGAGTGTGGATTGGAGAAGGAGAAGTGAATGTGGGTCGGAGAAGAAGTGAGTGTGGGTCAGAGAAGGAGGAGCGAGTGTGGGTCGGAGAAGGAGAAGTGAGTGTGGGTCAGAGAAGGAGAAGTGAATGTGGGTCGGAGAAGGAGAAGTGAGTGTGGGCTGGAGAAGGAGAAGTGAGTGTGGATTGGAGAAGGAGATGTGAGTATGGGTCGGAGAAGGAGAAGTGAGTGTGGATCAAAGAAGAAGTGAATGTGGGCTGGAGAAGGAGAAGTGAGTGTGGGCTGGAGAAGGGGAAGTGAGTGTGGTTTGAAGAAGGAGAAGTGAGCGTGGGTCGGAGAAGGGGAAGTGAGTGTGGATCAAAGAAGGAGAAGTGAATGTGGGCTGGAGAAGGAGAAGTGAGTGTGGGTTGGAGAAGGAGAAGTGAGTGTGGGTCGGAGAAGGAGAAGTGAGTGTGGGCTGGAGAAGGAGAAGTGAGTGCGGGTTGGAGAAATAGAAGTGAGTGTGGGTCAAAGAAGGAGATGTGAATGTGGGCATGAGAAGGAGTAGTGAGTGTGGGTCAGAGAAGGAGAAGTGAGTGTGGATTGGAGAAGGAGAAGTGAGTGTGGATTGGAGAAGGAGAAGTGAGTGTGAGTCGGAGCAGGAGAAGTGAGTGTGGATCAAAGAAGGAGAAGTGAATGTGGGCTGGAGAATGAGAAGTGAGTGTGGGTTGGAGAAGGATAAGTGAGTGTGGATCAAAGAAGGAGAAGTGAATGTGGGCTGGAGAAGGAGAAGTGAGTGTGGGCTTGAGAAGGAGAAGCGAGTGTGGTTCAGAGAAGGAGAAGTGAGTGTGGATTGGAGAAGGAGAAGTGAGTGTGGGTCGGAGAAGGAGAAGTGAGTGTGGGTCGGAGAAGGAGAAGTGAGTGTGGGTCGGAGAAGGAGAAGTGAGTGTGGGCTGGAGAAGGAGAAGTGAGTGTGGATTGGAGAAGAAGAAGTGAGTGTGGGTCAGAGAAGGAGGAGCGAGTGTGGGTCGGAGAAGGAGAAGTGAGTGTGGGTCAGAGAAGGAGAAGTGAATGTGGGTCGGAGAAGGAGAAGTGAGTGTGGGCTGGAGAAGGAGAAGTGAGTGTGGATTGGAGAAGGAGAAGTGAGAGTGGATCAAAGAAGAAGTGAATGTGGGCTGGAGAAGGAGAAGTGAGTGTGGGCTGGAGAAGGGGAAGTGAGTGTGGTTTGGAGAAGGAGAAGTGAGCGTGGGTCGGAGAAGGGGAAGTGAGTGTGGATCAAAGAAGGAGAAGTGAATGTGGGCTGGAGAAGGAGAAGTGAGTGTGGGTTGGAGAAGGAGATGTGAGTGTGGGTCGGAGAAGGAGAAGTGAGTGTGGGCTGGAGAAGGAGTAGTGAGTGTGGGTTGGAGAAATAGAAGTGAGTGTGGGTCAAAGAAGGAGAAGTGAATGTGGGCATGAGAAGGAGATGTGAGTGTGGGTCGGAGAAGTAGGAGTGAATGTGGGCTGGAGAAGGAGAAGTGAGTGTGGGCTGGAGAAGGAGAAGTGCTTGTGGATTGGAGAAGGAGAAGTGAGTGTGGATTGGAGAAGGAGAAGTGAGTGTGAGTCGGAGCAGGAGAAGTGAGTGTGGATCAAAGAAGGAGAAGTGAATGTGGGCTGGAGAAGGAGAAGTGAGTGTGGATTGGAGAAGGAGAAGTGAGTGTGAGTCGGAGCAGGAGAATTGAGTGTGGATCAAAGATGGAGAAGTGAATGTGGGCTGGAGAAGGAGAAGTGAGTGTGGGTTGGAGAAGGAGAAGTGAGTGTGGGTCGGAGAAGAAGTGAGTGTGGGTTGGAGAAGGAGAAGTGAGTGTCGATTGGCGAAGGAGATGTGAATTTTGCCTGGAGAAGGAAAAGTGAGTGTGGGTTGGAGAAGGAGAAGTGAGTGTGGGTCGGAGAAGGAGAAGTGAGTGTGGGCTGGAGAAGGAGATGTGAGTGCGGGTTGGAGAAATAGAAGTGAGTGTGGGTCAAAGAAGGAGATGTGAATGTGGGCATGAGAAGGAGTAGTGAGTGTGGGTCAGAGAAGGAGGAGTGAATGTGGGCTGGAGAAGTAGAAGTGACTGTGAGCTGGAGAAGGAGAAGTGAGTGTGGATTGGAGAAGGAGAAGTGAGTGTGGATTGGAGAAGGAGAAGTGAGTGTGAGTCGGAGCAGGAGAAGTGAGTGTGGATCAAAGAAGGAGAAGTGAATGTGGGCTGGAGAATGAGAAGTGAGTGTGGGTTGGAGAAGAAGTGAGTGTGGGTTGGAGAAGGAGAAGTGAGTGTGGGCTGGAGAAGGAGAAGTGAGTGTGGGTTGGAGAAATAGAAGTGAGTGTGGGTCAAAGAAGGAGATGTGAATGTGGGCATGAGAAGGAGTAGTGATTGTGGGTCAGAGAAGGAGGAGTGAATGTGGGCAGGAGGAGTAGAAGTGAGTGTGAGCTGGAGAAGGAGAGGTGAGTGTGGGTTGGAGAAATAGAAGTGAGTGTGGGTCAAAGAAGGAGATGTGAATGTGGGCATGAGAAGGAGTAGTGAGTGTGGGTCAGAGAAGGAGGAGTGAATGTGGGCAGGAGGAGTAGAAGTGAGTGTGAGCTGGAGAAGGAGAAGTGAGTGTGGATTGGAGAAGGAGAAGTGAATGTGGGTCGGAGAAGAAGTGAGTGTGGGTCAGAGAAGGAGGAGCGAGTGTGGGTCGGAGAAGGAGAAGTGAGTGTGGGTCAGAGAAGGAGAAGTGAATGTGGGTCGGAGAAGGAGAAGTGAGTGTGGGCTGGAGAAGGAGAAGTGAGTGTGGATTGGAGAAGGAGATGTGAGTATGGGTCGGAGAAGGAGAAGTGAGTGTGGATCAAAGAAGAAGTGAATGTGGGCTGGAGAAGGAGAAGTGAGTGTGGGCTGGAGAAGGGGAAGTGAGTGTGGTTTGAAGAAGGAGAAGTGAGCGTGGGTCGGAGAAGGGGAAGTGAGTGTGGATCAAAGAAGGAGAAGTGAATGTGGGCTGGAGAAGGAGAAGTGAGTGTGGGTTGGAGAAGGAGAAGTGAGTGTGGGTCGGAGAAGGAGAAGTGAGTGTGGGCTGGAGAAGGAGAAGTGAGTGCGGGTTGGAGAAATAGAAGTGAGTGTGGGTCAAAGAAGGAGATGTGAATGTGGGCATGAGAAGGAGTAGTGAGTGTGGGTCAGAGAAGGAGAAGTGAGTGTGGATTGGAGAAGGAGAAGTGAGTGTGGATTGGAGAAGGAGAAGTGAGTGTGAGTCGGAGCAGGAGAAGTGAGTGTGGATCAAAGAAGGAGAAGTGAATGTGGGCTGGAGAATGAGAAGTGAGTGTGGGTTGGAGAAGGATAAGTGAGTGTGGATCAAAGAAGGAGAAGTGAATGTGGGCTGGAGAAGGAGAAGTGAGTGTGGGCTTGAGAAGGAGAAGCGAGTGTGGTTCAGAGAAGGAGAAGTGAGTGTGGATTGGAGAAGGAGAAGTGAGTGTGGGTCGGAGAAGGAGAAGTGAGTGTGGGTCGGAGAAGGAGAAGTGAGTGTCGATCAAAGAAGGAGAAGTGAATGTGGGCTGGAGAAGGAAAAGTGAGTTTGGGTCGTAGAAGGAGGAGTGAGTGTGGATTGGAGAAGGAGGAGTGAGTGTGGGTTGGAGAAGGAGAAGTGAGTGTGGGTCAAAGAAGGAGATGTGAATGTGGGCTGGAGAAGGAGAAGTGAGTGTGGGCTGGAGAAGGAGAAGTGAGTGTGGATTGGAGAAGGAGAAGTGAATGTGGGTCGGAGAAGAAGTGAGTGTGGGTCAGAGAAGGAGGAGCGAGTGTGGGTCGGAGAAGGAGAAGTGAGTGTGGGTCAGAGAAGGAGAAGTGAATGTGGGTCGGAGAAGGAGAAGTGAGTGTGGGCTGGAGAAGGAGAAGTGAGTGTGGATTGGAGAAGGAGAAGTGAGTGTGGATCAAAGAAGAAGTGAATGTGGGCTGGAGAAGGAGAAGTGAGTGTGGGCTGGAGAAGGGGAAGTGAGTGTGGTTTGGAGAAGGAGAAGTGAGCGTGGGTCGGAGAAGGGGAAGTGAGTGTGGATCAAAGAAGGAGAAGTGAATGTGGGCTGGAGAAGGAGAAGTGAGTGTGGGTTGGAGAAGGAGATGTGAGTGTGGGTCGGAGAAGGAGAAGTGAGTGTGGGCTGGAGAAGGAGTAGTGAGTGTGGGTTGGAGAAATAGAAGTGAGTGTGGGTCAAAGAAGGAGAAGTGAATGTGGGCATGAGAAGGAGATGTGAGTGTGGGTCGGAGAAGTAGGAGTGAATGTGGGCTGGAGAAGGAGAAGTGAGTGTGGGCTGGAGAAGGAGAAGTGCTTGTGGATTGGAGAAGGAGAAGTGAGTGTGGATTGGAGAAGGAGAAGTGAGTGTGAGTCGGAGCAGGAGAAGTGAGTGTGGATCAAAGAAGGAGAAGTGAATGTGGGCTGGAGAAGGAGAAGTGAGTGTGGATTGGAGAAGGAGAAGTGAGTGTGA
Source organism: Hemitrygon akajei (assembly GCF_048418815.1). NCBI lineage: Eukaryota > Metazoa > Chordata > Chondrichthyes > Myliobatiformes > Dasyatidae > Hemitrygon > Hemitrygon akajei. The sequence continues at coordinate 112,331,581 of NC_133129.1, read as the reverse complement.
GTCGGAGCAGGAGAATTGAGTGTGGATCAAAGATGGAGAAGTGAATGTGGGCTGGAGAAGGAGAAGTGAGTGTGGGTTGGAGAAGGAGAAGTGAGTGTGGGTCGGAGAAGAAGTGAGTGTGGGTTGGAGAAGGAGAAGTGAGTGTGGATTGGCGAAGGAGATGTGAATTTTGCCTGGAGAAGGAAAAGTGAGTGTGGGTTGGAGAAGGAGAAGTGAGTTTGGGTCGGAGAAGGAGAAGTGAGTGTGGGCTGGAGAAGGAGATGTGAGTGCGGGTTGGAGAAATAGAAGTGAGTGTGGGTCAAAGAAGGAGATGTGAATGTGGGCATGAGAAGGAGTAGTGAGTGTGGGTCAGAGAAGGAGGAGTGAATGTGGGCTGGAGAAGTAGAAGTGACTGTGAGCTGGAGAAGGAGAAGTGAGTGTGGATTGGAGAAGGAGAAGTGAGTGTGGATTGGAGAAGGAGAAGTGAGTGTGAGTCGGAGCAGGAGAAGTGAGTGTGGATCAAAGAAGGAGAAGTGAATGTGGGCTGGAGAATGAGAAGTGAGTGTGGGTTGGAGAAGAAGTGAGTGTGGGTTGGAGAAGGAGAAGTGAGTGTGGGCTGGAGAAGGAGAAGTGAGTGTGGGTTGGAGAAATAGAAGTGAGTGTGGGTCAAAGAAGGAGATGTGAATGTGGGCATGAGAAGGAGTAGTGATTGTGGGTCAGAGAAGGAGGAGTGAATGTGGGCAGGAGGAGTAGAAGTGAGTGTGAGCTGGAGAAGGAGAAGTGAGTGTGGGTTGGAGAAATAGAAGTGAGTGTGGGTCAAAGAAGGAGATGTGAATGTGGGCATGAGAAGGAGTAGTGAGTGTGGGTCAGAGAAGGAGGAGTGAATGTGGGCAGGAGGAGTAGAAGTGAGTGTGAGCTGGAGAAGGAGAAGTGAGTGTGGATCGGAGAAGGAGAAGTGAATGTGGGTCGGAGAAGAAGTGAGTGTGGGTCAGAGAAGGAGGAGCGAGTGTGGGTCGGAGAAGGAGAAGTGAGTGTGGGTCAGAGAAGGAGAAGTGAATGTGGGTCGGAGAAGGAGAAGTGAGTGTGGGCTGGAGAAGGAGAAGTGAGTGTGGATTGGAGAAGGAGATGTGAGTATGGGTCGGAGAAGGAGAAGTGAGTGTGGATCAAAGAAGAAGTGAATGTGGGCTGGAGAAGGAGAAGTGAGTGTGGGCTGGAGAAGGGGAAGTGAGTGTGGTTTGAAGAAGGAGAAGTGAGCGTGGGTCGGAGAAGGGGAAGTGAGTGTGGATCAAAGAAGGAGAAGTGAATGTGGGCTGGAGAAGGAGAAGTGAGTGTGGGTTGGAGAAGGAGAAGTGAGTGTGGGTCGGAGAAGGAGAAGTGAGTGTGGGCTGGAGAAGGAGAAGTGAGTGCGGGTTGGAGAAGGAGAAGTGAGTGTGGGTCGGAGAAGGAGAAGTGAGTGTGGGCTGGAGAAGGGGAAGTGAGTGTGGGTCAAAGAAGGAGATGTGAATGTGGGCATGAGAAGGAGTAGTGAGTGTGGGTCAGAGAAGGAGGAGTGAATGTGGACTGGAGAAGTAGAAGTGAGTGTGAGCTGGAGAAGGAGAAGTGAGTGTTGATTGTTGAAGGAGAAGTGAGTGTGGATTGGAGAAGGAGAAGTGAGTGTGAGTCGGAGCAGGAGAAGTGAGTGTGGATCAAAGAAGGAGAAGTGAATGTGGGCTGGAGAATGAGAAGTGAGTGTGGGTTGGAGAATGAGAAGTGAGTGTGGATCAAAGAAGGAGAAGTGAATGTGGGCTGGAGAAGGAGAAGTGAGTGTGGGCTGGAGTAGGAGAAGTGAGTGTGGATTGGAGAAGGAGAATTGAGCGTGGGTCGGAGAAGGAGAACTGAGTGTGGATCAAAGAAGGAAAAGTGAATGTGGGCTGGAGAAGGAGAAGTGAGTGTGGGCTGGAGAAGGAGAAGTGAGTGTGGGTCAGAGAAGGAGAAGTGAGTGTGAGTCGAAGGAGAAGTGAGTGTCGATCAAAGAAGGAGAAGTGAATGTGGGCTGGAGAAGGAAAAGTGAGTTTGGGTCGTAGAAGGAGGAGTGAGTGTGGATTGGAGAAGGAGGAGTGAGTGTGGGTTGGAGAAGAAGAAGTGAGTGTGGGTCAAAGAAGGAGATGTGAATGTGGGCTGGAGAAGGAGAAGTGAGTGTGGTCTGGAGAAGGAGAAGTGAGTGTGGATTGGAGAAGGAGAAGTGAATGTGGGTCGGAGAAGAACTGAGTGTGGGTCAGAGAAGGACGAGCGAGTGTGGGTCGGAGAAGGAGAAGTGAGTGTGGGTCAGAGAAGGAGAAGTGAATGTGGGTCGGAGAAGGAGAAGTGAATGTGGGCTGGAGAATGAGAAGTGAGTGTGGATTGGAGAAGGAGATGTGAGTATGGGCCGGAGAAGGAGAAGTGAGTGTGGATCAAAGAAGGAGAAGTGAATTTTGCCTGGAGAAGGAAAAGTGAGTGTGGGTTGGAGAAGGAGAAGTGAGTGTGGGTCGGAGAAGGAGAAGTGAGTGTGGGTTGGAGAAATAGAAGTGAGTGTGGGTCAAAGAAAGAGATATGAATGTGGGCATGAGAAGGAGTAGTGAGTGTGGGTCAGAGAAGGAGGAGTGAATGTGGGCTGGAGAAGTAGAAGTGATTGTGGGCTGGTGAAGGAGAAGTGAGTGTGGATTGGAGAAGGAGAAGTGAGTGTGGATTGGAGAAGGTGAAGTGAGTGTGAGTCGGAGCAGGAGAAGTGAGTGTGGATCAAAGAAGGAGAAGTGAATGTGGGCTGGAGAATGAGAAGTGAGTGTGGGTTGGAGAAGAAGAAGTGAGTGTGGATCAAAGAAGGAGAAGTGAATGTGGGCTGGAGAAGGAGAAGTGAGTGTGGGCTGGAGTAGGAGAAGTGAGTGTCGATCAAAGAAGGAGAAGTGAATGTGGGCTGGAGAAGGAAAAGTGAGTTTGGGTCGTAGAAGGAGGAGTGAGTGTGGATTGGAGAAGGAGGAGTGAGTGTGGGTCAAAGAAGGAGATGTGAATGTGGGCTGGAGAAGGAGAAGTGAGTGTGGGCTGGAGAAGGAGAAGTGAGTGTGGATTGGAGAAGGAGAAGTGAATGTGGGTCGGAGAAGAAGTGCGTGTGGGTCAGAGAAGGAGGAGCGAGTGTGGGTCGGAGAAGGAGAAGTGAGTGTGGGTCAGAGAAGGAGAAGTGAATGTGGGTCGGAGAAGGAGAAGTGAGTGTGGGCTGGAGAAGGAGAAGTGAGTGTGGATTGGAGAAGTAGATGTGAGTATGGGTCGGAGAAGGAGAAGTGAGTGTGGATCAAAGAAGAAGTGAATGTGGGCTGGAGAAGGAGAAGTGAGTGTGGGCTGGAGAAGGGGAAGTGAGTGTGGTTTGGAGAAGGAGAAGTGAGCGTGGGTTGGAGAAGGGGAAGTGAGTGTGGATCAAAGAAGGAGAAGTGAATGTGGGCTGGAGAAGGAGAAGTGAGTGTGGGTTGGAGAAGGAGAAGTGAGTGTGGGTCGGAGAAGGTGAAGTGAGTGTGGGCTGGAGAAGGAGTAGTGAGTGTGGGTTGGAGAAATAAAAGTGAGTGTGGGTCAAAGAAGGAGAAGTGAATGTGGGCATGAGAAGGAGATGTGAGTGTGGGCTGGAGAAGGAGAAGTGAGTGTGGGCTGGAGAAGGAGAAGTGAGTGTGGATTGGAGAAGGAGAAGTGAGTGTGGATTGGAGAAGGAGAAGTGAGTGTGAGTCGGAGCAGGAGAAGTGAATGTGGATCAAAGAAGGAGAAGTGAATGTGGGCTGGAGAAGGAGAAGTGAGTGTGGATTGGAGAAGGAGAAGTGAGTGTGAGTCGGAGCAGGAGAAGTGAGTGTGGATCAAAGATGGAGAAGTGAATGTGGGCTGGAGAAGGAGAAGTGAGTGTGGGTTGGAGAAGGAGAAGTGAGTGTGGATCAAAGAAGGAGAAGTGAATGTGGGTTGGAGAAGGAGTGAGTGTGGGTTGGAGAAGGAGAAGTGAGTGTGGATTGGCGAAGGAGATGTGAGCGTGGGTCGGAGAAGGAGAAGTGAGTGTGGATCAAAGAAGGAGACGTGAATTTTGCCTGGAGAAGGAAAAGTGAGTGTGGGTTGGAGAAGGAGAAGTGAGTGTGGGTCGGAGAAGGAGAAGTGAGTGTGGGCTAGAGAAGGAGAAGTGAGTGTGGGTTGGAGAAATAGAAGTGAGTGTGGGTCAAAGAAGGAGATGTGAATGTGGGCATGAGAAGGAGTAGTGAGTGTGGGTCAGAGAAGGAGGAGTGAATGTGGGCTGGAGAAGTAGAAGTGAGTGTGGGCTGGAGAAGGAGAAGTGAGTGTGGATTGGAGAAGGAGAAGTGAGTGTGGATTGGAGAAGGAGAAGTGAGTGTGAGTCGGAGCAGTAGAAGTGAGTGTGGATCAAAGAAGGAGAAGTGAATGTGGGCTGGAGAATGAGAAGTGAGTGTGGGTCGGAGAAGGGGAAGTGAGTGTGGATCAAAGAAGGAGAAGTGAATGTGGGCTGGAGAAGGAGAAGTGAGTGTGGGTTGGAGAAGGAGAAGTGAGTGTGGGTCGGAGAAGGAGAAGTGAGTGTGGGCTGGAGAAGGAGTAGTGAGTGTGGGTTGGAGAAATAGAAGTGAGTGTGGGTCAAAGAAGGAGAAGTGAATGTGGGCATGAGAAGGAGTAGTGAGTGTGGGTCAGAGAAGGAGGAGTGAATGTGGGCTGGAGAAGGAGAAGTGAGTGTGGGCTGGAGAAGGAGAAGTGAGTGTGGATTGGAGAAGGAGAAGTGAGTGTGGATTGGAGAAGGAGAAGTGAGTGTGAGTCGGAGCAGGAGAAGTGAATGTGGATCAAAGAAGGAGAAGTGAATGTGGGCTGGAGAAGGAGAAGTGAGTGTGGATTGGAGAAGGAGAAGTGAGTGTGAGTCGGAGCAGGAGAAGTGAGTGTGGATCAAAGATGGAGAAGTGAATGTGGGCTGGAGAAGGAGAAGTGAGTGTGGGTTGGAGAAGGAGATGTGAGTGTGGGTCGGAGAAGAAGTGAGTGTGGGTTGGAGAAGGAGAAGTGAGTGTGGATTGGCGAAGGAGATGTGAGCGTGGGTCGGAGAAGGAGAAGTGAGTGTGGATCAAAGAAGGAGAAGTGAATTTTGCCTGGAGAAGGAAAAGTGAGTGTGGGTTGGAGAAGGAGAAGTGAGTGTGGGTCGGAGAAGGAGAAGTGAGTGTGGGCTAGAGAAGGAGAAGTGAGTGTGGGTTGGAGAAATAGAAGTGAGTGTGGGTCAAAGAAGGAGATGTGAATGTGGGCATGAGAAGGAGTAGTGAGTGTGGGTCAGAGAAGGAGGAGTGAATGTGGGCTGGAGAAGTAGAAGTGAGTGGGGGCTGGAGAAGGAGAAGTGAGTGTGGATTGGAGAAGGAGAAGTGAGTGTGGATTGGAGAAGGAGAAGTGAGTGTGAGTCGGAGCAGTAGAAGTGAGTGTGGATCAAAGAAGGAGAAGTGAATGTGGGCTGGAGAATGAGAAGTGAGTGTGGGTTGGAGAAGGAGAAGTGAGTGTGGATCAAAGAAGGAGAAGTGAATGTGGGCTGGAGAAGGTGAAGTGAGTGTGGGCTGGAGTAGGAGAAGTGAGTGTGGATTGGAGAAGGAGAATTGAGCGTGGGTCGGAGAAGGAGAAGTGAGTGTGGATCAAAGAAGGAAAAGTGAATGTGGGCTGGAGAAGGAGAAGTGAGTGTGGGCTGGAGAAGGAGAAGTGAGTGTGGGTCAGAGAAGGAGAAGTGATTGTGGATTGGAGGATCAGAAGTGAGTGTGGATTGGAGAAGGAGAAGTGAGTGTGAGTCGGAGCAGGAGAAGTGAGTGTGGATCAAAGAAGGAGAAGTGAATGTGGGCTGGAGAATGAGAAGTGAGTGTGGGTTGGAGAAGGAGAAGTGAGTGTGGATCAAAGAAGGAGAAGTGAATGTAGGCTGGAGAAGGAGAAGTGAGTGTGGGCTGGAGTAGGAGAAGTGAGTGTGGATTGGAGAAGGAGAATTGAGCGTGGGTCGGAGAAGGAGAAGTGAGTGTGGATCAAAGAAGGAAAAGTGAATGTGGGCTGGAGAAGGAGAAGTGAGTGTGGGCTTGAGAAGGAGAAGTGAGTGTGGTTCAGAGAAGGAGAAGTGAGTGTGGATTGGAGAAGGAGAAGTGAGTGTGGGTCGGAGAAGGAGAAGTGAGTGTGGGTCGGAGAAGGAGAAGTGAGTGTCGATCAAAGAAGGAGAAGTGAATGTGGGCTGGAGAAGGAAAAGTGAGTTTGGGTCGTAGAAGGAGGAGTGAGTGTGGATTGGAGAAGGAGGAGTGAGTGTGGGTTGGAGAAGGAGAAGTGAGTGTGGGTCAAAGAAGGAGATGTGAATGTGGGCTGGAGAAGGAGAAGTGAGTGTGGGCTGGAGAAGGAGAAGTGAGTGTGGATTGGAGAAGGAGAAGTGAATGTGGGTCGGAGAAGAAGTGAGTGTGGGTCAGAGAAGGAGGAGCGAGTGTGGGTCGGAGAAGGAGAAGTGAGTGTGGGTCAGAGAAGGAGAAGTGAATGTGGGTCGGAGAAGGAGAAGTGAGTGTGGGCTGGAGAAGGAGAAGTGAGTGTGGATTGGAGAAGGAGATGTGAGTATGGGTCGGAGAAGGAGAAGTGAGTGTGGATCAAAGAAGAAGTGAATGTGGGCTGGAGAAGGAGAAGTGAGTGTGGGCTGGAGAAGGGGAAGTGAGTGTGGTTTGGAGAAGGCGAAGTGAGCGTGGGTCGGAGAAGGGGAAGTGAGTGTGGATCAAAGAAGGAGAAGTGAATGTGGGCTGGAGAAGGAGAAGTGAGTGTGGGTTGGAGAAGGAGAAGTGAGTGTGGGTCGGAGAAGGAGAAGTGAGTGTGGGCTGGAGAAGGAGTAGTGAGTGTGGGTTGGAGAAATAGAAGTGAGTGTGGGTCAAAGAAGGAGAAGTGAATGTGGGCATGAGAAGGAGATGTGAGTGTGGGTCGGAGAAGTAGGAGTGAATGTGGGCTGGAGAAGGAGAAGTGAGTGTGGGCTGGAGAAGGAGAAGTGAGTGTGGAATGGAGAAGGAGAAGTGAGTGTGGATTGGAGAAGGAGAAGTGAGTGTGAGTCGGAGCAGTAGAAGTGAGTGTGGATCAAAGAAGGAGAAGTGAATGTGGGCTGGAGAAGGAGAAGTGAGTGTGGATTGGAGAAGGAGAAGTGAGTGTGAGTCGGAGCAGGAGAAGTGAGTGTGGATCAAAGATGGAGAAGTGAATGTGGGCTGGAGAAGGAGAAGTGAGTGTGGGTTGGAGAAGGAGAAGTGAGTGTGGGTCGGAGAAGAAGTGAGTGTGGGTTGGAGAAGGAGAAGTGAGTGTGGATTGGCGAAGGAGATGTGAGCGTGGGTCGGAGAAGGAGAAGTGAGTGTGGATCAAAGAAGGAGAAGTGAATTTTGCCTGGAGAAGGAAAAGTGAGTGTGGGTTGGAGAAGGAGAAGTGAGTGTGGGTCGGAGAAGGAGAAGTGAGTGTGGGCTAGAGAAGGAGAAGTGAGTGTGGGTTGGAGAAAAAGAAGTGAGTGTGGGTCAAAGAAGGAGATGTGAATGTGGGCATGAGAAGGAGTAGTGAGTGTGGGTCAGAGAAGGAGGAGTGAATGTGGGCTGGAGGAGTAGAAGTGAGTGTGAGCTGGAGAAGGAGAAGTGAGTGTGGATTGGAGAAGGAGAAGTGAATGTGGGTCGGAGAAGAAGTGAGTGTGGGTCAGAGAAGGAGGAGCGAGTGTGGGTCGGAGAAGGAGAAGTGAGTGTGGGTCAGAGAAGGAGAAGTGAATGTGGGTCGGAGAAGGAGAAGTGAGTGTGGATTGGAGAAGGAGATGTGAGTATGGGTCGGAGAAGGAGAAGTGAGTGTGGATCAAAGAAGAAGTGAATGTGGGCTGGAGAAGGAGAAGTGAGTGTGGGCTGGAGAAGGGGAAGTGAGTGTGGTTTGGAGAAGTAGAAGTGAGCGTGGGTCGGAGAAGGGGAAGTGAGTGTGGATCAAAGAAGGAGAAGTGAATGTGGGCTGGAGAAGGAGAAGTGAGTGTGGGTAGGAGAAGGAGAAGTGAGTGTGGGTCGGAGAAGGAGAAGTGAGTGTGGGCTGGAGAAGGAGATGTGAGTGCGGGTTGGAGAAATAGAAGTGAGTGTGGGTCAAAGAAGGAGATGTGAATGTGGGCATGAGAAGGAGTAGTGAGTGTGGGTCAGAGAAGTAGGAGTGAATGTGGGCTGGAGAAGTAGAAGTGAGTGTGAGCTGGAGAAGGAGAAGTGAGTGTGGATTGGAGAAGGAGAAGTGAGTGTGAGTCGGAGCAGTAGAAGTGAGTGTGGATCAAAGAAGGAGAAGTGAATGTGGGCTGGAGAATGAGAAGTGAGTGTGGGTTGGAGAAGGAGAAGTGAGTGTGGATCAAAGAAGGAGAAGTGAATGTGGGCTGGAGAAGGTGAAGTGAGTGTGGGCTGGAGTAGGAGAAGTGAGTGTGGATTGGAGAAGGAGAATTGAGCGTGGGTCGGAGAAGGAGAAGTGAGTGTGGATCAAAGAAGGAAAAGTGAATGTGGGCTGGAGAAGGAGAAGTGAGTGTGGGCTGGAGAAGGAGAAGTGAGTGTGGGTCAGAGAAGGAGAAGTGAGTGTGGATTGGAGAAGGAGAAGTGAGTGTGGATTGGAGAAGGAGAAGTGAGTGTGAGTCGGAGCAGGAGAAGTGAGTGTGGATCAAAGAAGGAGAAGTGAATGTGGGCTGGAGAATGAGAAGTGAGTGTGGGTTGGAGAAGGAGAAGTGAGTGTGGGCTGGAGAAGGAGAAGTGAGTGTGGGTTGGAGAAATAGAAGTGAGTGTGGGTCAAAGAAGGAGATGTGAATGTGGGCATGAGAAGGAGTAGTGACTGTGGGTCAGAGAAGGAGGAGTGAATGTGGGCAGGAGGAGTAGAAGTGAGTGTGAGCTGGAGAAGGAGAAGTGAGTGTGGGTTGGAGAAATAGAAGTGAGTGTGGGTCAAAGAAGGAGATGTGAATGTGGGCATGAGAAGGAGTAGTGAGTGTGGGTCAGAGAAGGAGGAGTGAATGTGGGCAGGAGGAGTAGAAGTGAGTGTGAGCTGGAGAAGGAGATGTGAGTGTGGATTGGAGAAGGAGAAGTGAATGTGGGTCGGAGAAGAAGTGAGTGTGGGTCAAAGAAGGAGGAGCGAGTGTGGGTCGGAGAAGGAGAAGTGAGTGTGGGTCAGAGAAGGAGAAGTGAATGTGGGTCGGAGAAGGAGAAGTGAGTGTGGGCTGGAGAAGGAGAAGTGAGTGTGGATTGGAGAAGGAGATGTGAGTATGGGTCGGAGAAGGAGAAGTGAGTGTGGATCAAAGAAGAAGTGAATGTGGGCTGGAGAAGGAGAAGTGAGTGTGGGCTGGAGAAGGGGAAGTGAGTGTGGGTCGGAGAAGGGGAAGTGAGTGTGGATCAAAGAAGGAGAAGTGAATGTGGGCTGGAGAAGGAGAAGTGAGTGTGGGTTGGAGAAGGAGAAGTGAGTGTGGGTCGGAGAAGGAGAACTGAGTGTGGGCTGGAGAAGGAGAAGTGAGTGCGGGTTGGAGAAATAGAAGTGAGTGTGGGTCAAAGAAGGAGATGTGAATGTGGGCATGAGAAGGAGTAGTGAGTGTGGGTCAGAGAAAGAGGAGTGAATGTGGACTGGAGAAGTAGAAGTGAGTGTGAGCTGGAGAAGGAGAAGTGAGTGTGGATTGTTGAAGGAGAAGTGAGTGTGGATTGGAGAAGGAGAAGTGAGTGTGAGTCGGAGCAGGAGAAGTGAGTGTGGATCAAAGAAGGAGAAGTGAATGTGGGCTGGAGAATGAGAAGTGAGTGTGGGTTGGAGAATGAGAAGTGAGTGTGGATCAAAGAAGGAGAAGTGAATGTGGGCTGGAGAAGGAGAAGTGAGTGTGGGTCAAAGAAGGAGATGTGAATGTGGGCTGGAGAAGGAGAAGTGAGTGTGGGCTGGAGAAGGAGAAGTGAGTGTGGATTGGAGAAGGAGAAGTGAATGTGGGTCGGAGAAGAAGTGAGTGTGGGTCAGAGAAGGAGGAGCGAGTGTGGGTCGGAGAAGGAGAAGTGAGTGTGGGTCAGAGAAGGAGAAGTGAATGTGGGTCGGAGAAGGAGAAGTGAGTGTGGGCTCGAGAAGGAGAAGTGAGTGTGGATTGGAGAAGGAGATGTGAGTATGGGTCGGAGAAGGAGAAGTGAGTGTGGATCAAAGAAGAAGTGAATGTGGGCTGGAGAAGGAGAAGTGAGTGTGGGCTGGAGAAGGGGAAGTGAGTGTGGTTTGGAGAAGGAGAAGTGAGCGTGGGTTGGAGAAGGGGAAGTGAGTGTGGATCAAAGAAGGAGAAGTGAATGTGGGCTGGAGAAGGAGAAGTGAGTGTGGGTTGGAGAAGGAGAAGTGAGTGTGGGTCGGAGAAGGAGAAGTGAGTGTGGGCTGGAGAAGGAGTAGTGAGTGTGGGTTGGAGAAATAGAAGTGAGTGTGGGTCAAAGAAGGAGAAGTGAATGTGGGCATGAGAAGGAGATGTGAGTGTGGGTCGGAGAAGGAGGAGTGAATGTGGGCTGGAGAAGGAGAAGTGAGTGTGGGCTGGAGAAGGAGAAGTGAGTGTGGATTGGAGAAGGAGAAGTGAGTGTGGATTGGAGAAGGAGAAGTGAGTGTGAGTCGGAGCAGGAGAAGTGAATGTGGATCAAAGAAGGAGAAGTGAATGTGGGCTGGAGAAGGAGAAGTGAGTGTGGATTGGAGAAGGAGAAGTGAGTGTGAGTCGGAGCAGGAGAAGTGAGTGTGGATCAAAGATGGAGAAGTGAATGTGGGCTGGAGAAGGAGAAGTGAGTGTGGGTTGGAGAAGGAGAAGTGAGTGTGAGTCGGAGCAGTAGAAGTGAGTGTGGATCAAAGAAGGAGAAGTGAATGTGGGCTGGAGAATGAGAAGTGAGTGTGGGTTGGAGAAGGAGAAGTGAGTGTGGATCAAAGAAGGAGAAGTGAATGTGGGCTGGAGAAGGTGAAGTGAGTGTGGGCTGGAGTAGGAGAAGTGAGTGTGGATTGGAGAAGGAGAATTGAGCGTGGGTCGGAGAAGGAGAAGTGAGTGTGGATCAAAGAAGGAAAAGTGAATGTGGGCTGGAGAAGGAGAAGTGAGTGTGGGCTGGAGAAGGAGAAGTGAGTGTGGGTCAGAGAAGGAGAAGTGAGTGTGGATTGGAGAAGGAGAAGTGAGTGTGGATTGGAGAAGGAGAAGTGAGTGTGAGTCGGAGCAGGAGAAGTGAGTGTGGATCAAAGAAGGAGAAGTGAATGTGGGCTGGAGAATGAGAAGTGAGTGTGGGTTGGAGAAGGAGAAGTGAGTGTGGGCTGGAGAAGGAGAAGTGAGTGTGGGTTGGAGAAATAGAAGTGAGTGTGGGTCAAAGAAGGAGATGTGAATGTGGGCATGAGAAGGAGTAGTGACTGTGGGTCAGAGAAGGAGGAGTGAATGTGGGCAGGAGGAGTAGAAGTGAGTGTGAGCTGGAGAAGGAGAAGTGAGTGTGGGTTGGAGAAATAGAAGTGAGTGTGGGTCAAAGAAGGAGATGTGAATGTGGGCATGAGAAGGAGTAGTGAGTGTGGGTCAGAGAAGGAGGAGTGAATGTGGGCAGGAGGAGTAGAAGTGAGTGTGAGCTGGAGAAGGAGATGTGAGTGTGGATTGGAGAAGGAGAAGTGAATGTGGGTCGGAGAAGAAGTGAGTGTGGGTCAAAGAAGGAGGAGCGAGTGTGGGTCGGAGAAGGAGAAGTGAGTGTGGGTCAGAGAAGGAGAAGTGAATGTGGGTCGGAGAAGGAGAAGTGAGTGTGGGCTGGAGAAGGAGAAGTGAGTGTGGATTGGAGAAGGAGATGTGAGTATGGGTCGGAGAAGGAGAAGTGAGTGTGGATCAAAGAAGAAGTGAATGTGGGCTGGAGAAGGAGAAGTGAGTGTGGGCTGGAGAAGGGGAAGTGAGTGTGGGTCGGAGAAGGGGAAGTGAGTGTGGATCAAAGAAGGAGAAGTGAATGTGGGCTGGAGAAGGAGAAGTGAGTGTGGGTTGGAGAAGGAGAAGTGAGTGTGGGTCGGAGAAGGAGAACTGAGTGTGGGCTGGAGAAGGAGAAGTGAGTGCGGGTTGGAGAAATAGAAGTGAGTGTGGGTCAAAGAAGGAGATGTGAATGTGGGCATGAGAAGGAGTAGTGAGTGTGGGTCAGAGAAAGAGGAGTGAATGTGGACTGGAGAAGTAGAAGTGAGTGTGAGCTGGAGAAGGAGAAGTGAGTGTGGATTGTTGAAGGAGAAGTGAGTGTGGATTGGAGAAGGAGAAGTGAGTGTGAGTCGGAGCAGGAGAAGTGAGTGTGGATCAAAGAAGGAGAAGTGAATGTGGGCTGGAGAATGAGAAGTGAGTGTGGGTTGGAGAATGAGAAGTGAGTGTGGATCAAAGAAGGAGAAGTGAATGTGGGCTGGAGAAGGAGAAGTGAGTGTGGGTCAAAGAAGGAGATGTGAATGTGGGCTGGAGAAGGAGAAGTGAGTGTGGGCTGGAGAAGGAGAAGTGAGTGTGGATTGGAGAAGGAGAAGTGAATGTGGGTCGGAGAAGAAGTGAGTGTGGGTCAGAGAAGGAGGAGCGAGTGTGGGTCGGAGAAGGAGAAGTGAGTGTGGGTCAGAGAAGGAGAAGTGAATGTGGGTCGGAGAAGGAGAAGTGAGTGTGGGCTCGAGAAGGAGAAGTGAGTGTGGATTGGAGAAGGAGATGTGAGTATGGGTCGGAGAAGGAGAAGTGAGTGTGGATCAAAGAAGAAGTGAATGTGGGCTGGAGAAGGAGAAGTGAGTGTGGGCTGGAGAAGGGGAAGTGAGTGTGGTTTGGAGAAGGAGAAGTGAGCGTGGGTTGGAGAAGGGGAAGTGAGTGTGGATCAAAGAAGGAGAAGTGAATGTGGGCTGGAGAAGGAGAAGTGAGTGTGGGTTGGAGAAGGAGAAGTGAGTGTGGGTCGGAGAAGGAGAAGTGAGTGTGGGCTGGAGAAGGAGTAGTGAGTGTGGGTTGGAGAAATAGAAGTGAGTGTGGGTCAAAGAAGGAGAAGTGAATGTGGGCATGAGAAGGAGATGTGAGTGTGGGTCGGAGAAGGAGGAGTGAATGTGGGCTGGAGAAGGAGAAGTGAGTGTGGGCTGGAGAAGGAGAAGTGAGTGTGGATTGGAGAAGGAGAAGTGAGTGTGGATTGGAGAAGGAGAAGTGAGTGTGAGTCGGAGCAGGAGAAGTGAATGTGGATCAAAGAAGGAGAAGTGAATGTGGGCTGGAGAAGGAGAAGTGAGTGTGGATTGGAGAAGGAGAAGTGAGTGTGAGTCGGAGCAGGAGAAGTGAGTGTGGATCAAAGATGGAGAAGTGAATGTGGGCTGGAGAAGGAGAAGTGAGTGTGGGTTGGAGAAGGAGAAGTGAGTGTGGGTCGGAGAAGAAGTGAGTGTGGGTTGGAGAAGGAGAAGTGAGTGTGGATTGGCGAAGGAGATGTGAGCGTGGGTCGGAGAAGGAGAAGTGAGTGTGGATCAAAGAAGGAGAAGTGAATTTTGCCTGGAGAAGGAAAAGTGAGTGTGGGTTGGAGAAGGAGAAGTGAGTGTGGGTCGGAGAAGGAGAAGTGAGTGTGGGCTAGAGAAGGAGAAGTGAGTGTGGGTTGGAGAAATAGAAGTGAGTGTGGGTCAAAGAAGGAGATGTGAATGTGGGCATGAGAAGGAGTAGTGAGTGTGGGTCAGAGAAGGAGGAGTGAATGTGGGCTGGAGAAGTAGAAGTGAGTGTGGGCTGGAGAAGGAGAAGTGAGTGTGGATTGGAGAAGGAGAAGTGAGTGTGGATTGGAGAAGGAGAAGTGAGTGTGAGTCGGAGCAGTAGAAGTGAGTGTGGATCAAAGAAGGAGAAGTGAATGTGGGCTGGAGAATGAGAAGTGAGTGTGGGTCGGAGAAGGGGAAGTGAGTGTGGATCAAAGAAGGAGTAGTGAATGTGGGCTGGAGAAGGAGAAGTGAGTGTGGGTTGGAGAAGGAGAAGTGAGTGTGGGTCGGAGAAGGAGAAGTGAGTGTGGGCTGGAGAAGGAGTAGTGAGTGTGGGTTGGAGAAATAGAAGTGAGTGTGGGTCAAAGAAGGAGAAGTGAATGTGGGCATGAGAAGGAGATGTGAGTGTGGGTCGGAGAAGGAGGAGTGAATGTGGGCTGGAGAAGGAGAAGTGAGTGTGGGCTGGAGAAGGAGAAGTGAGTGTGGATTGGAGAAGGAGAAGTGAGTGTGGATTGGAGAAGGAGAAGTGAGTGTGAGTCGGAGCAGGAGAAGTGAATGTGGATCAAAGAAGGAGAAGTGAATGTGGGCTGGAGAAGGAGAAGTGAGTGTGGATTGGAGAAGGAGAAGTGAGTGTGAGTCGGAGCAGGAGAAGTGAGTGTGGATCAAAGATGGAGAAGTGAATGTGGGCTGGAGAAGGAGAAGTGAGTGTGGGTTGGAGAAGGAGAAGTGAGTGTGGGTCGGAGAAGAAGTGAGTGTGGGTTGAAGAAGGAGAAGTGAGTGTGGATCGGCGAAGGAGATGTGAGCGTGGGTCGGAGAAGGTGAAGTGAGTGTGGATCAAAGAAGGAGAAGTGAATTTTGCCTGGAGAAGGAAAAGTGAGTGTGGGTTGGAGAAGGAGAAGTGAGTGTGGGTCGGAGAAGGAGAAGTGAGTGTGGGCTAGAGAAGGAGAAGTGAGTGTGGGTTGGAGAAATAGAAGTGGGTGTGGGTCAAAGAAGGAGATGTGAATGTGGGCATGAGAAGGAGTAGTGAGTGTGGGTCAGAGAAGGAGGAGTGAATGTGGGCTGGAGAAGTAGAAGTGAGTGGGGGCTGGAGAAGGAGAAGTGAGTGTGGATTGGAGAAGGAGAAGTGAGTGTGGATTGGAGAAGGAGAAGTGAGTGTGTGTCGGAGCAGTAGATGTGAGTGTGGATCAAAGAAGGAGAAGTGAATGTGGGCTGGAGAATGAGAAGTGAGTGTGGGTTGGAGAAGGAGAAGTGAGTGTGGATCAAAGAAGGAGAAGTGAATGTGGGCTGGAGAAGGTGAAGTGAGTGTGGGCTGGAGTAGGAGAAGTGAGTGTGGATTGGAGAAGGAGAATTGAGCGTGGGTCGGAGAAGGAGAAGTGAGTGTGGATCAAAGAAGGAAAAGTGAATGTGGGCTGGAGAAGGAGAAGTGAGTGTGGGCTGGAGAAGGAGAAGTGAGTGTGGGTCAGAGAAGGAGAAGTGATTGTGGATTGGAGAAGGAGAAGTGAGTGTGGATTGGAGAAGGAGAAGTGAGTGTGAGTCGGAGCAGGAGAAGTGAGTGTGGATCAAAATAGGAGAAGTGAATGTGGGCTGGAGAATGAGAAGTGAGTGTGGGTTGGAGAAGGAGAAGTGAGTGTGGATCAAAGAAGGAGAAGTGAATGTAGGCTGGAGAAGGAGAAGTGAGTGTGGGCTGGAGTAGGAGAAGTGAGTGTGGATTGGAGAAAGAGAATTGAGCGTGGGTCGGAGAAGGAGAAGTGAGTGTGGATCAAAGAAGGAAAAGTGAATGTGGGCTGGAGAAGGAGAAGTGAGTGTGGGCTTGAGAAGGAGAAGTGAGTGTGGTTCAGAGAAGGAGAAGTGAGTGTGGATTGGAGAAGGAGAAGTGAGTGTGGGTCGGAGAAGGAGAAGTGAGTGTGGGTCGGAGAAGGAGAAGTGAGTGTCGATCAAAGAAGGAGAAGTGAATGTGGGCAGGAGATGGAGAAGTGAGTGTGGGCTGGAGAAGGAGAAGTGAGTGTGGATTGTAGAAGGAGAAGTGAATGTGGGTCGGAGAAGAAGTGAGTGTGGGTCAGAGAAGGAGGAGCGAGTGTGGGTCGGAGAAGGAGAAGTGAGTGTGGGTCAGAGAAGGAGAAGTGAATGTGGGTCGGAGAAGGAGAAGTGAGTGTGGGCTGGAGAAGGAGAAGTGAGTGTGGATTGGAGAAGGAGATGTGAGTATGGGTCGGAGAAGGAGAAGTGAGTGTGGGTCGGAGAAGGAGAAGTGAGTGTGGGTCGGAGAAGGAGAAGTGAGTGTGGGTCGGAGAAGGAGAAGTGAGTGTCGATCAAAGAAGGAGAAGTGAATGTGGGCAGGAGATGGAGAAGTGAGTGTGGGCTGGAGAAGGAGAAGTGAGTGTGGATTGTAGAAGGAGAAGTGAATGTGGGTCGGAGAAGAAGTGAGTGTGGGTCAGAGAAGGAGGAGCGAGTGTGGGTCGGAGAAGGAGAAGTGAGTGTGGGTCAGAGAAGGAGAAGTGAATGTGGGTCGGAGAAGGAGAAGTGAGTGTGGGCTGGAGAAGGAGAAGTGAGTGTGGATTGGAGAAGGAGATGTGAGTATGGGTCGGAGAAGGAGAAGTGAGTGTGGGTCGGAGAAGGAGAAGTGAGTGTGGGCTAGAGAAGGAGAAGTGAGTGTGGGTTGGAGAAATAGAAGTGAGTGTGGGTCAAAGAAGGAGATGTGAATGTGGGCTGGAGAAGGAGAAGTGAGTGTGGGCTGGAGTAGGAGAAGTGAGTGTGGATTGGAGAAGGAGAATTGAGCGTGGGTCGGAGAAGGAGAAGTGAGTGTGGATCAAAGAAGGAAAAGTGAATGTGGGCTGGAGAAGGAGAAGTGAGTGTGGGCTTGAGAAGGAGAAGTGAGTATGGGTCGGAGAAGGAGAAGTGAGTGTGGATCAAAGAAGAAGTGAATGTGGGCTGGAGAAGGAGAAGTGAGTGTGGGCTGGAGAAGGGGAAGTGAGTGTGGTTTGGAGAAGGCGAAGTGAGCGTGGGTCGGAGAAGGGGAAGTGAGTGTGGATCAAAGAAGGAGAAGTGAATGTGGGCTGGAGAAGGAGAAGTGAGTGTGGGTTGGAGAAGGAGAAGTGAGTGTGGGTCGGAGAAGGAGAAGTGAGTGTGGGCTGGAGAAGGAGTAGTGAGTGTGGGTTGGTGAAATAGAAGTGAGTGTGGGTCAAAGAAGGAGAAGTGAATGTGGGCATGAGAAGGAGATGTGAGTGTGGGTCGGAGAAGTAGGAGTGAATGTGGGCTGGAGAAGGAGAAGTGAGTGTGGGCTGGAGTAGGAGAAGTGAGTGTGGATTGGAGAAAGAGAATTGAGCGTGGGTCGGAGAAGGAGAAGTGAGTGTGGATCAAAGAAGGAAAAGTGAATGTGGGCTGGAGAAGGAGAAGTGAGTGTGGGCTTGAGAAGGAGAAGTGAGTGTGGTTCAGAGAAGGAGAAGTGAGTGTGGATTGGAGAAGGAGAAGTGAGTGTGGGTCGGAGAAGGAGAAGTGAGTGTGGGTCGGAGAAGGAGAAGTGAGTGTCGATCAAAGAAGGAGAAGTGAATGTGGGCAGGAGATGGAGAAGTGAGTGTGGGCTGGAGAAGGAGAAGTGAGTGTGGATTGTAGAAGGAGAAGTGAATGTGGGTCGGAGAAGAAGTGAGTGTGGGTCAGAGAAGGAGGAGCGAGTGTGGGTCGGAGAAGGAGAAGTGAGTGTGGGTCAGAGAAGGAGAAGTGAATGTGGGTCGGAGAAGGAGAAGTGAGTGTGGGCTGGAGAAGGAGAAGTGAGTGTGGGCTGGAGTAGGAGAAGTGAGTGTGGATTGGAGAAAGAGAATTGAGCGTGGGTCGGAGAAGGAGAAGTGAGTGTGGATCAAAGAAGGAAAAGTGAATGTGGGCTGGAGAAGGAGAAGTGAGTGTGGGCTTGAGAAGGAGAAGTGAGTGTGGTTCAGAGAAGGAGAAGTGAGTGTGGATTGGAGAAGGAGAAGTGAGTGTGGGTCGGAGAAGGAGAAGTGAGTGTGGGTCGGAGAAGGAGAAGTGAGTGTCGATCAAAGAAGGAGAAGTGAATGTGGGCAGGAGATGGAGAAGTGAGTGTGGGCTGGAGAAGGAGAAGTGAGTGTGGATTGTAGAAGGAGAAGTGAATGTGGGTCGGAGAAGAAGTGAGTGTGGGTCAGAGAAGGAGGAGCGAGTGTGGGTCGGAGAAGGAGAAGTGAGTGTGGGTCAGAGAAGGAGAAGTGAATGTGGGTCGGAGAAGGAGAAGTGAGTGTGGATCAAAGAAGGAGAAGTGAATGTAGGCTGGAGAAGGAGAAGTGAGTGTGGGCTGGAGTAGGAGAAGTGAGTGTGGATTGGAGAAAGAGAATTGAGCGTGGGTCGGAGAAGGAGAAGTGAGTGTGGATCAAAGAAGGAAAAGTGAATGTGGGCTGGAGAAGGAGAAGTGAGTGTGGGCTTGAGAAGGAGAAGTGAGTGTGGTTCAGAGAAGGAGAAGTGAGTGTGGATTGGAGAAGGAGAAGTGAGTGTGGGTCGGAGAAGGAGAAGTGAGTGTGGGTCAGAGAAGGAGAAGTGAGTGTCGATCAAAGAAGGAGAAGTGAATGTGGGCAGGAGATGGAGAAGTGAGTGTGGGCTGGAGAAGGAGAAGTGAGTGTGGATTGTAGAAGGAGAAGTGAATGTGGGTCGGAGAAGAAGTGAGTGTGGGTCAGAGAAGGAGGAGCGAGTGTGGGTCGGAGAAGGAGAAGTGAGTGTGGGTCAGAGAAGGAGAAGTGAATGTGGGTCGGAGAAGGAGAAGTGAGTGTGGGCTGGAGAAGGAGAAGTGAGTGTGGATTGGAGAAGGAGATGTGAGTATGGGTCGGAGAAGGAGAAGTGAGTGTGGGTCGGAGAAGGAGAAGTGAGTGTGGGTCGGAGAAGGAGAAGTGAGTGTGGGTCGGAGAAGGAGAAGTGAGTGTCGATCAAAGAAGGAGAAGTGAATGTGGGCAGGAGATGGAGAAGTGAGTGTGGGCTGGAGAAGGAGAAGTGAGTGTGGATTGTAGAAGGAGAAGTGAATGTGGGTCGGAGAAGAAGTGAGTGTGGGTCAGAGAAGGAGGAGCGAGTGTGGGTCGGAGAAGGAGAAGTGAGTGTGGGTCAGAGAAGGAGAAGTGAATGTGGGTCGGAGAAGGAGAAGTGAGTGTGGGCTGGAGAAGGAGAAGTGAGTGTGGATTGGAGAAGGAGATGTGAGTATGGGTCGGAGAAGGAGAAGTGAGTGTGGGTCGGAGAAGGAGAAGTGAGTGTGGGCTAGAGAAGGAGAAGTGAGTGTGGGTTGGAGAAGGAGAAGTGAGTGTGGGTCGGAGAAGAAGTGAGTGTGGGTTGGAGAAGGAGAAGTGAGTGTGGATTGGCGAAGGAGATGTGAGCGTGGGTCGGAGAAGGAGAAGTGAGTGTGGATCAAAGAAGGAGAAGTGAATTTTGCCTGGAGAAGGAAAAGTGAGTGTGGGTTGGAGAAGGAGAAGTGAGTGTGGGTCGGAGAAGGAGAAGTGAGTGTGGGCTAGAGAAGGAGAAGTGAGTGTGGGTTGGAGAAATAGAAGTGAGTGTGGGTCAAAGAAGGAGATGTGAATGTGGGCATGAGAAGGAGTAGTGAGTGTGGGTCAGAGAAGGAGGAGTGAATGTGGGCTGGAGAAGTAGAAGTGAGTGTGGGCTGGAGAAGGAGAAGTGAGTGTGGATTGGAGAAGGAGAAGTGAGTGTGGATTGGAGAAGGAGAAGTGAGTGTGAGTCGGAGCAGTAGAAGTGAGTGTGGATCAAAGAAGGAGAAGTGAATGTGGGCTGGAGAATGAGAAGTGAGTGTGGGTCGGAGAAGGGGAAGTGAGTGTGGATCAAAGAAGGAGTAGTGAATGTGGGCTGGAGAAGGAGAAGTGAGTGTGGGTTGGAGAAGGAGAAGTGAGTGTGGGTCGGAGAAGGAGAAGTGAGTGTGGGCTGGAGAAGGAGTAGTGAGTGTGGGTTGGAGAAATAGAAGTGAGTGTGGGTCAAAGAAGGAGAAGTGAATGTGGGCATGAGAAGGAGATGTGAGTGTGGGTCGGAGAAGGAGGAGTGAATGTGGGCTGGAGAAGGAGAAGTGAGTGTGGGCTGGAGAAGGAGAAGTGAGTGTGGATTGGAGAAGGAGAAGTGAGTGTGGATTGGAGAAGGAGAAGTGAGTGTGAGTCGGAGCAGGAGAAGTGAATGTGGATCAAAGAAGGAGAAGTGAATGTGGGCTGGAGAAGGAGAAGTGAGTGTGGATTGGAGAAGGAGAAGTGAGTGTGAGTCGGAGCAGGAGAAGTGAGTGTGGATCAAAGATGGAGAAGTGAATGTGGGCTGGAGAAGGAGAAGTGAGTGTGGGTTGGAGAAGGAGAAGTGAGTGTGGGTCGGAGAAGAAGTGAGTGTGGGTTGAAGAAGGAGAAGTGAGTGTGGATCGGCGAAGGAGATGTGAGCGTGGGTCGGAGAAGGTGAAGTGAGTGTGGATCAAAGAAGGAGAAGTGAATTTTGCCTGGAGAAGGAAAAGTGAGTGTGGGTTGGAGAAGGAGAAGTGAGTGTGGGTCGGAGAAGGAGAAGTGAGTGTGGGCTAGAGAAGGAGAAGTGAGTGTGGGTTGGAGAAATAGAAGTGGGTGTGGGTCAAAGAAGGAGATGTGAATGTGGGCATGAGAAGGAGTAGTGAGTGTGGGTCAGAGAAGGAGGAGTGAATGTGGGCTGGAGAAGTAGAAGTGAGTGGGGGCTGGAGAAGGAGAAGTGAGTGTGGATTGGAGAAGGAGAAGTGAGTGTGGATTGGAGAAGGAGAAGTGAGTGTGTGTCGGAGCAGTAGATGTGAGTGTGGATCAAAGAAGGAGAAGTGAATGTGGGCTGGAGAATGAGAAGTGAGTGTGGGTTGGAGAAGGAGAAGTGAGTGTGGATCAAAGAAGGAGAAGTGAATGTGGGCTGGAGAAGGTGAAGTGAGTGTGGGCTGGAGTAGGAGAAGTGAGTGTGGATTGGAGAAGGAGAATTGAGCGTGGGTCGGAGAAGGAGAAGTGAGTGTGGATCAAAGAAGGAAAAGTGAATGTGGGCTGGAGAAGGAGAAGTGAGTGTGGGCTGGAGAAGGAGAAGTGAGTGTGGGTCAGAGAAGGAGAAGTGATTGTGGATTGGAGAAGGAGAAGTGAGTGTGGATTGGAGAAGGAGAAGTGAGTGTGAGTCGGAGCAGGAGAAGTGAGTGTGGATCAAAATAGGAGAAGTGAATGTGGGCTGGAGAATGAGAAGTGAGTGTGGGTTGGAGAAGGAGAAGTGAGTGTGGATCAAAGAAGGAGAAGTGAATGTAGGCTGGAGAAGGAGAAGTGAGTGTGGGCTGGAGTAGGAGAAGTGAGTGTGGATTGGAGAAAGAGAATTGAGCGTGGGTCGGAGAAGGAGAAGTGAGTGTGGATCAAAGAAGGAAAAGTGAATGTGGGCTGGAGAAGGAGAAGTGAGTGTGGGCTTGAGAAGGAGAAGTGAGTGTGGTTCAGAGAAGGAGAAGTGAGTGTGGATTGGAGAAGGAGAAGTGAGTGTGGGTCGGAGAAGGAGAAGTGAGTGTGGGTCGGAGAAGGAGAAGTGAGTGTCGATCAAAGAAGGAGAAGTGAATGTGGGCAGGAGATGGAGAAGTGAGTGTGGGCTGGAGAAGGAGAAGTGAGTGTGGATTGTAGAAGGAGAAGTGAATGTGGGTCGGAGAAGAAGTGAGTGTGGGTCAGAGAAGGAGGAGCGAGTGTGGGTCGGAGAAGGAGAAGTGAGTGTGGGTCAGAGAAGGAGAAGTGAATGTGGGTCGGAGAAGGAGAAGTGAGTGTGGGCTGGAGAAGGAGAAGTGAGTGTGGATTGGAGAAGGAGATGTGAGTATGGGTCGGAGAAGGAGAAGTGAGTGTGGGTCGGAGAAGGAGAAGTGAGTGTGGGTCGGAGAAGGAGAAGTGAGTGTGGGTCGGAGAAGGAGAAGTGAGTGTGGGTCGGAGAAGGAGAAGTGAGTGTCGATCAAAGAAGGAGAAGTGAATGTGGGCAGGAGATGGAGAAGTGAGTGTGGGCTGGAGAAGGAGAAGTGAGTGTGGATTGTAGAAGGAGAAGTGAATGTGGGTCGGAGAAGAAGTGAGTGTGGGTCAGAGAAGGAGGAGCGAGTGTGGGTCGGAGAAGGAGAAGTGAGTGTGGGTCAGAGAAGGAGAAGTGAATGTGGGTCGGAGAAGGAGAAGTGAGTGTGGGCTGGAGAAGGAGAAGTGAGTGTGGATTGGAGAAGGAGATGTGAGTATGGGTCGGAGAAGGAGAAGTGAGTGTGGGTCGGAGAAGGAGAAGTGAGTGTGGGCTAGAGAAGGAGAAGTGAGTGTGGGTTGGAGAAATAGAAGTGAGTGTGGGTCAAAGAAGGAGATGTGAATGTGGGCTGGAGAAGGAGAAGTGAGTGTGGGCTGGAGTAGGAGAAGTGAGTGTGGATTGGAGAAGGAGAATTGAGCGTGGGTCGGAGAAGGAGAAGTGAGTGTGGATCAAAGAAGGAAAAGTGAATGTGGGCTGGAGAAGGAGAAGTGAGTGTGGGCTTGAGAAGGAGAAGTGAGTATGGGTCGGAGAAGGAGAAGTGAGTGTGGATCAAAGAAGAAGTGAATGTGGGCTGGAGAAGGAGAAGTGAGTGTGGGCTGGAGAAGGGGAAGTGAGTGTGGTTTGGAGAAGGCGAAGTGAGCGTGGGTCGGAGAAGGGGAAGTGAGTGTGGATCAAAGAAGGAGAAGTGAATGTGGGCTGGAGAAGGAGAAGTGAGTGTGGGTTGGAGAAGGAGAAGTGAGTGTGGGTCGGAGAAGGAGAAGTGAGTGTGGGCTGGAGAAGGAGTAGTGAGTGTGGGTTGGTGAAATAGAAGTGAGTGTGGGTCAAAGAAGGAGAAGTGAATGTGGGCATGAGAAGGAGATGTGAGTGTGGGTCGGAGAAGTAGGAGTGAATGTGGGCTGGAGAAGGAGAAGTGAGTGTGGGCTGGAGTAGGAGAAGTGAGTGTGGATTGGAGAAAGAGAATTGAGCGTGGGTCGGAGAAGGAGAAGTGAGTGTGGATCAAAGAAGGAAAAGTGAATGTGGGCTGGAGAAGGAGAAGTGAGTGTGGGCTTGAGAAGGAGAAGTGAGTGTGGTTCAGAGAAGGAGAAGTGAGTGTGGATTGGAGAAGGAGAAGTGAGTGTGGGTCGGAGAAGGAGAAGTGAGTGTGGGTCGGAGAAGGAGAAGTGAGTGTCGATCAAAGAAGGAGAAGTGAATGTGGGCAGGAGATGGAGAAGTGAGTGTGGGCTGGAGAAGGAGAAGTGAGTGTGGATTGTAGAAGGAGAAGTGAATGTGGGTCGGAGAAGAAGTGAGTGTGGGTCAGAGAAGGAGGAGCGAGTGTGGGTCGGAGAAGGAGAAGTGAGTGTGGGTCAGAGAAGGAGAAGTGAATGTGGGTCGGAGAAGGAGAAGTGAGTGTGGGCTGGAGAAGGAGAAGTGAGTGTGGGCTGGAGTAGGAGAAGTGAGTGTGGATTGGAGAAAGAGAATTGAGCGTGGGTCGGAGAAGGAGAAGTGAGTGTGGATCAAAGAAGGAAAAGTGAATGTGGGCTGGAGAAGGAGAAGTGAGTGTGGGCTTGAGAAGGAGAAGTGAGTGTGGTTCAGAGAAGGAGAAGTGAGTGTGGATTGGAGAAGGAGAAGTGAGTGTGGGTCGGAGAAGGAGAAGTGAGTGTGGGTCGGAGAAGGAGAAGTGAGTGTCGATCAAAGAAGGAGAAGTGAATGTGGGCAGGAGATGGAGAAGTGAGTGTGGGCTGGAGAAGGAGAAGTGAGTGTGGATTGTAGAAGGAGAAGTGAATGTGGGTCGGAGAAGAAGTGAGTGTGGGTCAGAGAAGGAGGAGCGAGTGTGGGTCGGAGAAGGAGAAGTGAGTGTGGGTCAGAGAAGGAGAAGTGAATGTGGGTCGGAGAAGGAGAAGTGAGTGTGGATCAAAGAAGGAGAAGTGAATGTAGGCTGGAGAAGGAGAAGTGAGTGTGGGCTGGAGTAGGAGAAGTGAGTGTGGATTGGAGAAAGAGAATTGAGCGTGGGTCGGAGAAGGAGAAGTGAGTGTGGATCAAAGAAGGAAAAGTGAATGTGGGCTGGAGAAGGAGAAGTGAGTGTGGGCTTGAGAAGGAGAAGTGAGTGTGGTTCAGAGAAGGAGAAGTGAGTGTGGATTGGAGAAGGAGAAGTGAGTGTGGGTCGGAGAAGGAGAAGTGAGTGTGGGTCAGAGAAGGAGAAGTGAGTGTCGATCAAAGAAGGAGAAGTGAATGTGGGCAGGAGATGGAGAAGTGAGTGTGGGCTGGAGAAGGAGAAGTGAGTGTGGATTGTAGAAGGAGAAGTGAATGTGGGTCGGAGAAGAAGTGAGTGTGGGTCAGAGAAGGAGGAGCGAGTGTGGGTCGGAGAAGGAGAAGTGAGTGTGGGTCAGAGAAGGAGAAGTGAATGTGGGTCGGAGAAGGAGAAGTGAGTGTGGGCTGGAGAAGGAGAAGTGAGTGTGGATTGGAGAAGGAGATGTGAGTATGGGTCGGAGAAGGAGAAGTGAGTGTGGGTCGGAGAAGGAGAAGTGAGTGTGGGTCGGAGAAGGAGAAGTGAGTGTGGGTCGGAGAAGGAGAAGTGAGTGTCGATCAAAGAAGGAGAAGTGAATGTGGGCAGGAGATGGAGAAGTGAGTGTGGGCTGGAGAAGGAGAAGTGAGTGTGGATTGTAGAAGGAGAAGTGAATGTGGGTCGGAGAAGAAGTGAGTGTGGGTCAGAGAAGGAGGAGCGAGTGTGGGTCGGAGAAGGAGAAGTGAGTGTGGGTCAGAGAAGGAGAAGTGAATGTGGGTCGGAGAAGGAGAAGTGAGTGTGGGCTGGAGAAGGAGAAGTGAGTGTGGATTGGAGAAGGAGATGTGAGTATGGGTCGGAGAAGGAGAAGTGAGTGTGGGTCGGAGAAGGAGAAGTGAGTGTGGGCTAGAGAAGGAGAAGTGAGTGTGGGTTGGAGAAATAGAAGTGAGTGTGGGTCAAAGAAGGAGATGTGAATGTGGGCTGGAGAAGGAGAAGTGAGTGTGGGATGGAGTAGGAGAAGTGAGTGTGGATTGGAGAAGGAGAATTGAGCGTGGGTCGGAGAAGGAGAAGTGAGTGTGGATCAAAGAAGGAAAAGTGAATGTGGGCTGGAGAAGGAGAAGTGAGTGTGGGCTTGAGAAGGAGAAGTGAGTATGGGTCGGAGAAGGAGAAGTGAGTGTGGATCAAAGAAGAAGTGAATGTGGGCTGGAGAAGGAGAAGTGAGTGTGGGCTGGAGAAGGGGAAGTGAGTGTGGTTTGGAGAAGGCGAAGTGAGCGTGGGTCGGAGAAGGGGAAGTGAGTGTGGATCAAAGAAGGAGAAGTGAATGTGGGCTGGAGAAGGAGAAGTGAGTGTGGGTTGGAGAAGGAGAAGTGAGTGTGGGTCGGAGAAGGAGAAGTGAATGTGGGCATGAGAAGGAGATGTGAGTGTGGGTCGGAGAAGTAGGAGTGAATGTGGGCTGGAGAAGGAGAAGTGAGTGTGGGCTGGAGAAGGAGAAGTGAGTGTGGATTGGAGAAGGAGAAGTGAGTGTGGATTGGAGAAGGAGAAGTGAGTGTGAGTCGGAGCAGTAGAAGTGAGTGTGGATCAAAGAAGGAGAAGTGAATGTGGGCTGGAGAAGGAGAAGTGAGTGTGGATTGGAGAAGGAGAAGTGAGTGTGAGTCGGAGCAGGAGAAGTGAGTGTGGATCAAAGATGGAGAAGTGAATGTGGGCTGGAGAAGGAGAAGTGAGTGTGGGTTGGAGAAGGAGAAGTGAGTGTGGGTCGGAGAAGAAGTGAGTGTGGGTTGGAGAAGGAGAAGTGAGTGTGGATTGGCGAAGGAGATGTGAGCGTGGGTCGGAGAAGGAGAAGTGAGTGTGGATGAAAGAAGGAGAAGTGAATTTTGCCTGGAGAAGGAAAAGTGAGTGTGGGTTGGAGAAGGAGAAGTGAGTGTGGGTCGGAGAAGGAGAAGTGAGTGTGGGCTAGAGAAGGAGAAGTGAGTGTGGGTTGGAGAAATAGAAGTGAGTGTGGGTCAAAGAAGGAGATGTGAATGTGGGCATGAGAAGGAGTAGTGAGTGTGGGTCAGAGAAGGAGGAGTGAATGTGGGCTGGAGAAGTAGAAGTGAGTGTGGGTCAGAGAAGGAGGAGTGAATGTGGGCTGGAGGAGTAGAAGTGAGTGTGAGCTGGAGAAGGAGAAGTGAGTGTGGATTGGAGAAGGAGAAGTGAATGTGGGTCGGAGAAGAAGTGAGTGTGGGTCAGAGAAGGAGGAGCGAGTGTGGGTCGGAGAAGGAGAAGTGAGTGTGGGTCAGAGAAGGAGAAGTGAATGTGGGTCGGAGAAGGAGAAGTGAGTGTGGGCTGGAGAAGGAGAAGTGAGTGTGGATTGGAGAAGGAGATGTGAGTATGGGTCGGAGAAGGAGAAGTGAGTGTGGATCAAAGAAGAAGTGAATGTGGGCTGGAGAAGGAGAAGTGAGTGTGGGCTGGAGAAGGGGAAGTGAGTGTGGTTTGGAGAAGGAGAAGTGAGCGTGGGTCGGAGAAGGGGAAGTGAGTGTGGATCAAAGAAGGAGAAGTGAATGTGGGCTGGAGAAGTAGAAGTGAGTGTGGGTAGGAGAAGGAGAAGTGAGTGTGGGTCGGAGAAGGAGAAGTGAGTGTGGGCTGGAGAAGGAGATGTGAGTGCGGGTTGGAGAAATAGAAGTGAGTGTGGGCTGGAGAAGGAGTAGTGAATGTGGGCTGGAGAATGAGAAGTGTGTGTGGGTTGGAGAAGGAGAAGTGAGTGTGGATCAAAGAAGGAGAAGTGAATGTGGGCTGGAGAAGGAGAAGTGAGTGTGGGCTGGAGTCGGAGAAGTGAGTGTGGATTGGAGAAGGAGAATTGAGCGTGGGTCGGAGAAGGAGAAGTGAGTGTGGATCAAAGAAGGAAAAGTGAATGTGGGCTGGAGAAGGAGAAGTGAGTGTGGGCTTGAGAAGGAGAAGTGAGTGTGGATTGGAGAAGGAGAAGTGAGTGTGGGTCGGAGAAGGAGATGTGAGTGTGGGTCGGAGAAGGAGAAGTGAGTGTCGATCAAAGAAGGAGAAGTGAATGTGGGCTGGAGAAGGAGAAGTGAGTGTGGATTGGAGAAGGAGAAGTGAGTGTGGGTCGGAGAAGGAGAAGTGAGTGTGGGCTGGAGAAGGAGAAGTGAGTGCGGGTTGGAGAAATAGAAGTGAGTGTGGGTCAAAGAAGGAGATGTGAATGTGGGCATGAGAAGGAGTAGTGAGTGTGGGTCAGAGAAGGAGGAGTGAATGTGGGCTGGAGAAGTAGAAGTGAGTGTGAGCTGGAGAAGGAGAAGTGAGTGTGGATTGGAGAAGGAGAAGTGAGTGTGAGTCGGAGCAGTAGAAGTGAGTGTGGATCAAAGAAGGAGAAGTGAATGTGCGCTGGAGAATGAGAAGTGAGTGTGGGTTGGAGAAGGAGAAGTGAGTGTGGATCAAAGAAGGAGAAGTGAATGTGGGCTGGAGAAGGTGAAGTGAGTGTGGGCTGGAGTAGGAGAAGTGAGTGTGGATTGGAGAAGGAGAATTGAGCGTGGGTCGGAGAAGGAGAAGTGAGTGTGGATCAAAGAAGGAAAAGTGAATGTGGGCTGGAGAAGGAGAAGTGAGTGTGGGCTGGAGAAGGAGAAGTGAGTGTGGGTCAGAGAAGGAGAAGTGAGTGTGGATTGGAGAAGGAGAAGTGAGTGTGGATTGGAGAAGGAGAAGTGAGTGTGAGTCGGAGCAGGAGAAGTGAGTGTGGATCAAAGAAGGAGAAGTGAATGTGGGCTGGAGAATGAGAAGTGAGTGTGGGTTGGAGAAGGAGAAGTGAGTGTTGGCTGGAGAAGGAGAAGTGAGTGTGGGTTGGAGAAATAGAAGTGAGTGTGGGTCAAAGAAGGAGATGTGAATGTGGGCATGAGAAGGAGTAGTGACTGTGGGTCAGAGAAGGAGGAGTGAATGTGGGCAGGAGGAGTAGAAGTGAGTGTGAGCTGGAGAAGGAGAAGTGAGTGTGGGTTGGAGAAATAGAAGTGAGTGTGGGTCAAAGAAGGAGATGTGAATGTGGGCATGAGAAGGAGAAGTGAGTGTGGGTCAGAGAAGGAGGAGTGAATGTGGGCAGGAGGAGTAGAAGTGAGTGTGAGCTGGAGAAGGAGAAGTGAGTGTGGATTGGAGAAGGAGAAGTAAATGTGGGTCGGAGAAGAAGTGAGTGTGGGTCAGAGAAGGAGGAGCGAGTGTGGGTCGGAGAAGGAGAAGTGAGTGTGGGTCAGAGAAGGAGAAGTGAATGTGGGTCGGAGAAGGAGAAGTGAGTGTGGGCTGGAGAAGGAGAAGTGAGTGTGGATTGGAGAAGGAGATGTGAGTATGGGTCGGAGAAGGAGAAGTGAGTGTGGATCAAAGAAGAAGTGAATGTGGGCTGGAGAAGGAGAAGTGAGTGTGGGCTGGAGAAGGGGAAGTGAGTGTGGTTTGAAGAAGGAGAAGTGAGCGTGGGTCGGAGAAGGGGAAGTGAGTGTGGATCAAAGAAGGAGAAGTGAATGTGGGCTGGAGAAGGAGAAGTGTGTGTGGGTTGGAGAACGAGAAGTGAGTGTGGGTCGGAGAAGGAGAAGTGAGTGTGGGCTGGAGAAGGAGAAGTGAGTGCGGGTTGGAGAAATAGAAGTGAGTGTGGGTCAAAGAAGGAGATGTGAATGTGGGCATGAGAAGGAGTAGTGAGTGTTGGTCAGAGAAGGAGGAGTGAATGTGGACTGGAGAAGTAGAAGTGAGTGTGAGCTGGAGAAGGAGAAGTGAGTGTGGATTGTTGAAGGAGAAGTGAGTGTGGATTGGAGAAGGAGAAGTGAGTGTGAGTCGGAGCAGGAGAAGTGAGTGTGGATCAAAGAAGGAGAAGTGAATGTGGGCTGGAGAATGAGAAGTGAGTGTGGGTTGGAGAATGAGAAGTGAGTGTGGATCAAAGAAGGAGAAGTGAATGTGGGCTGGAGAAGGAGAAGTGAGTGTGGGCTGGAGTAGGAGAAGTGAGTGTGGATTGGAGAAGGAGAATTGAGCGTGGGTCGGAGAAGGAGAACTGAGTGTGGATCAAAGAAGGAAAAGTGAATGTGGGCTGGAGAAGGAGAAGTGAGTGTGGGCTGGAGAAGGAGAAGTGAGTGTGGGTCAGAGAAGGAGAAGTGAGTGTGGGTCAGAGAAGGAGAAGTGAGTGTGAGTCGAAGGAGAAGTGAGTGTCGATCAAAGAAGGAGAAGTGAATGTGGGCTGGAGAAGGAAAAGTGAGTTTGGGTCGTAGAAGGAGGAGTGAGTGTGGATTGGAGAAGGTGGAGTGAGTGTGGGTTGGAGAAGAAGAAGTGAGTGTGGGTCAAAGAAGGAGATGTGAATGTGGGCTGGAGAAGGAGAAGTGAGTGTCGTCTGGAGAAGGAGAAGTGAGTGTGGATTGGAGAAGGAGAAGTGAATGTGGGTCGGAGAAGAAGTGAGTGTGGGTCAGAGAAGGACGAGCGAGTGTGGGTCGGAGAAGGAGAAGTGAGTGTGGGTCAGAGAAGGAGAAGTGAATGTGGGTCGGAGAAGGAGAAGTGAGTGTGGGCTGGAGAAGGAGAAGTGAGTGTGGATTGGAGAAGGAGATGTGAGTATGGGCCGGAGAAGGAGAAGTGAGTGTGGATCAAAGAAGGAGAAGTGAATTTTGCCTGGAGAAGGAGAAGTGAGTGTGGGTTGGAGAAGGAGAAGTGAGTGTGGGTCGGAGAAGGAGAAGTGAGTGTGGGTTGGAGAAATAGAAGTGAGTGTGGGTCAAAGAAGGAAATGTGAATGTGGGCATGAGAAGGAGTAGTGAGTGTGGGTCAGAGAAGGAGGAGTGAATGTGGGCTGGAGAAGTAGAAGTGAGTGTGGGCTGGTGAAGGAGAAGTGAGTGTGGATTGGAGAAGGAGAAGTGAGTGTGGATTGGAGAAGGTGAAGTGAGTGTGAGTCGGAGCAGGAGAAGTGAGTGTGGATCAAAAAAGGAGATGTGAATGTGGGCTGGAGAATGAGAAGTGAGTGTGGGTTGGAGAAGGAGAAGTGAGTGTGGATCAAAGAAGGAGAAGTGAATGTGGGCTGGAGAAGGAGAAGTGAGTGTGGGCTGGAGTAGGAGAAGTGAGTGTGGATTGGAGAAGGAGAATTGAGCGTGGGTCGGAGAAGGAGAAGTGAGTGTGGATCAAAGAAGGAAAAGTGAATGTGGGCTGGAGAAGGAGAAGTGAGTGTGGGCTTGAGAAGGAGAAGTGAGTGTGGATTGGAGAAGGAGAAGTGAGTGTGGGTCGGAGAAGGAGAAGTGAGTGTGGGTCGGAGAAGGAGAAGTGAGTGTCGATCAAAGAAGGAGAAGTGAATGTGGGCTGGAGAAGGAAAAGTGAGTTTGGGTCGTAGAAGGAGGAGTGAGTGTGGATTGGAGAAGGAGGAGTGAGTGTGGGTTGGAGAAGGAGAAGTGAGTGTGGGTCAAAGAAGGAGATGTGAATGTGGGCTGGAGAAGGAGAAGTGAGTGTGGGCTGGAGAAGGAGAAGTGAGTGTGGATTGGAGAAGGAGAAGTGAATGTGGGTCGGAGAAGAAGTGAGTGTGGGTCAGAGAAGGAGGAGCGAGTGTGGGTCGGAGAAGGAGAAGTGAGTGTGGGTCAGAGAAGGAGAAGTGAATGTGGGTCGGAGAAGGAGAAGTGAGTGTGGGCTCGAGAAGGAGAAGTGAGTGTGGATTGGAGAAGGAGATGTGAGTATGGGTCGGAGAAGGAGAAGTGAGTGTGGATCAAAGAAGAAGTGAATGTGGGCTGGAGAAGGAGAAGTGAGTGTGGGCTGGAGAAGGGGAAGTGAGTGTGGTTTGGAGAAGGAGAAGTGAGCGTGGGTCGGAGAAGGGGAAGTGAGTGTGGATCAAAGAAGGAGAAGTGAATGTGGGCTGGAGAAGGAGAAGTGAGTGTGGGTTGGAGAAGGAGAAGTGAGTGTGGGTCGGAGAAGGAGAAGTGAGTGTGGGCTGGAGAAGGAGTAGTGAGTGTGGGTTGGAGAAATAGAAGTGAGTGTGGGTCAAAGAAGGAGAAGTGAATGTGGGCATGAGAAGGAGATGTGAGTGTGGGTCGGAGAAGGAGGAGTGAATGTGGGCTGGAGAAGGAGAAGTGAGTGTGGGCTGGAGAAGGAGAAGTGAGTGTGGATTGGAGAAGGAGAAGTGAGTGTGGATTGGAGAAGGAGAAGTGAGTGTGAGTCGGAGCAGGAGAAGTGAATGTGGATCAAAGAAGGAGAAGTGAATGTGGGCTGGAGAAGGAGAAGTGAGTGTGGGCTGGAGAAGGAGAAGTGAGTGTGGTCGGAGAAGAAGTGAGTGTGGGTTGGAGAAGGAGAAGTGAGTGTGGATTGGCGAAGGAGATGTGAGCGTGGGTCGGAGAAGGAGAAGTGAGTGTGGGCTGGAGAAGGAGAAGTGAATTTTGCCTGGAGAAGGAAAAGTGAGTGTGAGTCGGAGCAGGAGAAGTGAGTGTGGATCAAAGATGGAGAAGTGAATGTGGGCTGGAGAAGGAGAAGTGAGTGTGGGTTGGAGAAGGAGAAGTGAGTGTGGGTCGGAGAAGAAGTGAGTGTGGGTTGGAGAAGGAGAAGTGAGTGTGGATTGGCGAAGGAGATGTGAGCGTGGGTCGGAGAAGGAGAAGTGAGTGTGGATCAAAGAAGGAGAAGTGAATTTTGCCTGGAGAAGGAAAAGTGAGTGTGGATTGGAGAAGGAGAAGTGAGTGTGGATTGGAGAAGGAGAAGTGAGTGTGGGCTAGAGAAGGAGAAGTGAGTGTGGGTTGGAGAAATAGAAGTGAGTGTGGGTCAAAGAAGGAGATGTGAATGTGGGCATGAGAAGGAGTAGTGAGTGTGGGTCAGAGAAGGAGGAGTGAATGTGGGCTGGAGAAGTAGAAGTGAGTGTGGATTGGAGAAGGAGAAGTGAGTGTGGATTGGAGAAGGAGAAGTGAGTGTGAGTCGGAGCAGTAGAAGTGAGTGTGGATCAAAGAAGGAGAAGTGAATGTGGGCTGGAGAATGAGAAGTGAGTGTGGGTTGGAGAAGGAGAAGTGAGTGTGGATCAAAAAAGGAGAAGTGAATGTGGGCTGGAGAAGGTGAAGTGAGTGTGGGCTGGAGTAGGAGAAGTGAGTGTGGATCGGAGAAGGAGAATTGAGCGTGGGTCGGAGAAGGAGAAGTGAGTGTGGATCAAAGAAGGAAAAGTGAATGTGGGCTGGAGAAGGAGAAGTGAGTGTGGGCTGGAGAAGGAGAAGTGAGTGTGGGTCAGAGAAGGAGAAGTGAGTGTGGATTGGAGAAGGAGAAGTGAGTGTGGATTGGAGAAGGAGAAGTGAGT
Organism: Hemitrygon akajei; assembly: GCF_048418815.1. Lineage (NCBI taxonomy): Eukaryota > Metazoa > Chordata > Chondrichthyes > Myliobatiformes > Dasyatidae > Hemitrygon > Hemitrygon akajei. The sequence goes on along the minus strand of NC_133129.1, from coordinate 112,299,770 downwards.
GTGAGTCGGAGCAGGAGAAGTGAGTGTGGATCAAAGAAGGAGAAGTGAATGTGGGCTGGAGAAGGAGAAGTGAGTGTGGGCTGGAGAAGGAGAAGTGAGTGTGGATTGGAGAAGGAGAAGTGAATGTGGGTCGGAGAAGAAGTGAGTGTGGGTCAGAGAAGGAGGAGCGAGTGTGGGTTGGAGAAGGAGAAGTGAGTGTGGGTCAAAGAAGGAGATGTGAATGTGGGCTGGAGAAGGAGAAGTGAGTGTGGGCTGGAGAAGGAGAAGTGAGTGTGGATTGGAGAAGGAGAAGTGAATGTGGGTCGGAGAAGAAGTGAGTGTGGGTCAGAGAAGGAGGAGCGAGTGTGGGTCGGAGAAGGAGAAGTGAGTGTGGGTTGGAGAAATAGAAGTGAGTGTGGGTCAAAGAAGGAGATGTGAATGTGGGCATGAGAAGGAGTAGTGAGTGTGGGTCAGAGAAGGAGGAGTGAATGTGGGCTGGAGAAGTAGAAGTGAGAGTGGGCTGGTGAAGGAGAAGTGAGTGTGGATTGGAGAAGGAGAAGTGACTGTGGATTGGAGAAGGTGAAGTGAGTGTGAGTCGGAGCAGGAGAAGTGAGTGTGGATCAAAGAAGGAGAAGTGAATGTGGGCTGGAGAATGAGAAGTGAGTATGGGTCGGAGAAGGAGAAGTGAGTGTGGATCAAAGAAGAAGTGAATGTGGGCTGGAGAAGGAGAAGTGAGTGTGGGCTGGAGAAGGGGAAGTGAGTGTGGTTTGGAGAAGGAGAAGTGAGCGTGGGTCGGAGAAGGGGAAGTGAGTGTGGATCAAAGAAGGAGAAGTGAATGTGGGCTGGAGAAGGAGAAGTGAGTGTGGGTTGGAGAAGGAGAAGTGAGTGTGGGTCGGAGAAGGAGAAGTGAGTGTGGGCTGGAGAAGGAGAAGTGAGTGTGGGTTGGAGAAATAGAAGTGAGTGTGGGTCAAAGAAGGAGATGTGAATGTGGGCATGAGAAGGAGTAGTGAGTGTGGGTCAGAGAAGGAGGAGTGAATGTGGGCAGGAGGAGTAGAAGTGAGTGTGAGCTGGAGAAGGAGAAGTGAGTGTGGATTGGAGAAGGAGAAGTGAATGTGGGTCGGAGAAGATGTGAGTGTGGGTCAGAGAAGGAGGAGCGAGTGTGGGTCGGAGAAGTAGAAGTGAGTGTGGGTCAGAGAAGGAGAAGTGAATGTGGGTCGGAGAAGGAGAAGTGAGTGTGGGCTGGAGAAGGAGAAGTGAGTGTGGATTGGAGAAGGAGATGTGAGTATGGGTCGGAGAAGGAGAAGTGAGTGTGGATCAAAGAAGAAGTGAATGTGGGCTGGAGAAGGAGAAGTGAGTGTGGGCTGGAGAAGGGGAAGTGAGTGTGGTTTGGAGAAGGAGAAGTGAGCGTGGGTCGGAGAAGGGGAAGTGAGTGTGGATCAAAGAAGGAGAAGTGAATGTGGGCTGGAGAAGGAGAAGTGAGTGTGGGTTGGAGAAGGAGAAGTGAGTGTGGGTGGGAGAAGGGGAAGTGAGTGTGGGCTGGAGAAGGAGAAGTGAGTGCGGGTTGGAGAAATAGAAGTGAGTGTGGGTCAAAGAAGGAGATGTGAATGTGGGCATGAGAAGGAGTAGTGAGTGTGGGTCAGAGAAGGAGGAGTGAATGTGGGCTGGAGAAGTAGAAGTGAGTGTGAGCTGGAGAAGGAGAAGTGAGTGTGGATTGGAGAAGGAGAAGTGAGTGTGGATTGGAGAAGGAGAAGTGAGTGTGAGTCGGAGCAGGAGAAGTGAGTGTGGATCAAAGAAGGAGAAGTGAGTGTGGATCAAAGAAGGAGAAGTGAATGTGGGCTGGAGAATGAGAAGTGAGTGTGGGTTGGAGAATGAGAAGTGAGTGTGGATCAAAGAAGGAGAAGTGAATGTGGGCTGGAGAAGGAGAAGTGAGTGTGGGCTGGAGAAGGAGAAGTGAGTGTGGGTCAGAGAAGGAGAAGTGAGTGTGGATTGGAGAAGGAGAAGTGAGTGTGGGTCGGAGAAGGAGAAGTGAGTGTGAGTCGGAGAAGGAGAAGTGAGTGTCGATCAAAGAAGGAGAAGTGAATGTGGGCTGGAGAAGGAAAAGTGAGTTTGGGTCGTAGAAGGAGGAGTGAGTGTGGATTGGAGAAGGAGGAGTGAGTGTGGGTTGGAGAAGGAGAAGTGAGTGTGGGTCAAAGAAGGAGATGTGAATGTGGGCTGGAGAAGGAGAAGTGAGTGTGGTCTGGAGAAGGAGAAGTGAGTGTGGATTGGAGAAGGAGAAGTGAATGTGGGTCGGAGAAGAAGTGAGTGTGGGTCAGAGAAGGACGAGCGAGTGTGGGTCGGAGAAGGAGAAGTGAGTGTGGGTCAGAGAAGGAGAAGTGAATGTGGGTCGGAGAAGGAGAAGTGAGTGTGGGCTGGAGAAGGAGAAGTGTGTGTGGGCTGGAGAAGGAGAAGTGAGTGTGGGTCAGAGAAGGAGAAGTGAGTGTGGATTGGAGAAGGAGAAGTGAGTGTGGGTCGGAGAAGGAGAAGTGAGTGTGGGTCGGAGAAGGAGAAGTGAGTGTCGATCAAAGAAGGAGAAGTGAATGTGGGCTGGAGAAGGAAAAGTGAGTTTGGGTCGTAGAAGGAGGAGTGAGTGTGGATTGGAGAAGGAGGAGTGAGTGTGGGTTGGAGAAGGAGAAGTGAGTGTGGGTCAAAGAAGGAGATGTGAATGTGGGCTGGAGAAGGAGAAGTGAGTGTGGGTCAAAGAAGGAGATGTGAATGTGGGCTGGAGAAGGAGAAGTGAGTGTGGTCTGGAGAAGGAGAAGTGAGTGTGGATTGGAGAAGGAGAAGTGAATGTGGGTCGGAGAAGAAGTGAGTGTGGGTCAGAGAAGGACGAGCGAGTGTGGGTCGGAGAAGGAGAAGTGAGTGTGGGTCAGAGAAGGAGAAGTGAATGTGGGTCGGAGAAGGAGAAGTGAGTGTGGGCTGGAGAAGGAGAAGTGAGTGTGGATTGGAGAAGGAGATGTGAGTATGGGCCGGAGAAGGAGAAGTGAGTGTGGATCAAAGAAGGAGAAGTGAATTTTGCCTGGAGAAGGAAAAGTGAGTTTGGGTTGGAGAAGGAGAAGTGAGTGTGGGTCGGAGAAGGAGAAGTGAGTGTGGGTTGGAGAAATAGAAGTGAGTGTGGGTCAAAGAAGGAGATGTGAATGTGGGCATGAGAAGGAGTAGTGAGTGTGGGTCAGAGAAGGAGGAGTGAATGTGGGCTGGAGAAGTAGAAGTGAGTGTGGGCTGGTGAAGGAGAAGTGAGTGTGGATTGGAGAAAGAGAAGTGAGTGTGGATTGGAGAAGGTGAAGTGAGTGTGAGTCGGAGCAGGAGAAGTGAGTGTGGTTCAAAGAAGGAGAAGTGAATGTGGGCTGGAGAATGAGAAGTGTGTGTGGGTTGGAGAAGGAGAAGTGAGTGTGGATCAAAGAAGGAGAAGTGAATGTGGGCTGGAGAAGGAGAAGTGAGTGTGGGCTGGAGTAGGAGAAGTGAGTGTGGATTGGAGAAGGAGAATTGAGCGTGGGTCGGAGAAGGAGAAGTGAGTGTGGACCACAGAAGGAAAAGTGAATGTGGGCTGGAGAAGGAGAAGTGAGTGTGGGCTTGAGAAGGAGAAGTGAGTGTGGATTGGAGAAGGAGAAGTGAGTGTGGGTCGGAGAAGGAGATGTGAGTGTGGGTCGGAGAAGGAGAAGTGAGTGTCGATCAAAGAAGGAGAAGTGAATGTGGGCTGGAGAAGGAAAAGTGAGTTTGGGTCGAAGAAGGAGGAGTGAGTGTGGATTGGAGAAGGAGGAGTGAGTGTGGGTTGGAGAAGGAGAAGTGAGTGTGGGTCAAAGAAGGAGATGTGAATGTGGGCTGGAGAAGGAGAAGTGAGTGTGGGCTGCAGAAGGAGAAGTGAGTGTGGATTGGAGAAGGAGAAGTGAATGTTGGTCGGAGAAGAAGTGAGTGTGGGTCAGAGAAGGAGGAGCGAGTGTGGGTCGGAGAAGGAGAAGTGAGTGTGGGTCAGAGAAGGAGAAGTGAATGTGGGTCGGAGAAGGAGAAGTGAGTGTGGGCTGGAGAAGGAGAAGCGAGTGTGGATTGGAGAAGGAGATGTGAGTATGGGTCGGAGAAGGAGAAGTGAGTGTGGATCAAAGAAGGAGAAGTGAATGTGGGCTGGAGAAGGAGAAGTGAGTGTGGGTTGGAGAAGGAGAAGTGAGTGTGGGTCGGAGAAGGAGAAGTGAGTGTGGGCTGGAGAAGGAGAAGTGAGTGTGGGTCAGAGAAGGAGGAGTGAATGTGGGCAGGAGGAGTAGAAGTGAGTGTGAGCTGGAGAAGGAGAAGTGAGTGTGGATTGGAGAAGGAGAAGTGAATGTGGGTCGGAGAAGAAGTGAGTGTGGGTCAGAGAAGGAGGAGCGAGTGTGGGTCGGAGAAGGAGAAGTGAGTGTGGGTCAGAGAAGGAGAAGTGAATGTGGGTCGGAGAAGGAGAAGTGAGTGTGGGCTGGAGAAGGAGAAGTGAGTGTGGATTGGAGAAGGAGATGTGAGTATGGGTCGGAGAAGGAGAAGTGAGTGTGGATCAAAGAAGGAGAAGTGAATGTGGGCTGGAGAAGGAGAAGTGAGTGTGGATTGGAGAAGGAGAAGTGAGTGTGGGTCGGAGAAGGAGAAGTGAGTGTGGGATGGAGAAGGAGAAGTGAGTGCGGGTTGGAGAAATAGAAGTGAGTGTCGGTCAAAGAAGGAGATGTGAATGTGGGCAGGAGAAGGAGTAGTGAGTGTGGGTCAGAGAAGGAGGAGTGAATGTGGGCTGGAGAAGTAGAAGTGAGTGTGAGCTGGAGAAGGAGAAGTGAGTGTGGATTGGAGAAGGAGAAGTGAGTGTGGATTGGAGAAGGAGAAGTGAGTGTGAGTCGGAGCAGGAGAAGTGAGTGTGGATCAAAGAAGGAGAAGTGAATGTGGGCTGGAGAATGAGAAGTGAGTGTGGGTTGGAGAATGAGAAGTGAGTGTGGATCAAAGAAGGAGAAGTGAATGTGGGTTGGAGAAGGAGAAGTGAGTGCGGGTTGGAGAAATAGAAGTGAGTGTGGGTCAAAGAAGGAGATGTGAATGTGGGCATGAGAAGGAGTAGTGAGTGTGGGTCAGAGAAGGAGGAGTGAATGTGGGCTGGAGAAGTAGAAGTGAGTGTGGGCTGGAGAAGGAGAAGTGAGTGTGGATTGGAGAAGGAGAAGTGAGTGTGGATTGGAGAAGGAGAAGTGATTGTGAGTCGGAGCAGTAGAAGTGAGTGTGGATCAAAGAAGGAGAAGTGAATGTGGGCTGGAGAAGGAGAAGTGAGTGTGGGTTGGAGAAGGAGAAGTGAGTGTGGGTCGGAGAAGGAGAAGTGAGTGTGGGCTGGAGAAGGAGAAGTGAGTGTGGGTCAGAGAAGGAGGAGTGAATGTGGGCAGGAGGAGTAGAAGTGAGTGTGAGCTGGAGAAGGAGAAGTGAGTGTGGATTGGAGAAGGAGAAGTGAATGTGGGTCGGAGAAGAAGTGAGTGTGGGTCAGAGAAGGAGGAGCGAGTGTGGGTCGGAGAAGGAGAAGTGAGTGTGGGTCAGAGAAGGAGAAGTGAATGTGGGTCGGAGAAGGAGAAGTGAGTGTGGGCTGGAGAAGGAGAAGTGAGTGTGGATTGGAGAAGGAGATGTGAGTATGGGTCGGAGAAGGAGAAGTGAGTGTGGATCAAAGAAGGAGAAGTGAATGTGGGCTGGAGAAGGAGAAGTGAGTGTGGATTGGAGAAGGAGAAGTGAGTGTGGGTCGGAGAAGGAGAAGTGAGTGTGGGATGGAGAAGGAGAAGTGAGTGCGGGTTGGAGAAATAGAAGTGAGTGTCGGTCAAAGAAGGAGATGTGAATGTGGGCATGAGAAGGAGTAGTGAGTGTGGGTCAGAGAAGGAGGAGTGAATGTGGGCTGGAGAAGTAGAAGTGAGTGTGAGCTGGAGAAGGAGAAGTGAGTGTGGATTGGAGAAGGAGAAGTGAGTGTGGATTGGAGAAGGAGAAGTGAGTGTGAGTCGGAGCAGGAGAAGTGAGTGTGGATCAAAGAAGGAGAAGTGAATGTGGGCTGGAGAATGAGAAGTGAGTGTGGGTTGGAGAATGAGAAGTGAGTGTGGATCAAAGAAGGAGAAGTGAATGTGGGTTGGAGAAATAGAAGTGAGTGTGGGTCAAAGAAGGAGATGTGAATGTGGGCATGAGAAGGAGTAGTGAGTGTGGGTCAGAGAAGGAGGAGTGAATGTGGGCTGGAGAAGTAGAAGTGAGTGTGGGCTGGAGAAGGAGAAGTGAGTGTGGATTGGAGAAGGAGAAGTGAGTGTGGATTGGAGAAGGAGAAGTGATTGTGAGTCGGAGCAGTAGAAGTGAGTGTGGATCAAAGAAGGAGAAGTGAATGTGGGCTGGAGAATGAGAAGTGAGTGTGGGTTGGAGAAGGAGAAGTGAGTGTGGATCAAAGAAGGAGAAGTGAATGTGGGTTGGAGAAGGAGAAGTGAGTGTGGGTCAGAGAAGGAGAGGTGAATGTGGGCTGGAGAAGGAGAAGTGAGTGTGGGCTGGAGAAGGAGAAGTGAGTGTGGGTCAGAGAAGGAGAAGTGAGTGTGGATTGGAGAAGGAGAAGTGAGTGTGGGTCGGAGAAGGAGAAGTGAGTGTGGGTCGGAGAAGGAGAAGTGAGTGTCGATCAAAGAAGGAGAAGTGAATGTGGGCTGGAGAAGGAAAAGTGAGTTTGGGTCGTAGAAGGAGGAGTGAGTGTGGATTGGAGAAGGAGGAGTGAGTGTGGGTTGGAGAAGGAGAAGTGAGTGTGGGTCAAAGAAGGAGATGTGAATGTGGGCTGGAGAAGGAGAAGTGAGTGTGGGTCAGAGAAGGAGATGTGAATGTGGGCATGAGAAGGAGTAGTGAGTGTGGGGTCAGAGAAGGAGGAGTGAATGTGGGCTGGAGAAGTAGAAGTGAGTGTGGGCTGGTGAAGGAGAAGTGAGTGTGGATTGGAGAAGGAGAAGTGAGTGTGGATTGGAGAAGGTGAAGTGAGTGTGAGTCGGAGCAGGAGAAGTGAGTGTGGATCAAAGAAGGAGAAGTGAATGTGGGCTGGAGAATGAGAAGTGAGTATGGGTCGGAGAAGGAGAAGTGAGTGTGGATCAAAGAAGAAGTGAATGTGGGCTGGAGAAGGAGAAGTGAGTGTGGGCTGGAGAAGGGGAAGTGAGTGTGGTTTGGAGAAGGAGAAGTGAGCGTGGGTCGGAGAAGGGGAAGTGAGTGTGGATCAAAGAAGGAGAAGTGAATGTGGGCTGGAGAAGGAGAAGTGAGTGTGGGTTGGAGAAGGAGAAGTGAGTGTGGGTCGGAGAAGGAGAAGTGAGTGTGGGCTGGAGAAGGAGAAGTGAGTGTGGGTTGGAGAAATAGAAGTGAGTGTGGGTCAAAGAAGGAGATGTGAATGTGGGCATGAGAAGGAGTAGTGAGTGTGGGTCAGAGAAGGAGGAGTGAATGTGGGCAGGAGGAGTAGAAGTGAGTGTGAGCTGGAGAAGGAGAAGTGAGTGTGGATTGGAGAAGGAGAAGTGAATGTGGGTCGGAGAAGATGTGAGTGTGGGTCAGAGAAGGAGGAGCGAGTGTGGGTCGGAGAAGTAGAAGTGAGTGTGGGTCAGAGAAGGAGAAGTGAATGTGGGTCGGAGAAGGAGAAGTGAGTGTGGGCTGGAGAAGGAGAAGTGAGTGTGGATTGGAGAAGGAGATGTGAGTATGGGTCGGAGAAGGAGAAGTGAGTGTGGATCAAAGAAGAAGTGAATGTGGGCTGGAGAAGGAGAAGTGAGTGTGGGCTGGAGAAGGGGAAGTGAGTGTGGTTTGGAGAAGGAGAAGTGAGCGTGGGTCGGAGAAGGGGAAGTGAGTGTGGATCAAAGAAGGAGAAGTGAATGTGGGCTGGAGAAGGAGAAGTGAGTGTGGGTTGGAGAAGGAGAAGTGAGTGTGGGTGGGAGAAGGGGAAGTGAGTGTGGGCTGGAGAAGGAGAAGTGAGTGCGGGTTGGAGAAATAGAAGTGAGTGTGGGTCAAAGAAGGAGATGTGAATGTGGGCATGAGAAGGAGTAGTGAGTGTGGGTCAGAGAAGGAGGAGTGAATGTGGGCTGGAGAAGTAGAAGTGAGTGTGAGCTGGAGAAGGAGAAGTGAGTGTGGATTGGAGAAGGAGAAGTGAGTGTGGATTGGAGAAGGAGAAGTGAGTGTGAGTCGGAGCAGGAGAAGTGAGTGTGGATCAAAGAAGGAGAAGTGAGTGTGGATCAAAGAAGGAGAAGTGAATGTGGGCTGGAGAATGAGAAGTGAGTGTGGGTTGGAGAATGAGAAGTGAGTGTGGATCAAAGAAGGAGAAGTGAATGTGGGCTGGAGAAGGAGAAGTGAGTGTGGGCTGGAGAAGGAGAAGTGAGTGTGGGTCAGAGAAGGAGAAGTGAGTGTGGATTGGAGAAGGAGAAGTGAGTGTGGGTCGGAGAAGGAGAAGTGAGTGTGAGTCGGAGAAGGAGAAGTGAGTGTCGATCAAAGAAGGAGAAGTGAATGTGGGCTGGAGAAGGAAAAGTGAGTTTGGGTCGTAGAAGGAGGAGTGAGTGTGGATTGGAGAAGGAGGAGTGAGTGTGGGTTGGAGAAGGAGAAGTGAGTGTGGGTCAAAGAAGGAGATGTGAATGTGGGCTGGAGAAGGAGAAGTGAGTGTGGTCTGGAGAAGGAGAAGTGAGTGTGGATTGGAGAAGGAGAAGTGAATGTGGGTCGGAGAAGAAGTGAGTGTGGGTCAGAGAAGGACGAGCGAGTGTGGGTCGGAGAAGGAGAAGTGAGTGTGGGTCAGAGAAGGAGAAGTGAATGTGGGTCGGAGAAGGAGAAGTGAGTGTGGGCTGGAGAAGGAGAAGTGTGTGTGGGCTGGAGAAGGAGAAGTGAGTGTGGGTCAGAGAAGGAGAAGTGAGTGTGGATTGGAGAAGGAGAAGTGAGTGTGGGTCGGAGAAGGAGAAGTGAGTGTGGGTCGGAGAAGGAGAAGTGAGTGTCGATCAAAGAAGGAGAAGTGAATGTGGGCTGGAGAAGGAAAAGTGAGTTTGGGTCGTAGAAGGAGGAGTGAGTGTGGATTGGAGAAGGAGGAGTGAGTGTGGGTTGGAGAAGGAGAAGTGAGTGTGGGTCAAAGAAGGAGATGTGAATGTGGGCTGGAGAAGGAGAAGTGAGTGTGGGTCAAAGAAGGAGATGTGAATGTGGGCTGGAGAAGGAGAAGTGAGTGTGGTCTGGAGAAGGAGAAGTGAGTGTGGATTGGAGAAGGAGAAGTGAATGTGGGTCGGAGAAGAAGTGAGTGTGGGTCAGAGAAGGACGAGCGAGTGTGGGTCGGAGAAGGAGAAGTGAGTGTGGGTCAGAGAAGGAGAAGTGAATGTGGGTCGGAGAAGGAGAAGTGAGTGTGGGCTGGAGAAGGAGAAGTGAGTGTGGATTGGAGAAGGAGATGTGAGTATGGGCCGGAGAAGGAGAAGTGAGTGTGGATCAAAGAAGGAGAAGTGAATTTTGCCTGGAGAAGGAAAAGTGAGTTTGGGTTGGAGAAGGAGAAGTGAGTGTGGGTCGGAGAAGGAGAAGTGAGTGTGGGTTGGAGAAATAGAAGTGAGTGTGGGTCAAAGAAGGAGATGTGAATGTGGGCATGAGAAGGAGTAGTGAGTGTGGGTCAGAGAAGGAGGAGTGAATGTGGGCTGGAGAAGTAGAAGTGAGTGTGGGCTGGTGAAGGAGAAGTGAGTGTGGATTGGAGAAAGAGAAGTGAGTGTGGATTGGAGAAGGTGAAGTGAGTGTGAGTCGGAGCAGGAGAAGTGAGTGTGGTTCAAAGAAGGAGAAGTGAATGTGGGCTGGAGAATGAGAAGTGTGTGTGGGTTGGAGAAGGAGAAGTGAGTGTGGATCAAAGAAGGAGAAGTGAATGTGGGCTGGAGAAGGAGAAGTGAGTGTGGGCTGGAGTAGGAGAAGTGAGTGTGGATTGGAGAAGGAGAATTGAGCGTGGGTCGGAGAAGGAGAAGTGAGTGTGGACCAAAGAAGGAAAAGTGAATGTGGGCTGGAGAAGGAGAAGTGAGTGTGGGCTTGAGAAGGAGAAGTGAGTGTGGATTGGAGAAGGAGAAGTGAGTGTGGGTCGGAGAAGGAGATGTGAGTGTGGGTCGGAGAAGGAGAAGTGAGTGTCGATCAAAGAAGGAGAAGTGAATGTGGGCTGGAGAAGGAAAAGTGAGTTTGGGTCGAAGAAGGAGGAGTGAGTGTGGATTGGAGAAGGAGGAGTGAGTGTGGGTTGGAGAAGGAGAAGTGAGTGTGGGTCAAAGAAGGAGATGTGAATGTGGGCTGGAGAAGGAGAAGTGAGTGTGGGCTGCAGAAGGAGAAGTGAGTGTGGATTGGAGAAGGAGAAGTGAATGTTGGTCGGAGAAGAAGTGAGTGTGGGTCAGAGAAGGAGGAGCGAGTGTGGGTCGGAGAAGGAGAAGTGAGTGTGGGTCAGAGAAGGAGAAGTGAATGTGGGTCGGAGAAGGAGAAGTGAGTGTGGGCTGGAGAAGGAGAAGCGAGTGTGGATTGGAGAAGGAGATGTGAGTATGGGTCGGAGAAGGAGAAGTGAGTGTGGATCAAAGAAGGAGAAGTGAATGTGGGCTGGAGAAGGAGAAGTGAGTGTGGGTTGGAGAAGGAGAAGTGAGTGTGGGTCGGAGAAGGAGAAGTGAGTGTGGGCTGGAGAAGGAGAAGTGAGTGTGGGTCAGAGAAGGAGGAGTGAATGTGGGCAGGAGGAGTAGAAGTGAGTGTGAGCTGGAGAAGGAGAAGTGAGTGTGGATTGGAGAAGGAGAAGTGAATGTGGGTCGGAGAAGAAGTGAGTGTGGGTCAGAGAAGGAGGAGCGAGTGTGGGTCGGAGAAGGAGAAGTGAGTGTGGGTCAGAGAAGGAGAAGTGAATGTGGGTCGGAGAAGGAGAAGTGAGTGTGGGCTGGAGAAGGAGAAGTGAGTGTGGATTGGAGAAGGAGATGTGAGTATGGGTCGGAGAAGGAGAAGTGAGTGTGGATCAAAGAAGGAGAAGTGAATGTGGGCTGGAGAAGGAGAAGTGAGTGTGGATTGGAGAAGGAGAAGTGAGTGTGGGTCGGAGAAGGAGAAGTGAGTGTGGGATGGAGAAGGAGAAGTGAGTGCGGGTTGGAGAAATAGAAGTGAGTGTCGGTCAAAGAAGGAGATGTGAATGTGGGCATGAGAAGGAGTAGTGAGTGTGGGTCAGAGAAGGAGGAGTGAATGTGGGCTGGAGAAGTAGAAGTGAGTGTGAGCTGGAGAAGGAGAAGTGAGTGTGGATTGGAGAAGGAGAAGTGAGTGTGGATTGGAGAAGGAGAAGTGAGTGTGAGTCGGAGCAGGAGAAGTGAGTGTGGATCAAAGAAGGAGAAGTGAATGTGGGCTGGAGAAGGAGAAGTGAGTGTGGGTTGGAGAAGGAGAAGTGAGTGTGGATCAAAGAAGGAGAAGTGAATGTGGGTTGGAGAAGGAGAAGTGAGTGCGGGTTGGAGAAATAGAAGTGAGTGTGGGTCAAAGAAGGAGATGTGAATGTGGGCATGAGAAGGAGTAGTGAGTGTGGGTCAGAGAAGGAGGAGTGAATGTGGGCTGGAGAAGTAGAAGTGAGTGTGGGCTGGAGAAGGAGAAGTGAGTGTGGATTGGAGAAGGAGAAGTGAGTGTGGATTGGAGAAGGAGAAGTGATTGTGAGTCGGAGCAGTAGAAGTGAGTGTGGATCAAAGAAGGAGAAGTGAATGTGGGCTGGAGAAGGAGAAGTGAGTGTGGGTTGGAGAAGGAGAAGTGAGTGTGGGTCGGAGAAGGAGAAGTGAGTGTGGGCTGGAGAAGGAGAAGTGAGTGTGGGTCAGAGAAGGAGGAGTGAATGTGGGCAGGAGGAGTAGAAGTGAGTGTGAGCTGGAGAAGGAGAAGTGAGTGTGGATTGGAGAAGGAGAAGTGAATGTGGGTCGGAGAAGAAGTGAGTGTGGGTCAGAGAAGGAGGAGCGAGTGTGGGTCGGAGAAGGAGAAGTGAGTGTGGGTCAGAGAAGGAGAAGTGAATGTGGGTCGGAGAAGGAGAAGTGAGTGTGGGCTGGAGAAGGAGAAGTGAGTGTGGATTGGAGAAGGAGATGTGAGTATGGGTCGGAGAAGGAGAAGTGAGTGTGGATCAAAGAAGGAGAAGTGAATGTGGGCTGGAGAAGGAGAAGTGAGTGTGGATTGGAGAAGGAGAAGTGAGTGTGGGTCGGAGAAGGAGAAGTGAGTGTGGGATGGAGAAGGAGAAGTGAGTGCGGGTTGGAGAAATAGAAGTGAGTGTCGGTCAAAGAAGGAGATGTGAATGTGGGCATGAGAAGGAGTAGTGAGTGTGGGTCAGAGAAGGAGGAGTGAATGTGGGCTGGAGAAGTAGAAGTGAGTGTGAGCTGGAGAAGGAGAAGTGAGTGTGGATTGGAGAAGGAGAAGTGAGTGTGGATTGGAGAAGGAGAAGTGAGTGTGAGTCGGAGCAGGAGAAGTGAGTGTGGATCAAAGAAGGAGAAGTGAATGTGGGCTGGAGAATGAGAAGTGAGTGTGGGTTGGAGAATGAGAAGTGAGTGTGGATCAAAGAAGGAGAAGTGAATGTGGGTTGGAGAAATAGAAGTGAGTGTGGGTCAAAGAAGGAGATGTGAATGTGGGCATGAGAAGGAGTAGTGAGTGTGGGTCAGAGAAGGAGGAGTGAATGTGGGCTGGAGAAGTAGAAGTGAGTGTGGGCTGGAGAAGGAGAAGTGAGTGTGGATTGGAGAAGGAGAAGTGAGTGTGGATTGGAGAAGGAGAAGTGATTGTGAGTCGGAGCAGTAGAAGTGAGTGTGGATCAAAGAAGGAGAAGTGAATGTGGGCTGGAGAATGAGAAGTGAGTGTGGGTTGGAGAAGGAGAAGTGAGTGTGGATCAAAGAAGGAGAAGTGAATGTGGGTTGGAGAAGGAGAAGTGAGTGTGGGTCAGAGAAGGAGAGGTGAATGTGGGCTGGAGAAGGAGAAGTGAGTGTGGGCTGGAGAAGGAGAAGTGAGTGTGGGTCAGAGAAGGAGAAGTGAGTGTGGATTGGAGAAGGAGAAGTGAGTGTGGGTCGGAGAAGGAGAAGTGAGTGTGGGTCGGAGAAGGAGAAGTGAGTGTCGATCAAAGAAGGAGAAGTGAATGTGGGCTGGAGAAGGAAAAGTGAGTTTGGGTCGTAGAAGGAGGAGTGAGTGTGGATTGGAGAAGGAGGAGTGAGTGTGGGTTGGAGAAGGAGAAGTGAGTGTGGGTCAAAGAAGGAGATGTGAATGTGGGCTGGAGAAGGAGAAGTGAGTGTGGGCTGGAGAAGGAGAAGTGAGTGTGGATTGGAGATGGAGAAGTGAATGTGGGTCGGAGAAGAAGTGAGTGTGGGTCAGAGAAGGAGGAGCGAGTGTGGGTCGGAGAAGGAGAAGTGAGTGTGGGTCAGAGAAGGAGAAGTGAATGTGGGTCGGAGAAGGAGAAGTGAGTGTGGGCTGGAGAAGGAGAAGTGAGTGTGGATTGGAGAAGGAGATGTGAGTATGGGTCGGAGAAATAGAAGTGAGTGTGGGTCAAAGAAGGAAATGTGAATGTGGGCATGAGAAGGAGTAGTGAGTGTGGGTCAGAGAAGGAGGAGTGAATGTGGGCTGGAGAAGTAGAAGTGAGTGTGGGCTGGTGAAGGAGAAGTGAGTGTGGATTGGAGAAGGAGAAGTGAGTGTGGATTGGAGAAGGTGAAGTGAGTGTGAGTCGGAGCAGGAGAAGTGAGTGTGGATCAAAAAAGGAGATGTGAATGTGGGCTGGAGAATGAGAAGTGAGTGTGGGTTGGAGAAGGAGAAGTGAGTGTGGATCAAAGAAGGAGAAGTGAATGTGGGCTGGAGAAGGAGAAGTGAGTGTGGGCTGGAGTAGGAGAAGTGAGTGTGGATTGGAGAAGGAGAATTGAGCGTGGGTCGGAGAAGGAGAAGTGAGTGTGGATCAAAGAAGGAAAAGTGAATGTGGGCTGGAGAAGGAGAAGTGAGTGTGGGCTTGAGAAGGAGAAGTGAGTGTGGATTGGAGAAGGAGAAGTGAGTGTGGGTCGGAGAAGGAGAAGTGAGTGTGGGTCGGAGAAGGAGAAGTGAGTGTCGATCAAAGAAGGAGAAGTGAATGTGGGCTGGAGAAGGAAAAGTGAGTTTGGGTCGTAGAAGGAGGAGTGAGTGTGGATTGGAGAAGGAGGAGTGAGTGTGGGTTGGAGAAGGAGAAGTGAGTGTGGGTCAAAGAAGGAGATGTGAATGTGGGCTGGAGAAGGAGAAGTGAGTGTGGGCTGGAGAAGGAGAAGTGAGTGTGGATTGGAGAAGGAGAAGTGAATGTGGGTCGGAGAAGAAGTGAGTGTGGGTCAGAGAAGGAGGAGCGAGTGTGGGTCGGAGAAGGAGAAGTGAGTGTGGGTCAGAGAAGGAGAAGTGAATGTGGGTCGGAGAAGGAGAAGTGAGTGTGGGCTCGAGAAGGAGAAGTGAGTGTGGATTGGAGAAGGAGATGTGAGTATGGGTCGGAGAAGGAGAAGTGAGTGTGGATCAAAGAAGAAGTGAATGTGGGCTGGAGAAGGAGAAGTGAGTGTGGGCTGGAGAAGGGGAAGTGAGTGTGGTTTGGAGAAGGAGAAGTGAGCGTGGGTCGGAGAAGGGGAAGTGAGTGTGGATCAAAGAAGGAGAAGTGAATGTGGGCTGGAGAAGGAGAAGTGAGTGTGGGTTGGAGAAGGAGAAGTGAGTGTGGGTCGGAGAAGGAGAAGTGAGTGTGGGCTGGAGAAGGAGTAGTGAGTGTGGGTTGGAGAAATAGAAGTGAGTGTGGGTCAAAGAAGGAGAAGTGAATGTGGGCATGAGAAGGAGATGTGAGTGTGGGTCGGAGAAGGAGGAGTGAATGTGGGCTGGAGAAGGAGAAGTGAGTGTGGGCTGGAGAAGGAGAAGTGAGTGTGGATTGGAGAAGGAGAAGTGAGTGTGGATTGGAGAAGGAGAAGTGAGTGTGAGTCGGAGCAGGAGAAGTGAATGTGGATCAAAGAAGGAGAAGTGAATGTGGGCTGGAGAAGGAGAAGTGAGTGTGGGCTGGAGAAGGAGAAGTGAGTGTGGTCGGAGAAGAAGTGAGTGTGGGTTGGAGAAGGAGAAGTGAGTGTGGATTGGCGAAGGAGATGTGAGCGTGGGTCGGAGAAGGAGAAGTGAGTGTGGGCTGGAGAAGGAGAAGTGAATTTTGCCTGGAGAAGGAAAAGTGAGTGTGAGTCGGAGCAGGAGAAGTGAGTGTGGATCAAAGATGGAGAAGTGAATGTGGGCTGGAGAAGGAGAAGTGAGTGTGGGTTGGAGAAGGAGAAGTGAGTGTGGGTCGGAGAAGAAGTGAGTGTGGGTTGGAGAAGGAGAAGTGAGTGTGGATTGGCGAAGGAGATGTGAGCGTGGGTCGGAGAAGGAGAAGTGAGTGTGGATCAAAGAAGGAGAAGTGAATTTTGCCTGGAGAAGGAAAAGTGAGTGTGGATTGGAGAAGGAGAAGTGAGTGTGGATTGGAGAAGGAGAAGTGAGTGTGGGCTAGAGAAGGAGAAGTGAGTGTGGGTTGGAGAAATAGAAGTGAGTGTGGGTCAAAGAAGGAGATGTGAATGTGGGCATGAGAAGGAGTAGTGAGTGTGGGTCAGAGAAGGAGGAGTGAATGTGGGCTGGAGAAGTAGAAGTGAGTGTGGATTGGAGAAGGAGAAGTGAGTGTGGATTGGAGAAGGAGAAGTGAGTGTGAGTCGGAGCAGTAGAAGTGAGTGTGGATCAAAGAAGGAGAAGTGAATGTGGGCTGGAGAATGAGAAGTGAGTGTGGGTTGGAGAAGGAGAAGTGAGTGTGGATCAAAAAAGGAGAAGTGAATGTGGGCTGGAGAAGGTGAAGTGAGTGTGGGCTGGAGTAGGAGAAGTGAGTGTGGATTGGAGAAGGAGAATTGAGCGTGGGTCGGAGAAGGAGAAGTGAGTGTGGATCAAAGAAGGAAAAGTGAATGTGGGCTGGAGAAGGAGAAGTGAGTGTGGGCTGGAGAAGGAGAAGTGAGTGTGGGTCAGAGAAGGAGAAGTGAGTGTGGATTGGAGAAGGAGAAGTGAGTGTGGATTGGAGAAGGAGAAGTGAGTGTGAGTCGGAGCAGGAGAAGTGAGTGTGGATCAAAGAAGGAGAAGTGAATGTGGGCTGGAGAAGGAGAAGTGAGTGTGGGCTGGAGAAGGAGAAGTGAGTGTGGATTGGAGAAGGAGAAGTGAATGTGGGTCGGAGAAGAAGTGAGTGTGGGTCAGAGAAGGAGGAGCGAGTGTGGGTTGGAGAAGGAGAAGTGAGTGTGGGTCAAAGAAGGAGATGTGAATGTGGGCTGGAGAAGGAGAAGTGAGTGTGGGCTGGAGAAGGAGAAGTGAGTGTGGATTGGAGAAGGAGAAGTGAATGTGGGTCGGAGAAGAAGTGAGTGTGGGTCAGAGAAGGAGGAGCGAGTGTGGGTCGGAGAAGGAGAAGTGAGTGTGGGTTGGAGAAATAGAAGTGAGTGTGGGTCAAAGAAGGAGATGTGAATGTGGGCATGAGAAGGAGTAGTGAGTGTGGGTCAGAGAAGGAGGAGTGAATGTGGGCTGGAGAAGTAGAAGTGAGTGTGGGCTGGTGAAGGAGAAGTGAGTGTGGATTGGAGAAGGAGAAGTGAGTGTGGATTGGAGAAGGTGAAGTGAGTGTGAGTCGGAGCAGGAGAAGTGAGTGTGGATCAAAGAAGGAGAAGTGAATGTGGGCTGGAGAATGAGAAGTGAGTGTGGGTTGGAGAAGGAGAAGTGAGTGTGGATCAAAGAAGGAGAAGTGAATGTGGGCTGGAGAAGGAGAAGTGAGTGTGGGCTGGAGTAGGAGAAGTGAGTGTGGATTGGAGAAGGAGAATTGAGCGTGGGTCGGAGAAGGAGAAGTGAGTGTGGATCAAAGAAGGAAAAGTGAATGTGGGCTGGAGAAGGAGAAGTGAGTGTGGGCTTGAGAAGGAGAAGTGAGTGTGGATTGGAGAAGGAGAAGTGAGTGTGGGTCGGAGAAGGAGAAGTGAGTGTGGGTCGGAGAAGGAGAAGTGAGTGTCGATCAAAGAAGGAGAAGTGAATGTGGGCTGGAGAAGGAAAAGTGAGTTTGGGTCGTAGAAGGAGGAGTGAGTGTGGATTGGAGAAGGAGGAGTGAGTGTGGGTTGGAGAAGGAGAAGTGAGTGTGGGTCAAAGAAGGAGATGTGAATGTGGGCTGGAGAAGGAGAAGTGAGTGTGGGCTGGAGAAGGAGAAGTGAGTGTGGATTGGAGAAGGAGAAGTGAATGTGGGTCGGAGAAGAAGTGAGTGTGGGTCAGAGAAGGAGGAGCGAGTGTGGGTCGGAGAAGGAGAAGTGAGTGTGGGTCAGAGAAGGAGAAGTGAATGTGGGTCGGAGAAGGAGAAGTGAGTGTGGGCTCGAGAAGGAGAAGTGAGTGTGGATTGGAGAAGGAGATGTGAGTATGGGTCGGAGAAGGAGAAGTGAGTGTGGATCAAAGAAGAAGTGAATGTGGGCTGGAGAAGGAGAAGTGAGTGTGGGCTGGAGAAGGGGAAGTGAGTGTGGTTTGGAGAAGGAGAAGTGAGCGTGGGTCGGAGAAGGGGAAGTGAGTGTGGATCAAAGAAGGAGAAGTGAATGTGGGCTGGAGAAGGAGAAGTGAGTGTGGGTTGGAGAAGGAGAAGTGAGTGTGGGTCGGAGAAGGAGAAGTGAGTGTGGGCTGGAGAAGGAGTAGTGAGTGTGGGTTGGATTAATAGAAGTGAGTGTGGGTCAAAGAAGGAGAAGTGAATGTGGGCATGAGAAGGAGATGTGAGTGTGGGTCGGAGAAGGAGGAGTGAATGTGGGCTGGAGAAGGAGAAGTGAGTGTGGGCTGGAGAAGGAGAAGTGAGTGTGGATTGGAGAAGGAGAAGTGAGTGTGGATTGGAGAAGGAGAAGTGAGTGTGAGTCGGAGCAGGAGAAGTGAATGTGGATCAAAGAAGGAGAAGTGAATGTGGGCTGGAGAAGGAGAAGTGAGTGTGGATTGGAGAAGGAGAAGTGAGTGTGAGTCGGAGCAGGAGAAGTGAGTGTGGATCAAAGATGGAGAAGTGAATGTGGGCTGGAGAAGGAGAAGTGAGTGTGGGTTGGAGAAGGAGAAGTGAGTGTGGGTCGGAGAAGAAGTGAGTGTGGGTTGGAGAAGGAGAAGTGAGTGTGGATTGGCGAAGGAGATGTGAGCGTGGGTCGGAGAAGGAGAAGTGAGTGTGGATCAAAGAAGGAGAAGTGAATTTTGCCTGGAGAAGGAAAAGTGAGTGTGGGTTGGAGAAGGAGAAGTGAGTGTGGGTCGGAGAAGGAGAAGTGAGTGTGGGCTAGAGAAGGAGAAGTGAGTGTGGGTTGGAGAAATAGAAGTGAGTGTGGGTCAAAGAAGGAGATGTGAATGTGGGCATGAGAAGGAGTAGTGAGTGTGGGTCAGAGAAGGAGGAGTGAATGTGGGCTGGAGAAGTAGAAGTGAGTGTGGATTGGAGAAGGAGAAGTGAGTGTGGATTGGAGAAGGAGAAGTGAGTGTGAGTCGGAGCAGTAGAAGTGAGTGTGGATCAAAGAAGGAGAAGTGAATGTGGGCTGGAGAATGAGAAGTGAGTGTGGGTTGGAGAAGGAGAAGTGAGTGTGGATCAAAAAAGGAGAAGTGAATGTGGGCTGGAGAAGGTGAAGTGAGTGTGGGCTGGAGTAGGAGAAGTGAGTGTGGATTGGAGAAGGAGAATTGAGCGTGGGTCGGAGAAGGAGAAGTGAGTGTGGATCAAAGAAGGAAAAGTGAATGTGGGCTGGAGAAAGAGAAGTGAGTGTGGGCTGGAGAAGGAGAAGTGAGTGTGGGTCAGAGAAGGAGAAGTGAGTGTGGATTGGAGAAGGAGAAGTGAGTGTGGATTGGAGAAGGAGAAGTGAGTGTGAGTCGGAGCAGGAGAAGTGAGTGTGGATCAAAGAAGGAGAAGTGAATGTGGGCTGGAGAAGGAGAAGTGAGTGTGGGCTGGAGAAGGAGAAGTGAGTGTGGATTGGAGAAGGAGAAGTGAATGTGGGTCGGAGAAGAAGTGAGTGTGGGTCAGAGAAGGAGGAGCGAGTGTGGGTTGGAGAAGGAGAAGTGAGTGTGGGTCAAAGAAGGAGATGTGAATGTGGGCTGGAGAAGGAGAAGTGAGTGTGGGCTGGAGAAGGAGAAGTGAGTGTGGATTGGAGAAGGAGAAGTGAATGTGGGTCGGAGAAGAAGTGAGTGTGGGTCAGAGAAGGAGGAGCGAGTGTGGGTCGGAGAAGGAGAAGTGAGTGTGGGTCAGAGAAGGAGAAGTGAATGTGGGTCGGAGAAGGAGAAGTGAGTGTGGGCTCGAGAAGGAGAAGTGAGTGTGGATTGGAGAAGGAGATGTGAGTATGGGTCGGAGAAGGAGAAGTGAGTGTGGATCAAAGAAGAAGTGAATGTGGGCTGGAGAAGGAGAAGTGAGTGTGGGCTGGAGAAGGGGAAGTGAGTGTGGTTTGGAGAAGGAGAAGTGAGCGTGGGTCGGAGAAGGGGAAGTGAGTGTGGATCAAAGAAGGAGAAGTGAATGTGGGCTGGAGAAGGAGAAGTGAGTGTGGGTTGGAGAAGGAGAAGTGAGTGTGGGTCGGAGAAGGAGAAGTGAGTGTGGGCTGGAGAAGGAGTAGTGAGTGTGGGTTGGAGAAATAGAAGTGAGTGTGGGTCAAAGAAGGAGAAGTGAATGTGGGCATGAGAAGGAGATGTGAGTGTGGGTCGGAGAAGGAGGAGTGAATGTGGGCTGGAGAAGGAGAAGTGAGTGTGGGCTGGAGAAGGAGAAGTGAGTGTGGATTGGAGAAGGAGAAGTGAGTGTGGATTGGAGAAGGAGAAGTGAGTGTGAGTCGGAGCAGGAGAAGTGAATGTGGATCAAAGAAGGAGAAGTGAATGTGGGCTGGAGAAGGAGAAGTGAGTGTGGATTGGAGAAGGAGAAGTGAGTGTGAGTCGGAGCAGGAGAAGTGAGTGTGGATCAAAGATGGAGAAGTGAATGTGGGCTGGAGAAGGAGAAGTGAGTGTGGGTTGGAGAAGGAGAAGTGAGTGTGGGTCGGAGAAGAAGTGAGTGTGGGTTGGAGAAGGAGAAGTGAGTGTGGATTGGCGAAGGAGATGTGAGCGTGGGTCGGAGAAGGAGAAGTGAGTGTGGATCAAAGAAGGAGAAGTGAATTTTGCCTGGAGAAGGAAAAGTGAGTGTGGGTTGGAGAAGGAGAAGTGAGTGTGGATTGGAGAAGGAGAAGTGAGTGTGGATTGGAGAAGGAGAAGTGAGTGTGAGTCGGAGCAGTAGAAGTGAGTGTGGATCAAAGAAGGAGAAGTGAATGTGGGCTGGAGAATGAGAAGTGAGTGTGGGTTGGAGAAGGAGAAGTGAGTGTGGATCAAAGAAGGAGAAGTGAATGTGGGCTGGAGAAGGTGAAGTGAGTGTGGGCTGGAGTAGGAGAAGTGAGTGTGGATTGGAGAAGGAGAATTGAGCGTGGGTCGGAGAAGGAGAAGTGAGTGTGGATCAAAGAAGGAAAAGTGAATGTGGGCTGGAGAAGGAGAAGTGAGTGTGGGCTGGAGAAGGAGAAGTGAGTGTGGGTCAGAGAAGGAGAAGTGAGTGTGGGTTGGAGAAGGAGAAGTGAGTGTGGGTCGGAGAAGAAGTGAGTGTGGGTTGGAGAAGGAGAAGTGAGTGTGGATTGGCGAAGGAGATGTGAGCGTGGGTCGGAGAAGGAGAAGTGAGTGTGGATCAAAGAAGGAGAAGTGAATTTTGCCTGGAGAAGGAAAAGTGAGTGTGGGTTGGAGAAGGAGAAGTGAGTGTGGATTGGAGAAGGAGAAGTGAGTGTGGATTGGAGAAGGAGAAGTGAGTGTGAGTCGGAGCAGTAGAAGTGAGTGTGGATCAAAGAAGGAGAAGTGAATGTGGGCTGGAGAATGAGAAGTGAGTGTGGGTTGGAGAAGGAGAAGTGAGTGTGGATCAAAGAAGGAGAAGTGAATGTGGGCTGGAGAAGGTGAAGTGAGTGTGGGCTGGAGTAGGAGAAGTGAGTGTGGATTGGAGAAGGAGAATTGAGCGTGGGTCGGAGAAGGAGAAGTGAGTGTGGATTGGAGAAGGAGAAGTGAGTGTGAGTCGGAGCAGGAGAAGTGAGTGTGGATCAAAGATGGAGAAGTGAATGTGGGCTGGAGAAGGAGAAGTGAGTGTGGGTTGGAGAAGGAGAAGTGAGTGTGGGTCGGAGAAGAAGTGAGTGTGGGTTGGAGAAGGAGAAGTGAGTGTGGATTGGCGAAGGAGATGTGAGCGTGGGTCGGAGAAGGAGAAGTGAGTGTGGATCAAAGAAGGAGAAGTGAATTTTGCCTGGAGAAGGAAAAGTGAGTGTGGGTTGGAGAAGGAGAAGTGAGTGTGGATTGGAGAAGGAGAAGTGAGTGTGGATTGGAGAAGGAGAAGTGAGTGTGAGTCGGAGCAGTAGAAGTGAGTGTGGATCAAAGAAGGAGAAGTGAATGTGGGCTGGAGAATGAGAAGTGAGTGTGGGTTGGAGAAGGAGAAGTGAGTGTGGATCAAAGAAGGAGAAGTGAATGTGGGCTGGAGAAGGTGAAGTGAGTGTGGGCTGGAGTAGGAGAAGTGAGTGTGGATTGGAGAAGGAGAATTGAGTGTGGATTGGAGAAGGAGAAGTGAGTGTGAGTCGGAGCAGGAGAAGTGAATGTGGATCAAAGAAGGAGAAGTGAATGTGGGCTGGAGAAGGAGAAGTGAGTGTGGATTGGAGAAGGAGAAGTGAGTGTGAGTCGGAGCAGGAGAAGTGAGTGTGGATCAAAGATGGAGAAGTGAATGTGGGCTGGAGAAGGAGAAGTGAGTGTGGGTTGGAGAAGGAGAAGTGAGTGTGGGTCGGAGAAGAAGTGAGTGTGGGTTGGAGAAGGAGAAGTGAGTGTGGATTGGCGAAGGAGATGTGAGCGTGGGTCGGAGAAGGAGAAGTGAGTGTGGATCAAAGAAGGAGAAGTGAATTTTGCCTGGAGAAGGAAAAGTGAGTGTGGGTTGGAGAAGGAGAAGTGAGTGTGGGTCGGAGAAGGAGAAGTGAGTGTGGGCTAGAGAAGGAGAAGTGAGTGTGGGTTGGAGAAATAGAAGTGAGTGTGGGTCAAAGAAGGAGATGTGAATGTGGGCATGAGAAGGAGTAGTGAGTGTGGGTCAGAGAAGGAGGAGTGAATGTGGGCTGGAGAAGTAGAAGTGAGTGTGGATTGGAGAAGGAGAAGTGAGTGTGGATTGGAGAAGGAGAAGTGAGTGTGAGTCGGAGCAGTAGAAGTGAGTGTGGATCAAAGAAGGAGAAGTGAATGTGGGCTGGAGAATGAGAAGTGAGTGTGGGTTGGAGAAGGAGAAGTGAGTGTGGATCAAAGAAGGAGAAGTGAATGTGGGCTGGAGAAGGTGAAGTGAGTGTGGGCTGGAGTAGGAGAAGTGAGTGTGGATTGGAGAAGGAGAATTGAGCGTGGGTCGGAGAAGGAGAAGTGAGTGTGGATCAAAGAAGGAAAAGTGAATGTGGGCTGGAGAAGGAGAAGTGAGTGTGGGCTGGAGAAGGAGAAGTGAGTGTGGGTCAGAGAAGGAGAAGTGAGTGTGGATTGGAGAAGGAGAAGTGAGTGTGGATTGGAGAAGGAGAAGTGAGTGTGAGTCGGAGCAGGAGAAGTGAGTGTGGATCAAAGAAGGAGAAGTGAATGTGGGCTGGAGAATGAGAAGTGAGTGTGGGTTGGAGAAGGAGAAGTGAGTGTGGATCAAAGAAGGAGAAGTGAATGTCGGCTGGAGAAGGAGAAGTGAGTGTGGGCTGGAGTAGGAGAAGTGAGTGTGGATTGGAGAAGGAGAATTGAGCGTGGGTCGGAGAAGGAGAAGTGAGTATGGATCAAAGAAGGAAAAGTGAATGTGGGCTGGAGAAGGTGAAGTGAGTGTGGGCTTGAGAAGGAGAAGTGAGTGTGGGCTTGAGAAGGAGAAGTGAGTGTGGATTGGAGAAGGAGAAGTGAGTGTGGGTCGGAGAAGGAGAAGTGAGTGTGGGTCGGAGAAGGAGAAGTGAATGTGGGCTGGAGAAGGAAAAGTGAGTTTGGGTCGTAGAAGGAGGAGTGAGTGTGGATTGGAGAAGGAGGAGTGAGTGTGGGTTGGAGAAGGAGAAGTGAGTGTGGGTCAAAGAAGGAGATGTGAATGTGGGCTGGAGAAGGAGAAGTGAGTGTGGGCTGGAGAAGGAGAAGTGAGTGTGGATTGGAGAAGGAGAAGTGAATGTGGGTCGGAGAAGAAGTGAGTGTGGGTCAGAGAAGGAGGAGCGAGTGTGGGTCGGAGAAGGAGAAGTGAGTGTGGGTCAGAGAAGGAGAAGTGAATGTGGGTCGGAGAAGGAGAAGTGAGTGAGGGCTCGAGAAGGAGAAGTGAGTGTGGATTGGAGAAGGAGATGTGAGTATGGGTCGGAGAAGGAGAAGTGAGTGTGGATCAAAGAAGAAGTGAATGTGGGCTGGAGAAGGAGAAGTGAGTGTGGGCTGGAGAAGGGGAAGTGAGTGTGGTTTGGAGAAGGAGAAGTGAGCGTGGGTCGGAGAAGGGGAAGTGAGTGTGGATCAAAGAAGGAGAAGTGAATGTGGGCTGGAGAAGGAGAAGTGAGTGTGGGTTGGAGAAGGAGAAGTGAGTGTGGGTCGGAGAAGGAGAAGTGAGTGTGGGCTGGAGAAGGAGTAGTGAGTGTGGGTTGGAGAAATAGAAGTGAGTGTGGGTCAAAGAAGGAGAAGTGAATGTGGGCATGAGAAGGAGATGTGAGTGTGGGTCGGAGAAGGAGGAGTGAATGTGGGCTGGAGAAGGAGAAGTGAGTGTGGGCTGGAGAAGGAGAAGTGAGTGTGGATTGGAGAAGGAGAAGTGAGTGTGGATTGGAGAAGGAGAAGTGAGTGTGAGTCGGAGCAGGAGAAGTGAATGTGGATCAAAGAAGGAGAAGTGAATGTGGGCTGGAGAAGGAGAAGTGAGTGTGGATTGGAGAAGGAGAAGTGAGTGTGAGTCGGAGCAGGAGAAGTGAGTGTGGATCAAAGATGGAGAAGTGAATGTGGGCTGGAGAAGGAGAAGTGAGTGTGGGTTGGAGAAGGAGAAGTGAGTGTGGGTCGGAGAAGAAGTGAGTGTGGGTTGGAGAAGGAGAAGTGAGTGTGGATTGGCGAAGGAGATGTGAGCGTGGGTCGGAGAAGGAGAAGTGAGTGTGGATCAAAGAAGGAGAAGTGAATTTTGCCTGGAGAAGGAAAAGTGAGTGTGGGTTGGAGAAGGAGAAGTGAGTGTGGGTCGGAGAAGGAGAAGTGAGTGTGGGCTAGAGAAGGAGAAGTGAGTGTGGGTTGGAGAAATAGAAGTGAGTGTGGGTCAAAGAAGGAGATGTGAATGTGGGCATGAGAAGGAGTAGTGAGTGTGGGTCAGAGAAGGAGGAGTGAATGTGGGCTGGAGAAGTAGAAGTGAGTGTGGATTGGAGAAGGAGAAGTGAGTGTGGATTGGAGAAGGAGAAGTGAGTGTGAGTCGGAGCAGTAGAAGTGAGTGTGGATCAAAGAAGGAGAAGTGAATGTGGGCTGGAGAATGAGAAGTGAGTGTGGGTTGGAGAAGGAGAAGTGAGTGTGGATCAAAGAAGGAGAAGTGAATGTGGGCTGGAGAAGGTGAAGTGAGTGTGGGCTGGAGTAGGAGAAGTGAGTGTGGATTGGAGAAGGAGAATTGAGCGTGGGTCGGAGAAGGAGAAGTGAGTGTGGATCAAAGAAGGAAAAGTGAATGTGGGCTGGAGAAGGAGAAGTGAGTGTGGGCTGGAGAAGGAGAAGTGAGTGTGGGTCAGAGAAGGAGAAGTGAGTGTGGATTGGAGAAGGAGAAGTGAGTGTGGATTGGAGAAGGAGAAGTGAGTGTGAGTCGGAGCAGGAGAAGTGAGTGTGGATCAAAGAAGGAGAAGTGAATGTGGGCTGGAGAATGAGAAGTGAGTGTGGGTTGGAGAAGGAGAAGTGAGTGTGGATCAAAGAAGGAGAAGTGAATGTCGGCTGGAGAAGGAGAAGTGAGTGTGGGCTGGAGTAGGAGAAGTGAGTGTGGATTGGAGAAGGAGAATTGAGCGTGGGTCGGAGAAGGAGAAGTGAGTATGGATCAAAGAAGGAAAAGTGAATGTGGGCTGGAGAAGGAGAAGTGAGTGTGGGCTTGAGAAGGAGAAGTGAGTGTGGTTCAGAGAAGGAGAAGTGAGTGTGGATTGGAGAAGGAGAAGTGAGTGTGGGTCGGAGAAGGGGAAGTGAGTGTGGGTCGGAGAAGGAGAAGTGAGTGTCGATCAAAGAAGGAGAAGTGAATGTGGGCTGGAGAAGGAAAAGTGAGTTTGGGTCGTAGAAGGAGGAGTGAGTGTG
The DNA here is from genome assembly GCF_048418815.1 of Hemitrygon akajei. Classification (NCBI taxonomy): domain Eukaryota; kingdom Metazoa; phylum Chordata; class Chondrichthyes; order Myliobatiformes; family Dasyatidae; genus Hemitrygon; species Hemitrygon akajei. The sequence goes on along the minus strand of NC_133129.1, from coordinate 112,274,606 downwards.
GATTGGAGAAGGAGGAGTGAGTGTGGGTTGGAGAAGGAGATGTGAGTGTGGGTCAAAGAAGGAGATGTGAATGTGGGCTGGAGAAGGAGAAGTGAGTGTGGGCTGGAGAAGGAGAAGTGAGTGCGGATTGGAGAAGGAGAAGTGAATGTGGGTCGGAGAAGAAGTGAGTGTGGGTCAGAGAAGGAGGAGCGAGCGTGGGTCGGAGAAGGAGAAGTGAGTGTGGGTCAGAGAAGGAGAAGTGAATGTGGGTCGGAGAAGGAGAAGTGAGTGTGGGCTGGAGAAGGAGAAGTGAGTGTGGATTGGAGAAGGAGATGTGAGTATGGGTCGGAGAAGGAGAAGTGAGTGTGGATCAAAGAAGAAGTGAATGTGGGCTGGAGAAGGAGAAGTGTGTGTGGGCTGGAGAAGGGGAAGTGAGTGTGGTTTGGAGAAGGAGAAGTGAGCGTGGGTCGGAGAAGGGGAAGTGAGTGTGGATCAAAGAAGGAGAAGTGAATGTGGGCTGGAGAAGGAGAAGTGAGTGTGGGTTGGAGAAGGAGAAGTGAGTGTGGGTCGGAGAAGGAGAAGTGAGTGTGGGCTGGGGAAGGAGTAGTGAGTGTGGGTTGGAGAAATAGAAGTGAGTGTGGGTCAAAGAAGGAGAAGTGAATGTGGGCATGAGAAGGAGATGTGAGTGTGGGTCGGAGAAGTAGGAGTGAATGTGGGCTGGAGAAGGAGAAGTGAGTGTGGGCTGGAGAAGGAGAAGTGAGTGTGGATTGGAGAAGGAGAAGTGAGTGTGGATTGGAGAAGGAGAAGTGAGTGTGAGTCGGAGCAGGAGAAGTGAGTGTGGATCAAAGATGGAGAAGTGAATGTGGGCTGGAGAAGGAGAAGTGAGTGTGGGTTGGAGAAGGAGAAGTGAGTGTGGGTCGGAGAAGAAGTGAGTGTGGGTTGGAGAAGGAGAAGTGAGTGTGGATTGGCGAAGGAGATGTGAGCGTGGGTCGGAGAAGGAGAAGTGAGTGTGGATCAAAGAAGGAGAAGTGAATTTTGCCTGGAGAAGGAAAAGTGAGTGTGGGTTGGAGAAGGAGAAGTGAATGTGGGTCGGAGAAGTAGAAGTGAGTGTGGGCTAGAGAAGGAGAAGTGAGTGTGGGTTGGAGAAATAGAAGTGAGTGTGGGTCAAAGAAGGAGATGTGAATGTGGGCATGAGAAGGAGTAGTGAGTGTGGGTCAGAGAAGGAGGAGTGAATGTGGGCTGGAGAAGTAGAAGTGAGTGTGGGCTGGAGAAGGAGAAGTGAGTGTGGATTGGAGAAGGAGAAGTGAGTGTGGATTGGAGAAGGAGAAGTGAGTGTGAGTCGGAGCAGTAGAAGTGAGTGTGGATCAAAGAAGGAGAAGTGAATGTGGGCTGGAGAATGAGAAGTGAGTGTGGGTTGGAGAAGGAGAAGTGAGTGTGGATCAAAGAAGGAGAAGTGAATGTGGGCTGGAGAAGGTGAAGTGAGTGTGGGCTGGAGTAGGAGAAGTGAGTGTGGATTGGAGAAGGAGAATTGAGCGTGGGTCGGAGAAGGAGAAGTGAGTGTGGATCAAAGAAGGAAAAGTGAATGTGGGCTGGAGAAGGAGAAGTGAGTGTGGGCTGGAGAAGGAGAAGTGAGTGTGGGTCAGAGAAGGAGAAGTGAGTGTGGATTGGAGAAGGAGAAGTGAGTGTGGATTGGAGAAGGAGAAGTGAGTGTGAGTCGGAGCAGGAGAAGTGAGTGTGGATCAAAGAAGGAGAAGTGAATGTGGGCATGAGAAGGAGATGTGAGTGTGGGTCGGAGAAGTAGGAGTGAATGTGGGCTGGAGAAGGAGAAGTGAGTGTGGGCTGGAGAAGGAGAAGTGAGTGTGGATTGGAGAAGGAGAAGTGAGTGTGGATTGGAGAAGGAGAAGTGAGTGTGAGTCGGAGCAGGAGAAGTGAGTGTGGATCAAAATAGGAGAAGTGAATGTGGGCTGGAGATGGAGAAGTGAGTGTGGATTGGAGAAGGAGAAGTGAGTGTGAGTCGGAGCAGGAGAAGTGAGTGTGGATCAAAGATGGAGAAGTGAATGTGGGCTGGAGAAGGAGAAGTGAGTGTGGGTTGGAGAAGGAGAAGTGAGTGTGGGTCGGAGAAGAAGTGAGTGTGGGTTGGAGAAGGAGAAGTGAGTGTGGATTGGCGAAGGAGATGTGAGCGTGGGTCGGAGAAGGAGAAGTGAGTGTGGATCAAAGAAGGAGAAGTGAATTTTGCCTGGAGAAGGAAAAGTGAGTGTGGGTTGGAGAAGGAGAAGTGAGTGTGGGTCGGAGAAGTAGAAGTGAGTGTGGGCTAGAGAAGGAGAAGTGAGTGTGGGTTGGAGAAATAGAAGTGAGTGTGGGTCAAAGAAGGAGATGTGAATGTGGGCATGAGAAGGAGTAGTGAGTGTGGGTCAGAGAAGGAGGAGTGAATGTGGGCTGGAGAAGTAGAAGTGAGTGTGGGCTGGAGAAGGAGAAGTGAGTGTGGATTGGAGAAGGAGAAGTGAGTGTGGATTGGAGAAGGAGAAGTGAGTGTGAGTCGGAGCAGTAGAAGTGAGTGTGGATCAAAGAAGGAGAAGTGAATGTGGGCTGGAGAATGAGAAGTGAGTGTGGGTTGGAGAAGGAGAAGTGAGTGTGGATCAAAGAAGGAGAAGTGAATGTGGGCTGGAGAAGGTGAAGTGAGTGTGGGCTGGAGTAGGAGAAGTGAGTGTGGATTGGAGAAGGAGAATTGAGCGTGGGTCGGAGAAGGAGAAGTGAGTATGGATCAAAGAAGGAAAAGTGAATGTGGGCTGGAGAAGGAGAAGTGAGTGTGGGCTGGAGAAGGAGAAGTGAGTGTGGGTCAGAGAAGGAGGAGCGAGCGTGGGTCGGAGAAGGAGAAGTGAGTGTGGGTCAGAGAAGGAGAAGTGAATGTGGGTCGGAGAAGGAGAAGTGAGTGTGGGCTGGAGAAGGAGAAGTGAGTGTGGATTGGAGAAGGAGATGTGAGTATGGGTCGGAGAAGGAGAAGTGAGTGTGGATCAAAGAAGAAGTGAATGTGGGCTGGAGAAGGAGAAGTGAGTGTGGGCTGGAGAAGGGGAAGTGAGTGTGGTTTGGAGAAGGAGAAGTGAGCGTGGGTCGGAGAAGGGGAAGTGAGTGTGGATCAAAGAAGGAGAAGTGAATGTGGGCTGGAGAAGGAGAAGTGAGTGTGGGTTGGAGAAGGAGAAGTGAGTGTGGGTCGGAGAAGGAGAAGTGAGTGTGGGCTGGGGAAGGAGTAGTGAGTGTGGGTTGGAGAAATAGAAGTGAGTGTGGGTCAAAGAAGGAGAAGTGAATGTGGGCATGAGAAGGAGATGTGAGTGTGGGTCGGAGAAGTAGGAGTGAATGTGGGCTGGAGAAGGAGAAGTGAGTGTGGGCTGGAGAAGGAGAAGTGAGTGTGAATTGGAGAAGGAGAAGTGAGTGTGGATTGGAGAAGGAGAAGTGAGTGTGAGTCGGAGCAGGAGAAGTGAGTGTGGATCAAAATAGGAGAAGTGAATGTGGGCTGGAGATGGAGAAGTGAGTGTGGATTGGAGAAGGAGAAGTGAGTGTGAGTCGGAGCAGGAGAAGTGAGTGTGGATCAAAGATGGAGAAGTGAATGTGGGCTGGAGAAGGAGAAGTGAGTGTGGGTTGGAGAAGGAGAAGTGAGTGTGGATTGGCGAAGGAGATGTGAGCGTGGGTCGGAGAAGGAGAAGTGAGTGTGGATCAAAGAAGGAGAAGTGAATTTTGCCTGGAGAAGGAAAAGTGAGTGTGGGTTGGAGAAGGAGAAGTGAATGTGGGTCGGAGAAGTAGAAGTGAGTGTGGGCTAGAGAAGGAGAAGTGAGTGTGGGTTGGAGAAATAGAAGTGAGTGTGGGTCAAAGAAGGAGATGTGAATGTGGGCATGAGAAGGAGTAGTGAGTGTGGGTCAGAGAAGGAGGAGTGAATGTGGGCTGGAGAAGTAGAAGTGAGTGTGGGCTGGAGAAGGAGAAGTGAGTGTGGATTGGAGAAGGAGAAGTGAGTGTGGATTGGAGAAGGAGAAGTGAGTGTGAGTCGGAGCAGTAGAAGTGAGTGTGGATCAAAGAAGGAGAAGTGAATGTGGGCTGGAGAATGAGAAGTGAGTGTGGGTTGGAGAAGGAGAAGTGAGTGTGGATCAAAGAAGGAGAAGTGAATGTGGGCTGGAGAAGGTGAAGTGAGTGTGGGCTGGAGTAGGAGAAGTGAGTGTGGATTGGAGAAGGAGAATTGAGCGTGAGTCGGAGAAGGAGAAGTGAGTGTGGATCAAAGAAGGAAAAGTGAATGTGGGCTGGAGAAGGAGAAGTGAGTGTGGGCTGGAGAAGGAGAAGTGAGTGTGGGTCAGAGAAGGAGAAGTGAGTGTGGATTGGAGAAGGAGAAGTGAGTGTGGATTGGAGAAGGAGAAGTGAGTGTGAGTCGGAGCAGGAGAAGTGAGTGTGGATCAAAGAAGGAGAAGTGAATGTGGGCATGAGAAGGAGATGTGAGTGTGGGTCGGAGAAGTAGGAGTGAATGTGGGCTGGAGAAGGAGAAGTGAGTGTGGGCTGGAGAAGGAGAAGTGAGTGTGGATTGGAGAAGGAGAAGTGAGTGTGGATTGGAGAAGGAGAAGTGAGTGTGAGTCGGAGCAGGAGAAGTGAGTGTGGATCAAAATAGGAGAAGTGAATGTGGGCTGGAGATGGAGAAGTGAGTGTGGATTGGAGAAGGAGAAGTGAGTGTGAGTCGGAGCAGGAGAAGTGAGTGTGGATCAAAGATGGAGAAGTGAATGTGGGCTGGAGAAGGAGAAGTGAGTGTGGGTTGGAGAAGGAGAAGTGAGTGTGGGTCGGAGAAGAAGTGAGTGTGGGTTGGAGAAGGAGAAGTGAGTGTGGATTGGCGAAGGAGATGTGAGCGTGGGTCGGAGAAGGAGAAGTGAGTGTGGATCAAAGAAGGAGAAGTGAATTTTGCCTGGAGAAGGAAAAGTGAGTGTGGGTTGGAGAAGGAGAAGTGAGTGTGGGTCGGAGAAGTAGAAGTGAGTGTGGGCTAGAGAAGGAGAAGTGAGTGTGGGTTGGAGAAATAGAAGTGAGTGTGGGTCAAAGAAGGAGATGTGAATGTGGGCATGAGAAGGAGTAGTGAGTGTGGGTCAGAGAAGGAGGAGTGAATGTGGGCTGGAGAAGTAGAAGTGAGTGTGGGCTGGAGAAGGAGAAGTGAGTGTGGATTGGAGAAGGAGAAGTGAGTGTGGATTGGAGAAGGAGAAGTGAGTGTGAGTCGGAGCAGTAGAAGTGAGTGTGGATCAAAGAAGGAGAAGTGAATGTGGGCTGGAGAATGAGAAGTGAGTGTGGGTTGGAGAAGGAGAAGTGAGTGTGGATCAAAGAAGGAGAAGTGAATGTGGGCTGGAGAAGGTGAAGTGAGTGTGGGCTGGAGTAGGAGAAGTGAGTGTGGATTGGAGAAGGAGAATTGAGCGTGGGTCGGAGAAGGAGAAGTGAGTGTGGATCAAAGAAGGAAAAGTGAATGTGGGCTGGAGAAGGAGAAGTGAGTGTGGGCTGGAGAAGGAGAAGTGAGTGTGGGTCAGAGAAGGAGAAGTGAGTGTGGATTGGAGAAGGAGAAGTGAGTGTGGATTGGAGAAGGAGAAGTGAGTGTGAGTCGGAGCAGGAGAAGTGAGTGTGGATCAAAGAAGGAGAAGTGAATGTGGGCTGGAGAATGAGAAGTGAGTGTGGGTTGGAGAAGGAGAAGTGAGTGTGGATCAAAGAAGGAGAAGTGAATGTGGGCTGGAGAAGGAGAAGTGAGTGAGGGCTGGAGTAGGAGAAGTGAGTGTGGATTGGAGAAGGAGAATTGAGCGTGGGTCGGAGAAGGAGAAGTGAGTGTGGATCAAAGAAGGAAAAGTGAATGTGGGCTGGAGAAGTAGAAGTGAGTGTGGGCTTGAGAAGGAGAAGTGAGTGTGGTTCAGAGAAGGAGAAGTGAGTGTGGATTGGAGAAGGAGAAGTGAGTGTGGGTCGGAGAAGGAGAAGTGAGTGTGGGTCGGAGAAGGAGAAGTGAGTGTCGATCAAAGAAGGAGAAGTGAATGTGGGCTGGAGAAGGAAAAGTGAGTTTGGGTCGTAGAAGGAGGAGTGAGTGTGGATTGGAGAAGGAGGAGTGAGTGTGGGTTGGAGAAGGAGAAGTTAGTGTGGGTCAAAGAAGGAGATGTGAATGTGGGCTGGAGAAGGAGAAGTGAGTGTGGGCTGGAGAAGGAGAAGTGAGTGTGGATTGGAGAAGGAGAAGTGAATGTGGGTCGGAGAAGAAGTGAGTGTGGGTCAGAGAAGGAGGAGCGAGTGTGGGTCGGAGAAGGAGAAGTGAGTGTGGGTCAGAGAAGGAGAAGTGAATGTGGGTCGGAGAAGGAGAAGTGAGTGTGGGCTGGAGAAGGAGAAGTGAGTGTGGATTGGAGAAGGAGATGTGAGTATGGGTCGGAGAAGGAGAAGTGAGTGTGGATCAAAGAAGAAGTGAATGTGGGCTGGAGAAGGAGAAGTGAGTGTGGGCTGGAGAAGGGGAAGTGAGTGTGGTTTGGAGAAGGAGAAGTGAGCGTGGGTCGGAGAAGGGGAAGTGAGTGTGGATCAAAGAAGGAGAAGTGAATGTGGGCTGGAGAAGGAGAAGTGAGTGTGGGTTGGAGAAGGAGAAGTGAGTGTGGGTCGGAGAAGGAGAAGTGAGTGTGGGCTGGAGAAGGAGTAGTGAGTGTGGGCATGAGAAGGAGATGTGAGTGTGGGTCGGAGAAGTAGGAATGAATGTGGGCTGGAGAAGGAGAAGTGAGTGTGGGCTGGAGAAGGAGAAGTGAGTGTGGATTGGAGAAATAGAAGTGAGTGTGGGTCAAAGAAGGAGAAGTGAATGTGGGCATGAGAAGGAGATGTGAGTGTGGGTCGGAGAAGGAGAAGTGAGTGTGGATTGGAGAAGGAGAAGTGAGTGTGGAATGGAGAAGGAGAAGTGAGTGTGGATTGGAGAAGGAGAAGTGAGTGTGAGTCGGAGCAGGAGAAGTGAGTGTGGATTAAAGAAGGAGAAGTGAATGTGGGCTGGAGAAGGAGAAGTGAGTGTGGGTTGGAGAAGGAGAAGTGAGTGTGAGTCGGAGCAGGAGAAGTGAGTGTGGATTAAAGAAGGAGAAGTGAATGTGGGCTGGAGAAGGAGAAGTGAGTGTGGGTTGGAGAAGGAGAAGTGAGTGTGGGTCGGAGAAGAAGTGAGTGTGGGTTGGAGAAGGAGAAGTGAGTGTGGATTGGCGAAGGAGATGTGAGCGTGGGTCGGAGAAGGAGAAGTGAGTGTGGATCAAAGAAGGAGAAGTGAATTTTGCCTGGAGAAGGAAAAGTGAGTGTGGGTTGGAGAAGGAGAAGTGAGTGTGGGTCGGAGAAGGAGAAGTGAGTGTGGGCTGGAGAAGGAGAAGTGAGTGTGGGTTGGAGAAATAGAAGTGAGTGTGGGTCAAAGAAGGAGATGTGAATGTGGGCTGGAGAAGGAGAAGTGTGTGTGGGCTGGAGAAGGAGAAGTGAGTGTGGATTGGAGATGGAGAAGTGAATGTGGGTCGGAGAAGAAGTGAGTGTGGGTCAGAGAAGGAGGAGCGAGTGTGGGTCGGAGAAGGAGAAGTGAGTGTGGGTCAGAGAAGGAGAAGTGAATGTGGGTCGGAGAAGGAGAAGTGAGTGTGGGCTGGAGAAGGAGAAGTGAGTGTGGATTGGAGAAGGAGATGTGAGTATGGGTCGCAGAAGGTGAAGTGAGTGTGGATCAAAGAAGAAGTGAATGTGGGCTGGAGAAGGAGAAGTGAGTGTGGGCTGGAGAAGGGGAAGTGAGTGTGGTTTGGAGAAGGAGAAGTGAGCGTGGGTCGGAGAAGGTGAAGTGAGTGTGGATCAAAGAAGGAGAAGTGAATGTGGGCTGGAGAAGGAGAAGTGAGTGTGGGTTGGAGAAGGAGAAGTGAGTGTGGGTCGGAGAAGGAGAAGTGAGTGTGGGCTGGAGAAGGAGTAGTGAGTGTGGGTTGGAGAAATAGAAGTGAGTGTGGGTCAAAGAAGGAGAAGTGAATGTGGGCATGAGAAGGAGATGTGAGTGTGGGTCGGAGAAGTAGGAGTGAATGTGGGCTGGAGAAGGAGAAGTGAGTGTGGGCTGGAGAAGGAGAAGTGAGTGTGGATTGGAGAAGGAGAAGTGAGTGTGGATTGGAGAAGGAGAAGTGAGTGTGAGTCGGAGCAGGAGAAGTGAGTGTGGATCAAATAAGGAGGTGAATGTGGGCTGGAGAAGGAGAAGTGAGTGTGGGTTGGAGAAGGAGAAGTGAGTGTGGGTCGGAGAAGAAGTGAGTGTGGGTTGGAGAAGGAGATGTGAGCGTGGATTGGCGAAGGAGATGTGAGTATGGGTCGGAGAAGGAGAAGTGAGTGTGGATCAAAGAAGGAGAAGTGAATTTTGCCTGGAGAAGGAAAAGTGAGTGTGGGTTGGAGAAGGAGAAGTGAGTGTGGGTCGGAGAAGGAGAAGTGAGTGTGGGCTGGAGAAGGAGAAGTGAGTGTGGGTTGGAGAAATAGAAGTGAGTGTGGGTCAAAGAAGGAGATGTGAATGTGGGCATGAGAAGGAGTAGTGAGTGTGGGTCAGAGAAGGAGGAGTGAATGTGGGCTGGAGAAGTAGAAGTGAGTGTGGGCTGGAGAAGGAGAAGTGAGTGTGGATTGGAGAAGGAGAAGTGAGTGTGGATTGGAGAAGGAGAAGTGAGTGTGAGTCGGAGCAGTAGAAGTGAGTGTGGATCAAAGAAGGAGAAGTGAATGTGGGCTGGAGAATGAGAAGTGAGTGTGGGTTGGAGAAGGAGAAGTGAGTGTGGATCAAAGAAGGAGAAGTGAATGTGGGTTGGAGAAGGAGAAGTGAGTGTGGGTCAGAGAAGGAGAGGTGAATGTGGGCTGGAGAAGGAGAAGTGAGTGTGGGCTGGAGAAGGAGAAGTGAGTGTGGGTCAGAGAAGGAGAAGTGAGTGTGGATTGGAGAAGGAGAAGTGAGTGTGGGTCGGAGAAGGAGAAGTGAGTGTGGGTCGGAGAAGGAGAAGTGTGTGTCGATCAAAGAAGGAGAAGTGAATGTGGGCTGGAGAAGGAAAAGTGAGTTTGGGTCGTAGAAGGAGGAGTGAGTGTGGATTGGAGAAGGAGGAGTGAGTGTGGGTCGGAGAAGGAGAAGTGAGTGTGGGTCAAAGAAGGAGATGTGAATGTGGGCTGGAGAAGGAGAAGTGAGTGTGGGCTGGAGAAGGAGAAGTGAGTGTGGATTGGAGAAGGAGAAGTGAATGTGGATCAAAGAAGGAGAAGTGAATGTGGGCTGGAGAAGGTGAAGTGAGTGTGGGCTGGAGTAGGAGAAGTGAGTGTGGATTGGAGAAGGAGAATTGAGCGTGGGTCGGAGAAGGAGAAGTGAGTGTGGATCAAAGAAGGAAAAGTGAATGTGGGCTGGAGAAGGAGAAGTGAGTGTGGGCTGGAGAAGGAGAAGTGAGTGTGGGTCAGAGAAGGAGAAGTGAGTGTGGATTGGAGAAGGAGAAGTGAGTGTGGATTGGAGAAGGAGAAGTGAGTGTGAGTCGGAGCAGGAGAAGTGAGTGTGGATCAAAGAAGGAGAAGTGAATGTGGGCTGGAGAATGAGAAGTGAGTGTGGGTTGGAGAAGGAGAAGTGAGTGTGGATCAAAGAAGGAGAAGTGAATGTGGGCTGGAGAAGGAGAAGTGAGTGAGGGCTGGAGTAGGAGAAGTGAGTGTGGATTGGAGAAGGAGAATTGAGCGTGGGTCGGAGAAGGAGAAGTGAGTGTGGATCAAAGAAGGAAAAGTGAATGTGGGCTGGAGAAGTAGAAGTGAGTGTGGGCTTGAGAAGGAGAAGTGAGTGTGGTTCAGAGAAGGAGAAGTGAGTGTGGATTGGAGAAGGAGAAGTGAGTGTGGGTCGGAGAAGGAGAAGTGAGTGTGGGTCGGAGAAGGAGAAGTGAGTGTCGATCAAAGAAGGAGAAGTGAATGTGGGCTGGAGAAGGAAAAGTGAGTTTGGGTCGTAGAAGGAGGAGTGAGTGTGGATTGGAGAAGGAGGAGTGAGTGTGGGTTGGAGAAGGAGAAGTTAGTGTGGGTCAAAGAAGGAGATGTGAATGTGGGCTGGAGAAGGAGAAGTGAGTGTGGGCTGGAGAAGGAGAAGTGAGTGTGGATTGGAGAAGGAGAAGTGAATGTGGGTCGGAGAAGAAGTGAGTGTGGGTCAGAGAAGGAGGAGCGAGTGTGGGTCGGAGAAGGAGAAGTGAGTGTGGGTCAGAGAAGGAGAAGTGAATGTGGGTCGGAGAAGGAGAAGTGAGTGTGGGCTGGAGAAGGAGAAGTGAGTGTGGATTGGAGAAGGAGATGTGAGTATGGGTCGGAGAAGGAGAAGTGAGTGTGGATCAAAGAAGAAGTGAATGTGGGCTGGAGAAGGAGAAGTGAGTGTGGGCTGGAGAAGGGGAAGTGAGTGTGGTTTGGAGAAGGAGAAGTGAGCGTGGGTCGGAGAAGGGGAAGTGAGTGTGGATCAAAGAAGGAGAAGTGAATGTGGGCTGGAGAAGGAGAAGTGAGTGTGGGTTGGAGAAGGAGAAGTGAGTGTGGGTCGGAGAAGGAGAAGTGAGTGTGGGCTGGAGAAGGAGTAGTGAGTGTGGGCATGAGAAGGAGATGTGAGTGTGGGTCGGAGAAGTAGGAATGAATGTGGGCTGGAGAAGGAGAAGTGAGTGTGGGCTGGAGAAGGAGAAGTGAGTGTGGATTGGAGAAATAGAAGTGAGTGTGGGTCAAAGAAGGAGAAGTGAATGTGGGCATGAGAAGGAGATGTGAGTGTGGGTCGGAGAAGGAGAAGTGAGTGTGGATTGGAGAAGGAGAAGTGAGTGTGGAATGGAGAAGGAGAAGTGAGTGTGGATTGGAGAAGGAGAAGTGAGTGTGAGTCGGAGCAGGAGAAGTGAGTGTGGATTAAAGAAGGAGAAGTGAATGTGGGCTGGAGAAGGAGAAGTGAGTGTGGGTTGGAGAAGGAGAAGTGAGTGTGAGTCGGAGCAGGAGAAGTGAGTGTGGATTAAAGAAGGAGAAGTGAATGTGGGCTGGAGAAGGAGAAGTGAGTGTGGGTTGGAGAAGGAGAAGTGAGTGTGGGTCGGAGAAGAAGTGAGTGTGGGTTGGAGAAGGAGAAGTGAGTGTGGATTGGCGAAGGAGATGTGAGCGTGGGTCGGAGAAGGAGAAGTGAGTGTGGATCAAAGAAGGAGAAGTGAATTTTGCCTGGAGAAGGAAAAGTGAGTGTGGGTTGGAGAAGGAGAAGTGAGTGTGGGTCGGAGAAGGAGAAGTGAGTGTGGGCTGGAGAAGGAGAAGTGAGTGTGGGTTGGAGAAATAGAAGTGAGTGTGGGTCAAAGAAGGAGATGTGAATGTGGGCTGGAGAAGGAGAAGTGTGTGTGGGCTGGAGAAGGAGAAGTGAGTGTGGATTGGAGATGGAGAAGTGAATGTGGGTCGGAGAAGAAGTGAGTGTGGGTCAGAGAAGGAGGAGCGAGTGTGGGTCGGAGAAGGAGAAGTGAGTGTGGGTCAGAGAAGGAGAAGTGAATGTGGGTCGGAGAAGGAGAAGTGAGTGTGGGCTGGAGAAGGAGAAGTGAGTGTGGATTGGAGAAGGAGATGTGAGTATGGGTCGCAGAAGGTGAAGTGAGTGTGGATCAAAGAAGAAGTGAATGTGGGCTGGAGAAGGAGAAGTGAGTGTGGGCTGGAGAAGGGGAAGTGAGTGTGGTTTGGAGAAGGAGAAGTGAGCGTGGGTCGGAGAAGGTGAAGTGAGTGTGGATCAAAGAAGGAGAAGTGAATGTGGGCTGGAGAAGGAGAAGTGAGTGTGGGTTGGAGAAGGAGAAGTGAGTGTGGGTCGGAGAAGGAGAAGTGAGTGTGGGCTGGAGAAGGAGTAGTGAGTGTGGGTTGGAGAAATAGAAGTGAGTGTGGGTCAAAGAAGGAGAAGTGAATGTGGGCATGAGAAGGAGATGTGAGTGTGGGTCGGAGAAGTAGGAGTGAATGTGGGCTGGAGAAGGAGAAGTGAGTGTGGGCTGGAGAAGGAGAAGTGAGTGTGGATTGGAGAAGGAGAAGTGAGTGTGGATTGGAGAAGGAGAAGTGAGTGTGAGTCGGAGCAGGAGAAGTGAGTGTGGATCAAATAAGGAGGTGAATGTGGGCTGGAGAAGGAGAAGTGAGTGTGGGTTGGAGAAGGAGAAGTGAGTGTGGGTCGGAGAAGAAGTGAGTGTGGGTTGGAGAAGGAGATGTGAGCGTGGATTGGCGAAGGAGATGTGAGTATGGGTCGGAGAAGGAGAAGTGAGTGTGGATCAAAGAAGGAGAAGTGAATTTTGCCTGGAGAAGGAAAAGTGAGTGTGGGTTGGAGAAGGAGAAGTGAGTGTGGGTCGGAGAAGGAGAAGTGAGTGTGGGCTGGAGAAGGAGAAGTGAGTGTGGGTTGGAGAAATAGAAGTGAGTGTGGGTCAAAGAAGGAGATGTGAATGTGGGCATGAGAAGGAGTAGTGAGTGTGGGTCAGAGAAGGAGGAGTGAATGTGGGCTGGAGAAGTAGAAGTGAGTGTGGGCTGGAGAAGGAGAAGTGAGTGTGGATTGGAGAAGGAGAAGTGAGTGTGGATTGGAGAAGGAGAAGTGAGTGTGAGTCGGAGCAGTAGAAGTGAGTGTGGATCAAAGAAGGAGAAGTGAATGTGGGCTGGAGAATGAGAAGTGAGTGTGGGTTGGAGAAGGAGAAGTGAGTGTGGATCAAAGAAGGAGAAGTGAATGTGGGTTGGAGAAGGAGAAGTGAGTGTGGGTCAGAGAAGGAGAGGTGAATGTGGGCTGGAGAAGGAGAAGTGAGTGTGGGCTGGAGAAGGAGAAGTGAGTGTGGGTCAGAGAAGGAGAAGTGAGTGTGGATTGGAGAAGGAGAAGTGAGTGTGGGTCGGAGAAGGAGAAGTGAGTGTGGGTCGGAGAAGGAGAAGTGTGTGTCGATCAAAGAAGGAGAAGTGAATGTGGGCTGGAGAAGGAAAAGTGAGTTTGGGTCGTAGAAGGAGGAGTGAGTGTGGATTGGAGAAGGAGGAGTGAGTGTGGGTCGGAGAAGGAGAAGTGAGTGTGGGTCAAAGAAGGAGATGTGAATGTGGGCTGGAGAAGGAGAAGTGAGTGTGGGCTGGAGAAGGAGAAGTGAGTGTGGATTGGAGAAGGAGAAGTGAATGTGGGTCGGAGAAGAAGTGAGTGTGGGTCAGAGAAGGAGGAGCGAGTGTGTGTCGGAGAAGGAGAAGTGAGTGTGGGTCGGAGAAGGAGAAGTGAGTGTGGGCTGGGGAAGGAGTAGTGAGTGTGGGTTGGAGAAATAGAAGTGAGTGTGGGTCAAAGAAGGAGAAGTGAATGTGGGCATGAGAAGGAGATGTGAGTGTGGGTCGGAGAAGTAGGAGTGAATGTGGGCTGGAGAAGGAGAAGTGAGTGTGGGCTGGAGAAGGAGAAGTGAGTGTGAATTGGAGAAGGAGAAGTGAGTGTGGATTGGAGAAGGAGAAGTGAGTGTGAGTCGGAGCAGGAGAAGTGAGTGTGGATCAAAATAGGAGAAGTGAATGTGGGCTGGAGATGGAGAAGTGAGTGTGGATTGGAGAAGGAGAAGTGAGTGTGAGTCGGAGCAGGAGAAGTGAGTGTGGATCAAAGATGGAGAAGTGAATGTGGGCTGGAGAAGGAGAAGTGAGTGTGGGTTGGAGAAGGAGAAGTGAGTGTGGATTGGCGAAGGAGATGTGAGCGTGGGTCGGAGAAGGAGAAGTGAGTGTGGATCAAAGAAGGAGAAGTGAATTTTGCCTGGAGAAGGAAAAGTGAGTGTGGGTTGGAGAAGGAGAAGTGAATGTGGGTCGGAGAAGTAGAAGTGAGTGTGGGCTAGAGAAGGAGAAGTGAGTGTGGGTTGGAGAAATAGAAGTGAGTGTGGGTCAAAGAAGGAGATGTGAATGTGGGCATGAGAAGGAGTAGTGAGTGTGGGTCAGAGAAGGAGGAGTGAATGTGGGCTGGAGAAGTAGAAGTGAGTGTGGGCTGGAGAAGGAGAAGTGAGTGTGGATTGGAGAAGGAGAAGTGAGTGTGGATTGGAGAAGGAGAAGTGAGTGTGAGTCGGAGCAGTAGAAGTGAGTGTGGATCAAAGAAGGAGAAGTGAATGTGGGCTGGAGAATGAGAAGTGAGTGTGGGTTGGAGAAGGAGAAGTGAGTGTGGATCAAAGAAGGAGAAGTGAATGTGGGCTGGAGAAGGTGAAGTGAGTGTGGGCTGGAGTAGGAGAAGTGAGTGTGGATTGGAGAAGGAGAATTGAGCGTGAGTCGGAGAAGGAGAAGTGAGTGTGGATCAAAGAAGGAAAAGTGAATGTGGGCTGGAGAAGGAGAAGTGAGTGTGGGCTGGAGAAGGAGAAGTGAGTGTGGGTCAGAGAAGGAGAAGTGAGTGTGGATTGGAGAAGGAGAAGTGAGTGTGGATTGGAGAAGGAGAAGTGAGTGTGAGTCGGAGCAGGAGAAGTGAGTGTGGATCAAAGAAGGAGAAGTGAATGTGGGCATGAGAAGGAGATGTGAGTGTGGGTCGGAGAAGTAGGAGTGAATGTGGGCTGGAGAAGGAGAAGTGAGTGTGGGCTGGAGAAGGAGAAGTGAGTGTGGATTGGAGAAGGAGAAGTGAGTGTGGATTGGAGAAGGAGAAGTGAGTGTGAGTCGGAGCAGGAGAAGTGAGTGTGGATCAAAATAGGAGAAGTGAATGTGGGCTGGAGATGGAGAAGTGAGTGTGGATTGGAGAAGGAGAAGTGAGTGTGAGTCGGAGCAGGAGAAGTGAGTGTGGATCAAAGATGGAGAAGTGAATGTGGGCTGGAGAAGGAGAAGTGAGTGTGGGTTGGAGAAGGAGAAGTGAGTGTGGGTCGGAGAAGAAGTGAGTGTGGGTTGGAGAAGGAGAAGTGAGTGTGGATTGGCGAAGGAGATGTGAGCGTGGGTCGGAGAAGGAGAAGTGAGTGTGGATCAAAGAAGGAGAAGTGAATTTTGCCTGGAGAAGGAAAAGTGAGTGTGGGTTGGAGAAGGAGAAGTGAGTGTGGGTCGGAGAAGTAGAAGTGAGTGTGGGCTAGAGAAGGAGAAGTGAGTGTGGGTTGGAGAAATAGAAGTGAGTGTGGGTCAAAGAAGGAGATGTGAATGTGGGCATGAGAAGGAGTAGTGAGTGTGGGTCAGAGAAGGAGGAGTGAATGTGGGCTGGAGAAGTAGAAGTGAGTGTGGGCTGGAGAAGGAGAAGTGAGTGTGGATTGGAGAAGGAGAAGTGAGTGTGGATTGGAGAAGGAGAAGTGAGTGTGAGTCGGAGCAGTAGAAGTGAGTGTGGATCAAAGAAGGAGAAGTGAATGTGGGCTGGAGAATGAGAAGTGAGTGTGGGTTGGAGAAGGAGAAGTGAGTGTGGATCAAAGAAGGAGAAGTGAATGTGGGCTGGAGAAGGTGAAGTGAGTGTGGGCTGGAGTAGGAGAAGTGAGTGTGGATTGGAGAAGGAGAATTGAGCGTGGGTCGGAGAAGGAGAAGTGAGTGTGGATCAAAGAAGGAAAAGTGAATGTGGGCTGGAGAAGGAGAAGTGAGTGTGGGCTGGAGAAGGAGAAGTGAGTGTGGGTCAGAGAAGGAGAAGTGAGTGTGGATTGGAGAAGGAGAAGTGAGTGTGGATTGGAGAAGGAGAAGTGAGTGTGAGTCGGAGCAGGAGAAGTGAGTGTGGATCAAAGAAGGAGAAGTGAATGTGGGCTGGAGAATGAGAAGTGAGTGTGGGTTGGAGAAGGAGAAGTGAGTGTGGATCAAAGAAGGAGAAGTGAATGTGGGCTGGAGAAGGAGAAGTGAGTGAGGGCTGGAGTAGGAGAAGTGAGTGTGGATTGGAGAAGGAGAATTGAGCGTGGGTCGGAGAAGGAGAAGTGAGTGTGGATCAAAGAAGGAAAAGTGAATGTGGGCTGGAGAAGTAGAAGTGAGTGTGGGCTTGAGAAGGAGAAGTGAGTGTGGTTCAGAGAAGGAGAAGTGAGTGTGGATTGGAGAAGGAGAAGTGAGTGTGGGTCGGAGAAGGAGAAGTGAGTGTGGGTCGGAGAAGGAGAAGTGAGTGTCGATCAAAGAAGGAGAAGTGAATGTGGGCTGGAGAAGGAAAAGTGAGTTTGGGTCGTAGAAGGAGGAGTGAGTGTGGATTGGAGAAGGAGGAGTGAGTGTGGGTTGGAGAAGGAGAAGTTAGTGTGGGTCAAAGAAGGAGATGTGAATGTGGGCTGGAGAAGGAGAAGTGAGTGTGGGCTGGAGAAGGAGAAGTGAGTGTGGATTGGAGAAGGAGAAGTGAATGTGGGTCGGAGAAGAAGTGAGTGTGGGTCAGAGAAGGAGGAGCGAGTGTGGGTCGGAGAAGGAGAAGTGAGTGTGGGTCAGAGAAGGAGAAGTGAATGTGGGTCGGAGAAGGAGAAGTGAGTGTGGGCTGGAGAAGGAGAAGTGAGTGTGGATTGGAGAAGGAGATGTGAGTATGGGTCGGAGAAGGAGAAGTGAGTGTGGATCAAAGAAGAAGTGAATGTGGGCTGGAGAAGGAGAAGTGAGTGTGGGCTGGAGAAGGGGAAGTGAGTGTGGTTTGGAGAAGGAGAAGTGAGCGTGGGTCGGAGAAGGGGAAGTGAGTGTGGATCAAAGAAGGAGAAGTGAATGTGGGCTGGAGAAGGAGAAGTGAGTGTGGGTTGGAGAAGGAGAAGTGAGTGTGGGTCGGAGAAGGAGAAGTGAGTGTGGGCTGGAGAAGGAGTAGTGAGTGTGGGCATGAGAAGGAGATGTGAGTGTGGGTCGGAGAAGTAGGAATGAATGTGGGCTGGAGAAGGAGAAGTGAGTGTGGGCTGGAGAAGGAGAAGTGAGTGTGGATTGGAGAAATAGAAGTGAGTGTGGGTCAAAGAAGGAGAAGTGAATGTGGGCATGAGAAGGAGATGTGAGTGTGGGTCGGAGAAGGAGAAGTGAGTGTGGATTGGAGAAGGAGAAGTGAGTGTGGAATGGAGAAGGAGAAGTGAGTGTGGATTGGAGAAGGAGAAGTGAGTGTGAGTCGGAGCAGGAGAAGTGAGTGTGGATTAAAGAAGGAGAAGTGAATGTGGGCTGGAGAAGGAGAAGTGAGTGTGGGTTGGAGAAGGAGAAGTGAGTGTGAGTCGGAGCAGGAGAAGTGAGTGTGGATTAAAGAAGGAGAAGTGAATGTGGGCTGGAGAAGGAGAAGTGAGTGTGGGTTGGAGAAGGAGAAGTGAGTGTGGGTCGGAGAAGAAGTGAGTGTGGGTTGGAGAAGGAGAAGTGAGTGTGGATTGGCGAAGGAGATGTGAGCGTGGGTCGGAGAAGGAGAAGTGAGTGTGGATCAAAGAAGGAGAAGTGAATTTTGCCTGGAGAAGGAAAAGTGAGTGTGGGTTGGAGAAGGAGAAGTGAGTGTGGGTCGGAGAAGGAGAAGTGAGTGTGGGCTGGAGAAGGAGAAGTGAGTGTGGGTTGGAGAAATAGAAGTGAGTGTGGGTCAAAGAAGGAGATGTGAATGTGGGCTGGAGAAGGAGAAGTGTGTGTGGGCTGGAGAAGGAGAAGTGAGTGTGGATTGGAGATGGAGAAGTGAATGTGGGTCGGAGAAGAAGTGAGTGTGGGTCAGAGAAGGAGGAGCGAGTGTGGGTCGGAGAAGGAGAAGTGAGTGTGGGTCAGAGAAGGAGAAGTGAATGTGGGTCGGAGAAGGAGAAGTGAGTGTGGGCTGGAGAAGGAGAAGTGAGTGTGGATTGGAGAAGGAGATGTGAGTATGGGTCGCAGAAGGTGAAGTGAGTGTGGATCAAAGAAGAAGTGAATGTGGGCTGGAGAAGGAGAAGTGAGTGTGGGCTGGAGAAGGGGAAGTGAGTGTGGTTTGGAGAAGGAGAAGTGAGCGTGGGTCGGAGAAGGTGAAGTGAGTGTGGATCAAAGAAGGAGAAGTGAATGTGGGCTGGAGAAGGAGAAGTGAGTGTGGGTTGGAGAAGGAGAAGTGAGTGTGGGTCGGAGAAGGAGAAGTGAGTGTGGGCTGGAGAAGGAGTAGTGAGTGTGGGTTGGAGAAATAGAAGTGAGTGTGGGTCAAAGAAGGAGAAGTGAATGTGGGCATGAGAAGGAGATGTGAGTGTGGGTCGGAGAAGTAGGAGTGAATGTGGGCTGGAGAAGGAGAAGTGAGTGTGGGCTGGAGAAGGAGAAGTGAGTGTGGATTGGAGAAGGAGAAGTGAGTGTGGATTGGAGAAGGAGAAGTGAGTGTGAGTCGGAGCAGGAGAAGTGAGTGTGGATCAAATAAGGAGGTGAATGTGGGCTGGAGAAGGAGAAGTGAGTGTGGGTTGGAGAAGGAGAAGTGAGTGTGGGTCGGAGAAGAAGTGAGTGTGGGTTGGAGAAGGAGATGTGAGCGTGGATTGGCGAAGGAGATGTGAGTATGGGTCGGAGAAGGAGAAGTGAGTGTGGATCAAAGAAGGAGAAGTGAATTTTGCCTGGAGAAGGAAAAGTGAGTGTGGGTTGGAGAAGGAGAAGTGAGTGTGGGTCGGAGAAGGAGAAGTGAGTGTGGGCTGGAGAAGGAGAAGTGAGTGTGGGTTGGAGAAATAGAAGTGAGTGTGGGTCAAAGAAGGAGATGTGAATGTGGGCATGAGAAGGAGTAGTGAGTGTGGGTCAGAGAAGGAGGAGTGAATGTGGGCTGGAGAAGTAGAAGTGAGTGTGGGCTGGAGAAGGAGAAGTGAGTGTGGATTGGAGAAGGAGAAGTGAGTGTGGATTGGAGAAGGAGAAGTGAGTGTGAGTCGGAGCAGTAGAAGTGAGTGTGGATCAAAGAAGGAGAAGTGAATGTGGGCTGGAGAATGAGAAGTGAGTGTGGGTTGGAGAAGGAGAAGTGAGTGTGGATCAAAGAAGGAGAAGTGAATGTGGGTTGGAGAAGGAGAAGTGAGTGTGGGTCAGAGAAGGAGAGGTGAATGTGGGCTGGAGAAGGAGAAGTGAGTGTGGGCTGGAGAAGGAGAAGTGAGTGTGGGTCAGAGAAGGAGAAGTGAGTGTGGATTGGAGAAGGAGAAGTGAGTGTGGGTCGGAGAAGGAGAAGTGAGTGTGGGTCGGAGAAGGAGAAGTGTGTGTCGATCAAAGAAGGAGAAGTGAATGTGGGCTGGAGAAGGAAAAGTGAGTTTGGGTCGTAGAAGGAGGAGTGAGTGTGGATTGGAGAAGGAGGAGTGAGTGTGGGTCGGAGAAGGAGAAGTGAGTGTGGGTCAAAGAAGGAGATGTGAATGTGGGCTGGAGAAGGAGAAGTGAGTGTGGGCTGGAGAAGGAGAAGTGAGTGTGGATTGGAGAAGGAGAAGTGAATGTGGGTCGGAGAAGAAGTGAGTGTGGGTCAGAGAAGGAGGAGCGAGTGTGTGTCGGAGAAGGAGAAGTGAGTGTGGGTCAGAGAAGGAGAAGTGAATGTGGGTCGGAGAAGGAGAAGTGAGTGTGGGCTGGAGAAGGAGAAGTGAGTGTGGATTGGAGAAGGAGATGTGAGTATGGGTCGGAGAAGGAGAAGTGAGTGTGGATCAAAGAAGAAGTGAATGTGGGCTGGAGAAGGAGAAGTGAGTGTGGGCTGGAGAAGGGGAAGTGAGTGTGGTTTGGAGAAGGAGAAGTGAGCGTGGGTCGGAGAAGGGGAAGTGAGTGTGGATCAAAGAAGGAGAAGTGAATGTGGGCTGGAGAAGGAGAAGTGAGTGTGGGTTGGAGAAGGAGAAGTGAGTGTGGGTCGGAGAAGGAGAAGTGAGTGTGGGCTGGAGAAGGAGAAGTGAGTGTGGGCTGGAGAAGGAGAAGTGAGTGTGGGTCAAGGAAGGAGATGTGAATGTGGGCATGCGAAGGAGTAGTGAGTGTGGGTCAGAGAAGGAGGAGTGAATGTGGGCAGGAGGAGTAGAAGTGAGTGTGAGCTGGAGAAGGAGAAGTGAGTGTGGATTGGAGAAGGAGAAGTGAATGTGGGTCGGAGAAGAAGTGAGTGTGGGTCAGAGAAGGAGGAGCGAGTGTGGGTCGGAGAAGGAGAAGTGAGTGTGGGTCAGAGAAGGAGAAGTGAATGTGGGCTGGAGAAGGAGAAGTGAGTGTGGGCTGGAGTAGGAGAAGTGAGTGTGGATTGGAGAAGGAGAATTGAGCGTGGGTCGGAGAAGGAGAACTGAGTGTGGATCAAAGAAGGAAAAGTGAATGTGGGCTGGAGAAGGAGAAGTGAGTGTGGGCTGGAGAAGGAGAAGTGAGTGTGGGTCAGAGAAGGAGAAGTGAGTGTGGATTGGAGAAGGAGAAGTGAGTGTGGGTCGGAGAAGGAGAAGTGAGTGTGAGTCGGAGAAGGAGAAGTGAGTGTCGATCAAAGAAGGAGAAGTGAATGTGGGCTGGAGAAGGAAAAGTGAGTTTGGGTCGTAGAAGGAGGAGTGAGTGTGGATTGGAGAAGGAGGAGTGAGTGTGGGTCAAAGAAGGAGATGTGAATGTGGGCTGGAGAAGGAGAAGTGAGTGTGGTCTGGAGAAGGAGAAGTGTGTGTGGATTGGAGAAGGAGAAGTGAATGTGGGTCGGAGAAGAAGTGAGTGTGGGTCAGAAAAGGACGAGCGAGTGTGGGTCGGAGAAGGAGAAGTGAGTGTGGGTCAGAGAAGGAGAAGTGAATGTGGGTTGGAGAAGGAGAAGTGAGTGTGGGTCAAAGAAGGAGATGTGAATGTGGGCTGGAGAAGGAGAAGTGAGTGTGGGCTGGAGAAGGAGAAGTTAGTGTGGATTGGAGAAGGAGAAGTGAATGTGGGTCGGAGAAGAAGTGAGTGTGGGTCAGAGAAGGAGGAGCGAGTGTGGGTCGGAGAAGGAGAAGTGAGTGTGGGTCAGAGAAGGAGAAGTGAATGTGGGTTGGAGAAGGAGAAGTGAGTGTGGGCTGGAGAAGGAGAAGTGAGTGTGGATTGGAGAAGGAGATGTGAGTATGGGTCGGAGAAGGAGAAGTGAGTGTGGATCAAAGAAGAAGTGAATGTGGGCTGGAGAAGGAGAAGTGAGTGTGGGCTGGAGAAGGGGAAGTGTGTGTGGTTTGGAGAAGGAGAAGTGAGCGTGGGTCGGAGAAGGGGAAGTGAGTGTGGATCAAAGAAGGAGAAGTGAATGTGGGCTGGAGAAGGAGAAGTGAGTGAGGGTTGGAGAAGTAGAAGTGAGTGTGGGTCGGAGAAGGAGAAGTGAGTGTGGGCTGGAGAAGGAGAAGTGAGTGTGGGTTGGAGAAATAGAAGTGAGTGTGGGTCAAAGAAGGAGATGTGAATGTGGGCATGAGAAGGAGTAGTGAGTGTGGGTCAGAGAAGGAGGAGTGAATGTGGGCAGGAGGAGTAGAAGTGAGTGTGAGCTGGAGAAGGAGAAGTGAGTGTGGATTGGAGAAGGAGAAGTGAATGTGGGTCGGAGAAGAAGTGAGTGTGGGTCAGAGAAGGAGGAGCGAGTGTGGGTCGGAGAAGGAGAAGTGAGTGTGGGTCAGAGAAGGAGAAGTGAATGTGGGCTGGAGAAGGAGAAGTGAGTGTGGGCTGGAGTAGGAGAAGTGAGTGTGGATTGGAGAAGGAGAATTGAGCGTGGGTCGGAGAAGGAGAACTGAGTGTGGATCAAAGAAGGAAAAGTGAATGTGGGCTGGAGAAGGAGAAGTGAGTGTGGGCTGGAGAAGGGGAAGTGAGTGTGGTTTGGAGAAGGAGAAGTGAGCGTGGGTCGGAGAAGGGGAAGTGAGTGTGGATCAAAGAAGGAAAAGTGAATGTGGGCTGGAGAAGTAGAAGTGAGTGTGGGCTTGAGAAGGAGAAGTGAGTGTGGTTCAGAGAAGGAGAAGTGAGTGTGGATTGGAGAAGGAGAAGTGAGTGTGGGTCGGAGAAGGAGAAGTGAGTGTGGGTCGGAGAAGGAGAAGTGAGTGTCGATCAAAGAAGGAGAAGTGAATGTGGGCTGGAGAAGGAAAAGTGAGTTTGGGTCGTAGAAGGAGGAGTGAGTGTGGATTGGAGAAGGAGGAGTGAGTGTGGGTTGGAGAAGGAGAAGTGAGTGTGGGTCAAAGAAGGAGATGTGAATGTGGGCTGGAGAAGGAGAAGTGAGTGTGGGCTGGAGAAGGAGAAGTGAGTGTGGATTGGAGAAGGAGAAGTGAATGTGGGTCGGAGAAGAAGTGAGTGTGGGTCAGAGAAGGAGGAGCGAGTGTGGGTCGGAGAAGGAGAAGTGAGTGTGGGTCAGAGAAGGAGAAGTGAATGTGGGTCGGAGAAGGAGAAGTGAGTGTGGGCTGGAGAAGGAGAAGTGAGTGTGGATTGGAGAAGGAGATGTGAGTATGGGTCGAAGAAGGAGAAGTGAGTGTGGATCAAAGAAGAAGTGAATGTGGGCTGGAGAAGGAGAAGTGAGTGTGGGCTGGAGAAGGGGAAGTGAGTGTGGTTTGGAGAAGGAGAAGTGAGCGTGGGTCGGAGAAGGGGAAGTGAGTGTGGATCAAAGAAGGAGAAGTGAATGTGGGCTGGAGAAGGAGAAGTGAGTGTGGGTTGGAGAAGGAGAAGTGAGTGTGGGTCGGAGAAGGAGAAGTGAGTGTGGGCTGGAGAAGGAGTAGTGAGTGTGGGTTGGAGAAATAGAAGTGAGTGTGGGTCAAAGAAGGAGAAGTGAATGTGGGCATGAGAAGGAGATGTGAGTGTGGGTCGGAGAAGTAGGAATGAATGTGGGCTGGAGAAGGAGAAGTGAGTGTGGGCTGGAGAAGGAGAAGTGAGTGTGGATTGGAGAAGGAGAAGTGAGTGTGGAATGGAGAAGGAGAAGTGAGTGTGAGTCGGAGCAGGAGAAGTGAGTGTGAATCAAAGAAGGAGAAGTGAATGTAGGCTGGAGAAGGAGAAGTGAGTGTGGATTGGAGAAGGAGAAGTGAGTGTGAGTCGGAGCAGTAGAAGTGAGTGTGGATTAAAGAAGGAGAAGTGAATGTGGGCTGGAGAAGGAGAAGTGAGTGTGGGTTGGAGAAGGAGAAGTGAGTGTGGGTCGGAGAAGAAGTGAGTGTGGGTTGGAGAAGGAGAAGTGAGTGTGGATTGGCGAAGGAGATGTGAGCGTGGGTCGGAGAAGGAGAAGTGAGTGTGGATCAAAGAAGGAGAAGTGAATTTTGCCTGGAGAAGGAAAAGTGAGTGTGGGTTGGAGAAGGAGAAGTGAGTGTGGGTCGGAGAAGGAGAAGTGAGTGTGGGCTGGAGAAGGAGAAGTGAGTGTGGGTTGGAGAAATAGAAGTGAGTGTGGGTCAAAGAAGGAGATGTGAATGTGGGCTGGAGAAGGAGAAGTGAGTGTGGGCTGGAGAAGGAGAAGTGAGTGTGGATTGGAGATGGAGAAGTGAATGTGGGTCGGAGAAGAAGTGAGTGTGGGTCAGAGAAGGAGGAGCGAGTGTGGGTCGGAGAAGGAGAAGTGAGTGTGGGTCAGAGAAGGAGAAGTGAATGTGGGTCGGAGAAGGAGAAGTGAGTGTGGGCTGGAGAAGGAGAAGTGAGTGTGGATTGGAGAAGGAGAAGTGAGTGTGGATTGGAGATGGAGAAGTGAATGTGGGTCGGAGAAGAAGTGAGTGTGGGTCAGAGAAGGAGAAGTGAATGTGGGTCGGAGAAGGAGAAGTGAGTGTGGGCTGGAGAAGGAGAAGTGAGTGTGGATTGGAGAAGGAGATGTGAGTATGGGTCGGAGAAGGAGAAGTGAGTGTGGATCAAAGAAGAAGTGAATGTGGGCTGGAGAAGGAGAAGTGAGTGTGGGCTGGAGAAGGGGAAGTGAGTGTGGTTTGGAGAAGGAGAAGTGAGCGTGGGTCGGAGAAGGGGAAGTGAGTGTGGATCAAAGAAGGAGAAGTGAATGTGGGCTGGAGAAGGAGAAGTGAGTGTGGGTTGGAGAAGGAGAAGTGAGTGTGGGTCGGAGAAGGAGAAGTGAGTGTGGGCTGGAGAAGGAGTAGTGAGTGTGGGCATGAGAAGGAGATGTGAGTGTGGGTCGGAGAAGTAGGAATGAATGTGGGCTGGAGAAGGAGAAGTGAGTGTGGGCTGGAGAAGGAGAAGTGAGTGTGGATTGGAGAAATAGAAGTGAGTGTGGGTCAAAGAAGGAGAAGTGAATGTGGGCATGAGAAGGAGATGTGAGTGTGGGTCGGAGAAGTAGGAATGAATGTGGGCTGGAGAAGGAGAAGTGAGTGTGGGCTGGAGAAGGAGAAGTGAGTGTGGATTGGAGAAGGAGAAGTGAGTGTGGAATGGAGAAGGAGAAGTGAGTGTGGATTGGAGAAGGAGAAGTGAGTGTGAGTCGGAGCAGGAGAAGTGAGTGTGGATTAAAGAAGGAGAAGTGAATGTGGGCTGGAGAAGGAGAAGTGAGTGTGGGTTGGAGAAGGAGAAGTGAGTGTGAGTCGGAGCAGGAGAAGTGAGTGTGGATTAAAGAAGGAGAAGTGAATGTGGGCTGGAGAAGGAGAAGTGAGTGTGGGTTGGAGAAGGAGAAGTGAGTGTGGGTCGGAGAAGAAGTGAGTGTGGGTTGGAGAAGGAGAATTGAGTGTGGATTGGCGAAGGAGATGTGAGCGTGGGTCGGAGAAGGAGAAGTGAGTGTGGATCAAAGAAGGAGAAGTGAATTTTGCCTGGAGAAGGAAAAGTGAGTGTGGGTTGGAGAAGGAGAAGTGAGTGTGGGTCGGAGAAGGAGAAGTGAGTGTGGGCTGGAGAAGGAGAAGTGAGTGTGGGTTGGAGAAATAGAAGTGAGTGTGGGTCAAAGAAGGAGATGTGAATGTGGGCTGGAGAAGGAGAAGTGTGTGTGGGCTGGAGAAGGAGAAGTGAGTGTGGATTGGAGATGGAGAAGTGAATGTGGGTCGGAGAAGAAGTGAGTGTGGGTCAGAGAAGGAGGAGCGAGTGTGGGTCGGAGAAGGAGAAGTGAGTGTGGGTCAGAGAAGGAGAAGTGAATGTGGGTCGGAGAAGGAGAAGTGAGTGTGGGCTGGAGAAGGAGAAGTGAGTGTGGATTGGAGAAGGAGATGTGAGTATGGGTCGCAGAAGGTGAAGTGAGTGTGGATCAAAGAAGAAGTGAATGTGGGCTGGAGAAGGAGAAGTGAGTGTGGGCTGGAGAAGGGGAAGTGAGTGTGGTTTGGAGAAGGAGAAGTGAGCGTGGGTCGGAGAAGGTGAAGTGAGTGTGGATCAAAGAAGGAGAAGTGAATGTGGGCTGGAGAAGGAGAAGTGAGTGTGGGTTGGAGAAGGAGAAGTGAGTGTGGGTCGGAGAAGGAGAAGTGAGTGTGGGCTGGAGAAGGAGTAGTGAGTGTGGGTTGGAGAAATAGAAGTGAGTGTGGGTCAAAGAAGGAGAAGTGAATGTGGGCATGAGAAGGAGATGTGAGTGTGGGTCGGAGAAGTAGGAGTGAATGTGGGCTGGAGAAGGAGAAGTGAGTGTGGGCTGCAGAAGGAGAAGTGAGTGTGGATTGGAGAAGGAGAAGTGAGTGTGGATTGGAGAAGGAGAAGTGAGTGTGAGTCGGAGCAGGAGAAGTGAGTGTGAATCAGAGAAGGAGAAGTGAATGTGGGTTGGAGAAGGAGAAGTGAGTGTGGGCTGGAGAAGGAGAAGTGAGTGTGGATTGGAGAAGGAGATGTGAGTATGGGTCGGAGAAGGAGAAGTGAGTGTGGATCAAAGAAGAAGTGAATGTGGGCTGGAGAAGGAGAAGTGAGTGTGGGCTGGAGAAGGGGAAGTGTGTGTGGTTTGGAGAAGGAGAAGTGAGCGTGGGTCGGAGAAGGGGAAGTGAGTGTGGATCAAAGAAGGAGAAGTGAATGTGGGCTGGAGAAGGAGAAGTGAGTGAGGGTTGGAGAAGTAGAAGTGAGTGTGGGTCGGAGAAGGAGAAGTGAGTGTGGGCTGGAGAAGGAGAAGTGAGTGTGGGTTGGAGAAATAGAAGTGAGTGTGGGTCAAAGAAGGAGATGTGAATGTGGGCATGAGAAGGAGTAGTGAGTGTGGGTCAGAGAAGGAGGAGTGAATGTGGGCAGGAGGAGTAGAAGTGAGTGTGAGCTGGAGAAGGAGAAGTGAGTGTGGATTGGAGAAGGAGAAGTGAATGTGGGTCGGAGAAGAAGTGAGTGTGGGTCAGAGAAGGAGGAGCGAGTGTGGGTCGGAGAAGGAGAAGTGAGTGTGGGTCAGAGAAGGAGAAGTGAATGTGGGCTGGAGAAGGAGAAGTGAGTGTGGGCTGGAGTAGGAGAAGTGAGTGTGGATTGGAGAAGGAGAATTGAGCGTGGGTCGGAGAAGGAGAACTGAGTGTGGATCAAAGAAGGAAAAGTGAATGTGGGCTGGAGAAGGAGAAGTGAGTGTGGGCTGGAGAAGGGGAAGTGAGTGTGGTTTGGAGAAGGAGAAGTGAGCGTGGGTCGGAGAAGGGGAAGTGAGTGTGGATCAAAGAAGGAAAAGTGAATGTGGGCTGGAGAAGTAGAAGTGAGTGTGGGCTTGAGAAGGAGAAGTGAGTGTGGTTCAGAGAAGGAGAAGTGAGTGTGGATTGGAGAAGGAGAAGTGAGTGTGGGTCGGAGAAGGAGAAGTGAGTGTGGGTCGGAGAAGGAGAAGTGAGTGTCGATCAAAGAAGGAGAAGTGAATGTGGGCTGGAGAAGGAAAAGTGAGTTTGGGTCGTAGAAGGAGGAGTGAGTGTGGATTGGAGAAGGAGGAGTGAGTGTGGGTTGGAGAAGGAGAAGTGAGTGTGGGTCAAAGAAGGAGATGTGAATGTGGGCTGGAGAAGGAGAAGTGAGTGTGGGCTGGAGAAGGAGAAGTGAGTGTGGATTGGAGAAGGAGAAGTGAATGTGGGTCGGAGAAGAAGTGAGTGTGGGTCAGAGAAGGAGGAGCGAGTGTGGGTCGGAGAAGGAGAAGTGAGTGTGGGTCAGAGAAGGAGAAGTGAATGTGGGTCGGAGAAGGAGAAGTGAGTGTGGGCTGGAGAAGGAGAAGTGAGTGTGGATTGGAGAAGGAGATGTGAGTATGGGTCGAAGAAGGAGAAGTGAGTGTGGATCAAAGAAGAAGTGAATGTGGGCTGGAGAAGGAGAAGTGAGTGTGGGCTGGAGAAGGGGAAGTGAGTGTGGTTTGGAGAAGGAGAAGTGAGCGTGGGTCGGAGAAGGGGAAGTGAGTGTGGATCAAAGAAGGAGAAGTGAATGTGGGCTGGAGAAGGAGAAGTGAGTGTGGGTTGGAGAAGGAGAAGTGAGTGTGGGTCGGAGAAGGAGAAGTGAGTGTGGGCTGGAGAAGGAGTAGTGAGTGTGGGTTGGAGAAATAGAAGTGAGTGTGGGTCAAAGAAGGAGAAGTGAATGTGGGCATGAGAAGGAGATGTGAGTGTGGGTCGGAGAAGTAGGAATGAATGTGGGCTGGAGAAGGAGAAGTGAGTGTGGGCTGGAGAAGGAGAAGTGAGTGTGGATTGGAGAAGGAGAAGTGAGTGTGGAATGGAGAAGGAGAAGTGAGTGTGAGTCGGAGCAGGAGAAGTGAGTGTGAATCAAAGAAGGAGAAGTGAATGTAGGCTGGAGAAGGAGAAGTGAGTGTGGATTGGAGAAGGAGAAGTGAGTGTGAGTCGGAGCAGTAGAAGTGAGTGTGGATTAAAGAAGGAGAAGTGAATGTGGGCTGGAGAAGGAGAAGTGAGTGTGGGTTGGAGAAGGAGAAGTGAGTGTGGGTCGGAGAAGAAGTGAGTGTGGGTTGGAGAAGGAGAAGTGAGTGTGGATTGGCGAAGGAGATGTGAGCGTGGGTCGGAGAAGGAGAAGTGAGTGTGGATCAAAGAAGGAGAAGTGAATTTTGCCTGGAGAAGGAAAAGTGAGTGTGGGTTGGAGAAGGAGAAGTGAGTGTGGGTCGGAGAAGGAGAAGTGAGTGTGGGCTGGAGAAGGAGAAGTGAGTGTGGGTTGGAGAAATAGAAGTGAGTGTGGGTCAAAGAAGGAGATGTGAATGTGGGCTGGAGAAGGAGAAGTGAGTGTGGGCTGGAGAAGGAGAAGTGAGTGTGGATTGGAGATGGAGAAGTGAATGTGGGTCGGAGAAGAAGTGAGTGTGGGTCAGAGAAGGAGGAGCGAGTGTGGGTCGGAGAAGGAGAAGTGAGTGTGGGTCAGAGAAGGAGAAGTGAATGTGGGTCGGAGAAGGAGAAGTGAGTGTGGGCTGGAGAAGGAGAAGTGAGTGTGGATTGGAGAAGGAGAAGTGAGTGTGGATTGGAGATGGAGAAGTGAATGTGGGTCGGAGAAGAAGTGAGTGTGGGTCAGAGAAGGAGAAGTGAATGTGGGTCGGAGAAGGAGAAGTGAGTGTGGGCTGGAGAAGGAGAAGTGAGTGTGGATTGGAGAAGGAGATGTGAGTATGGGTCGGAGAAGGAGAAGTGAGTGTGGATCAAAGAAGAAGTGAATGTGGGCTGGAGAAGGAGAAGTGAGTGTGGGCTGGAGAAGGGGAAGTGAGTGTGGTTTGGAGAAGGAGAAGTGAGCGTGGGTCGGAGAAGGGGAAGTGAGTGTGGATCAAAGAAGGAGAAGTGAATGTGGGCTGGAGAAGGAGAAGTGAGTGTGGGTTGGAGAAGGAGAAGTGAGTGTGGGTCGGAGAAGGAGAAGTGAGTGTGGGCTGGAGAAGGAGTAGTGAGTGTGGGCATGAGAAGGAGATGTGAGTGTGGGTCGGAGAAGTAGGAATGAATGTGGGCTGGAGAAGGAGAAGTGAGTGTGGGCTGGAGAAGGAGAAGTGAGTGTGGATTGGAGAAATAGAAGTGAGTGTGGGTCAAAGAAGGAGAAGTGAATGTGGGCATGAGAAGGAGATGTGAGTGTGGGTCGGAGAAGTAGGAATGAATGTGGGCTGGAGAAGGAGAAGTGAGTGTGGGCTGGAGAAGGAGAAGTGAGTGTGGATTGGAGAAGGAGAAGTGAGTGTGGAATGGAGAAGGAGAAGTGAGTGTGGATTGGAGAAGGAGAAGTGAGTGTGAGTCGGAGCAGGAGAAGTGAGTGTGGATTAAAGAAGGAGAAGTGAATGTGGGCTGGAGAAGGAGAAGTGAGTGTGGGTTGGAGAAGGAGAAGTGAGTGTGAGTCGGAGCAGGAGAAGTGAGTGTGGATTAAAGAAGGAGAAGTGAATGTGGGCTGGAGAAGGAGAAGTGAGTGTGGGTTGGAGAAGGAGAAGTGAGTGTGGGTCGGAGAAGAAGTGAGTGTGGGTTGGAGAAGGAGAATTGAGTGTGGATTGGCGAAGGAGATGTGAGCGTGGGTCGGAGAAGGAGAAGTGAGTGTGGATCAAAGAAGGAGAAGTGAATTTTGCCTGGAGAAGGAAAAGTGAGTGTGGGTTGGAGAAGGAGAAGTGAGTGTGGGTCGGAGAAGGAGAAGTGAGTGTGGGCTGGAGAAGGAGAAGTGAGTGTGGGTTGGAGAAATAGAAGTGAGTGTGGGTCAAAGAAGGAGATGTGAATGTGGGCTGGAGAAGGAGAAGTGTGTGTGGGCTGGAGAAGGAGAAGTGAGTGTGGATTGGAGATGGAGAAGTGAATGTGGGTCGGAGAAGAAGTGAGTGTGGGTCAGAGAAGGAGGAGCGAGTGTGGGTCGGAGAAGGAGAAGTGAGTGTGGGTCAGAGAAGGAGAAGTGAATGTGGGTCGGAGAAGGAGAAGTGAGTGTGGGCTGGAGAAGGAGAAGTGAGTGTGGATTGGAGAAGGAGATGTGAGTATGGGTCGCAGAAGGTGAAGTGAGTGTGGATCAAAGAAGAAGTGAATGTGGGCTGGAGAAGGAGAAGTGAGTGTGGGCTGGAGAAGGGGAAGTGAGTGTGGTTTGGAGAAGGAGAAGTGAGCGTGGGTCGGAGAAGGTGAAGTGAGTGTGGATCAAAGAAGGAGAAGTGAATGTGGGCTGGAGAAGGAGAAGTGAGTGTGGGTTGGAGAAGGAGAAGTGAGTGTGGGTCGGAGAAGGAGAAGTGAGTGTGGGCTGGAGAAGGAGTAGTGAGTGTGGGTTGGAGAAATAGAAGTGAGTGTGGGTCAAAGAAGGAGAAGTGAATGTGGGCATGAGAAGGAGATGTGAGTGTGGGTCGGAGAAGTAGGAGTGAATGTGGGCTGGAGAAGGAGAAGTGAGTGTGGGCTGCAGAAGGAGAAGTGAGTGTGGATTGGAGAAGGAGAAGTGAGTGTGGATTGGAGAAGGAGAAGTGAGTGTGAGTCGGAGCAGGAGAAGTGAGTGTGAATCAAAGAAGGAGAAGTGAATGTAGGCTGGAGAAGGAGAAGTGAGTGTGGATTGGAGAAGGAGAAGTGAGTGTGAGTCGGAGCAGGAGAAGTGAGTGTGGATCAAATAAGGAGGTGAATGTGGGCTGGAGAAGGAGAAGTGAGTGTGGGTTGGAGAAGGAGAAGTGAGTGTGAGTCGGAGCAGGAGAAGTGAGTGTGGATCAAATAAGGAGGTGAATGTGGGTTGGAGAAGGAGAAGTGAGTGTGGGTCGGAGAAGAAGTGAGTGTGGGTTGGAGAAGGAGATGTGAGCGTGGATTGGCGAAGGAGATGTGAGTATGGGTCGGAGAAGGAGAAGTGAGTGTGGATCAAAGAAGGAGAAGTGAATTTTGCCTGGAGAAGGAAAAGTGAGTGTGGGTTGGAGAAGGAGAAGTGAGTGTGGGTCGGAGAAGGAGAAGTGAGTGTGGGCTGGAGAAGGAGAAGTGAGTGTGGGTTGGAGAAATAGAAGTGAGTGTGGGTCAAAGAAGGAGATGTGAATGTGGGCATGAGAAGGAGTAGTGAGTGTGGGTCAGAGAAGGAGGAGTGAATGTGGGCTGGAGAAGTAGAAGTGAGTGTGGGCTGGAGAAGGAGAAGTGAGTGTGGATTGGAGAAGGAGAAGTGAGTGTGGATTGGAGAAGGAGAAGTGAGTGTGAGTCGGAGCAGTAGAAGTGAGTGTGGATCAAAGAAGGAGAAGTGAATGTGGGCTGGAGAATGAGAAGTGAGTGTGGGTTGGAGAAGGAGAAGTGAGTGTGGATCAAAGAAGGAGAAGTGAATGTGGGTTGGAGAAGGAGAAGTGAGTGTGGGTCAGAGAAGGAGAGGTGAATGTGGGCTGGAGAAGGAGAAGTGAGTGTGGGCTGGAGAAGGAGAAGTGAGTGTAGGTCAGAGAAGGAGAAGTGAGTGTGGATTGGAGAAGGAGAAGTGAGTGTGGGTCGGAGAAGGAGAAGTGAGTGTGGGTCGGAGAAGGAGAAGTGTGTGTCGATCAAAGAAGGAGAAGTGAATGTGGGCTGGAGAAGGAAAAGTGAGTTTGGGTCGTAGAAGGAGGAGTGAGTGTGGATTGGAGAAGGAGGAGTGAGTGTGGGTCGGAGAAGGAGAAGTGAGTGTGGGTCAAAGAAGGAGATGTGAATGTGGGCTGGAGAAGGAGAAGTGAGTGTGGGCTGGAGAAGGAGAAGTGAGTGTGGATTGGAGAAGGAGAAGTGAATGTGGGTCGGAGAAGAAGTGAGTGTGGGTCAGAGAAGGAGGAGCGAGTGTGTGTCGGAGAAGGAGAAGTGAGTGTGGGTCAGAGAAGGAGAAGTGAATGTGGGTCGGAGAAGGAGAAGTGAGTGTGGGCTGGAGAAGGAGAAGTGAGTGTGGATTGGAGAAGGAGATGTGAGTATGGGTCGGAGAAGGAGAAGTGAGTGTGGATCAAAGAAGAAGTGAATGTGGGCTGGAGAAGGAGAAGTGAGTGTGGGCTGGAGAAGG
The DNA here is from genome assembly GCF_048418815.1 of Hemitrygon akajei. NCBI lineage: Eukaryota > Metazoa > Chordata > Chondrichthyes > Myliobatiformes > Dasyatidae > Hemitrygon > Hemitrygon akajei. Next base: position 112,243,322 of record NC_133129.1, on the reverse strand, counting down.
GGAAGTGAGTGTGGTTTGGAGAAGGAGAAGTGAGCGTGGGTCGGAGAAGGGGAAGTGAGTGTGGATCAAAGAAGGAGAAGTGAATGTGGGCTGGAGAAGGAGAAGTGAGTGTGGGTTGGAGAAGGAGAAGTGAGTGTGGGTCGGAGAAGGAGAAGTGAGTGTGGGCTGGAGAAGGAGAAGTGAGTGTGGGCTGGAGAAGGAGAAGTGAGTGTGGGTCAAAGAAGGAGATGTGAATGTGGGCATGAGAAGGAGTAGTGAGTGTGGGTCAGAGAAGGAGGAGTGAATGTGGGCAGGAGGAGTAGAAGTGAGTGTGAGCTGGAGAAGGAGAAGTGAGTGTGGATTGGAGAAGGAGAAGTGAATGTGGGTCGGAGAAGAAGTGAGTGTGGGTCAGAGAAGGAGGAGCGAGTGTGGGTCGGAGAAGGAGAAGTGAGTGTGGGTCAGAGAAGGAGAAGTGAATGTGGGCTGGAGAAGGAGAAGTGAGTGTGGGCTGGAGTAGGAGAAGTGAGTGTGGATTGGAGAAGGAGAATTGAGCGTGGGTCGGAGAAGGAGAACTGAGTGTGGATCAAAGAAGGAAAAGTGAATGTGGGCTGGAGAAGGAGAAGTGAGTGTGGGCTGGAGAAGTAGAAGTGAGTGTGGGTCAGAGAAGGAGAAGTGAGTGTGGATTGGAGAAGGAGAAGTGAGTGTGGGTCGGAGAAGGAGAAGTGAGTGTGAGTCGGAGAAGGAGAAGTGAGTGTCGATCAAAGAAGGAGAAGTGAATGTGGGCTGGAGAAGGAAAAGTGAGTTTGGGTCGTAGAAGGAGGAGTGAGTGTGGATTGGAGAAGGAGGAGTGAGTGTGGGTTGGAGAAGGAGAAGTGAGTGTGGGTCAAAGAAGGAGATGTGAATGTGGGCTGGAGAAGGAGAAGTGAGTGTGGTCCGGAGAAGGAGAAGTGTGTGTGGATTGGAGAAGGAGAAGTGAATGTGGGTCGGAGAAGAAGTGAGTGTGGGTCAGAGAAGGACGAGCGAGTGTGGGTCGGAGAAGGAGAAGTGAGTGTGGGTCAGAGAAGGAGAAGTGAATGTGGGTTGGAGAAGGAGAAGTGAGTGTGGGTCAAAGAAGGAGATGTGAATGTGGGCTGGAGAAGGAGAAGTGAGTGTGGGCTGGAGAAGGAGAAGTTAGTGTGGATTGGAGAAGGAGAAGTGAATGTGGGTCGGAGAAGAAGTGAGTGTGGGTCAGAGAAGGAGGAGCGAGTGTGGGTCGGAGAAGGAGAAGTGAGTGTGGGTCAGAGAAGGAGAAGTGAATGTGGGTTGGAGAAGGAGAAGTGAGTGTGGGCTGGAGAAGGAGAAGTGAGTGTGGATTGGAGAAGGAGATGTGAGTATGGGTCGGAGAAGGAGAAGTGAGTGTGGATCAAAGAAGAAGTGAATGTGGGCTGGAGAAGGAGAAGTGAGTGTGGGCTGGAGAAGGGGAAGTGAGTGTGGTTTGGAGAAGGAGAAGTGAGCGTGGGTCGGAGAAGGGGAAGTGAGTGTGGATCAAAGAAGGAGAAGTGAATGTGGGCTGGAGAAGGAGAAGTGAGTGTGGGTTGGAGAAGTAGAAGTGAGTGTGGGTCGGAGAAGGAGAAGTGAGTGTGGGCTGGAGAAGGAGAAGTGAGTGTGGGTTGGAGAAATAGAAGTGAGTGTGGGTCAAAGAAGGAGATGTGAATGTGGGCATGAGAAGGAGTAGTGAGTGTGGGTCAGAGAAGGAGGAGTGAATGTGGGCAGGAGGAGTAGAAGTGAGTGTGAGCTGGAGAAGGAGAAGTGAGTGTGGATTGGAGAAGGAGAAGTGAATGTGGGTCGGAGAAGAAGTGAGTGTGGGTCAGAGAAGGAGGAGCGAGTGTGGGTCGGAGAAGGAGAAGTGAGTGTGGGTCAGAGAAGGAGAAGTGAATGTGGGCTGGAGAAGGAGAAGTGAGTGTGGGCTGGAGAAGGAGAAGTGAGTGTGGATTGGAGAAGGAGATGTGAGTATGGGTCGGAGAAGGAGAAGTGAGTGTGGATCAAAGAAGAAGTGAATGTGGGCTGGAGAAGGAGAAGTGAGTGTGGGCTGGAGAAGGGGAAGTGAGTGTGGTTTGGAGAAGGAGAAGTGAGCGTGGGTCGGAGAAGGGGAAGTGAGTGTGGATCAAAGAAGGAGAAGTGAATGTGGGCTGGAGAAGGAGAAGTGAGTGTGGGTTGGAGAAGTAGAAGTGAGTGTGGGTCGGAGAAGGAGAAGTGAGTGTGGGCTGGAGAAGGAGAAGTGAGTGTGGGTTGGAGAAATAGAAGTGAGTGTGGGTCAAAGAAGGAGATGTGAATGTGGGCATGAGAAGGAGTAGTGAGTGTGGGTCAGAGAAGGAGGAGTGAATGTGGGCAGGAGGAGTAGAAGTGAGTGTGAGCTGGAGAAGGAGAAGTGAGTGTGGATTGGAGAAGGAGAAGTGAATGTGGGTCGGAGAAGAAGTGAGTGTGGGTCAGAGAAGGAGGAGCGAGTGTGGGTCGGAGAAGGAGAAGTGAGTGTGGGTCAGAGAAGGAGAAGTGAATGTGGGCTGGAGAAGGAGAAGTGAGTGTGGGCTGGAGTAGGAGAAGTGAGTGTGGATTGGAGAAGGAGAATTGAGCGTGGGTCGGAGAAGGAGAACTGAGTGTGGATCAAAGAAGGAAAAGTGAATGTGGGCTGGAGAAGGAGAAGTGAGTGTGGGCTGGAGAAGGGGAAGTGAGTGGGGTTTGGAGAAGGAGAAGTGAGCGTGGGTCGGAGAAGGGGAAGTGAGTGTGGATCAAAGAAGGAAAAGTGAATGTGGGCTGGAGAAGTAGAAGTGAGTGTGGGCTTGAGAAGGAGAAGTGAGTGTGGTTCAGAGAAGGAGAAGTGAGTGTGGATTGGAGAAGGAGAAGTGAGTGTGGGTGGGAGAAGGAGAAGTGAGTGTGGGTCGGAGAAGGAGAAGTGAGTGTCGATCAAAGAAGGAGAAGTGAATGTGGGCTGGAGAAGGAAAAGTGAGTTTGGGTCGTAGAAGGAGGAGTGAGTGTGGATTGGAGAAGGAGGAGTGAGTGTGGGTTGGAGAAGGAGAAGTGAGTGTGGGTCAAAGAAGGAGATGTGAATGTGGGCTGGAGAAGGAGAAGTGAGTGTGGGCTGGAGAAGGAGAAGTGAGTGTGGATTGGAGAAGGAGAAGTGAATGTGGGTCGGAGAAGAAGTGAGTGTGGGTCAGAGAAGGAGGAGCGAGTGTGGGTCGGAGAAGGAGAAGTGAGTGTGGGTCAGAGAAGGAGAAGTGAATGTGGGTCGGAGAAGGAGAAGTGAGTGTGGGCTGGAGAAGGAGAAGTGAGTGTGGATTGGAGAAGGAGATGTGAGTATGGGTCGGAGAAGGAGAAGTGAGTGTGGATCAAAGAAGAAGTGAATGTGGGCTGGAGAAGGAGAAGTGAGTGTGGGCTGGAGAAGGGGAAGTGAGTGTGGTTTGGAGAAGGAGAAGTGAGCGTGGGTCGGAGAAGGGGAAGTGAGTGTGGATCAAAGAAGGAGAAGTGAATGTGGGCTGGAGAAGGAGAAGTGAGTGTGGGTTGGAGAAGGAGAAGTGAGTGTGGGTCGGAGAAGGAGAAGTGAGTGTGGGCTGGAGAAGGAGTAGTGAGTGTGGGTTGGAGAAATAGAAGTGAGTGTGGGTCAAAGAAGGAGAAGTGAATGTGGGCATGAGAAGGAGATGTGAGTGTGGGTCGGAGAAGTAGGAATGAATGTGGGCTGGAGAAGGAGAAGTGAGTGTGGGCTGGAGAAGGAGAAGTGAGTGTGGATTGGAGAAGGAGAAGTGAGTGTGGAATGGAGAAGGAGAAGTGAGTGTGAGTCGGAGCAGGAGAAGTGAGTGTGAATCAAAGAAGGAGAAGTGAATGTAGGCTGGAGAAGGAGAAGTGAGTGTGGATTGGAGAAGGAGAAGTGAGTGTGAGTCGGAGCAGTAGAAGTGAGTGTGGATTAAAGAAGGAGAAGTGAATGTGGGCTGGAGAAGGAGAAGTGAGTGTGGGTTGGAGAAGGAGAAGTGAGTGTGGGTCGGAGAAGAAGTGAGTGTGGGTTGGAGAAGGAGAAGTGAGTGTGGATTGGCGAAGGAGATGTGAGCGTGGGTCGGAGAAGGAGAAGTGAGTGTGGATCAAAGAAGGAGAAGTGAATTTTGCCTGGAGAAGGAAAAGTGAGTGTGGGTTGGAGAAGGAGAAGTGAGTGTGGGTCGGAGAAGGAGAAGTGAGTGTGGGCTGGAGAAGGAGAAGTGAGTGTGGGTTGGAGAAATAGAAGTGAGTGTGGGTCAAAGAAGGAGATGTGAATGTGGGCTGGAGAAGGAGAAGTGAGTGTGGGCTGGAGAAGGAGAAGTGAGTGTGGATTGGAGATGGAGAAGTGAATGTGGGTCGGAGAAGAAGTGAGTGTGGGTCAGAGAAGGAGGAGCGAGTGTGGGTCGGAGAAGGAGAAGTGAGTGTGGGTCAGAGAAGGAGAAGTGAATGTGGGTCGGAGAAGGAGAAGTGAGTGTGGGCTGGAGAAGGAGAAGTGAGTGTGGATTGGAGAAGGAGATGTGAGTATGGGTCGCAGAAGGTGAAGTGAGTGTGGATCAAAGAAGAAGTGAATGTGGGCTGGAGAAGGAGAAGTGAGTGTGGGCTGGAGAAGGGGAAGTGAGTGTGGTTTGGAGAAGGAGAAGTGAGCGTGGGTCGGAGAAGGTGAAGTGAGTGTGGATCAAAGAAGGAGAAGTGAATGTGGGCTGGAGAAGGAGAAGTGAGTGTGGGTTGGAGAAGGAGAAGTGAGTGTGGGTCGGAGAAGGAGAAGTGAGTGTGGGCTGGAGAAGGAGTAGTGAGTGTGGGTTGGAGAAATAGAAGTGAGTGTGGGTCAAAGAAGGAGAAGTGAATGTGGGCATGAGAAGGAGATGTGAGTGTGGGCTGGAGAAGGAGGAGTGAATGTGGGCTGGAGAAGGAGAAGTGAGTGTGGGCTGGAGAAGGAGAAGTGAGTGTGGATTGGAGAAGGAGAAGTGAGTGTGGATTGGAGAAGGAGAAGTGAGTGTGAGTCGGAGCAGGAGAAGTGAGTGTGAATCAAAGAAGGAGAAGTGAATGTAGGCTGGAGAAGGAGAAGTGAGTGTGGATTGGAGAAGGAGAAGTGAGTGTGAGTCGGAGCAGGAGAAGTGAGTGTGGATCAAATAAGGAGGTGAATGTGGGCTGGAGAAGGAGAAGTGAGTGTGGGTTGGAGAAGGAGAAGTGAGTGTGGGTCGGAGAAGAAGTGAGTGTGGGTTGGAGAAGGAGATGTGAGCGTGGGTCGGAGAAGGAGAAGTGAGTGTGGATCAAAGAAGGAGAAGTGAATTTTGCCTGGAGAAGGAAAAGTGAGTGTGGGTTGGAGAAGGAGAAGTGAGTGTGGGTCGGAGAAGGAGAAGTGAGTGTGGGCTGGAGAAGGAGAAGTGAGTGTGGGTTGGAGAAATAGAAGTGAGTGTGGGTCAAAGAAGGAGATGTGAATGTGGGCATGAGAAGGAGTAGTGAGTGTGGGTCAGAGAAGGAGGAGTGAAAGTGGGCTGGAGAAGTAGAAGTGAGTGTGGGCTGGAGAAGGAGAAGTGTGTGTGGATTGGAGAAGGAGAAGTGAATGTGGGTCGGAGAAGAAGTGAGTGTGGGTCAGAGAAGGACGAGCGAGTGTGGGTCGGAGAAGGAGAAGTGAGTGTGGGTCAGAGAAGGAGAAGTGAATGTGGGTTGGAGAAGGAGAAGTGAGTGTGGGTCAAAGAAGGAGATGTGAATGTGGGCTGGAGAAGGAGAAGTGAGTGTGGGCTGGAGAAGGAGAAGTTAGTGTGGATTGGAGAAGGAGAAGTGAATGTGGGTCGGAGAAGAAGTGAGTGTGGGTCAGAGAAGGAGGAGCGAGTGTGGGTCGGAGAAGGAGAAGTGAGTGTGGGTCAGAGAAGGAGAAGTGAATGTGGGCTGGAGAAGGAGAAGTGAGTGTGGGTTGGAGAAGTAGAAGTGAGTGTGGGTCGGAGAAGGAGAAGTGAGTGTGGGCTGGAGAAGGAGAAGTGAGTGTGGGTTGGAGAAATAGAAGTGAGTGTGGGTCAAAGAAGGAGATGTGAATGTGGGCATGAGAAGGAGTAGTGAGTGTGGGTCAGAGAAGGAGGAGTGAATGTGGGCAGGAGGAGTAGAAGTGAGTGTGAGCTGGAGAAGGAGAAGTGAGTGTGGATTGGAGAAGGAGAAGTGAATGTGGGTCGGAGAAGAAGTGAGTGTGGGTCAGAGAAGGAGGAGCGAGTGTGGGTCGGAGAAGGAGAAGTGAGTGTGGGTCAGAGAAGGAGAAGTGAATGTGGGCTGGAGAAGGAGAAGTGAGTGTGGGCTGGAGAAGGAGAAGTGAGTGTGGATTGGAGAAGGAGATGTGAGTATGGGTCGGAGAAGGAGAAGTGAGTGTGGATCAAAGAAGAAGTGAATGTGGGCTGGAGAAGGAGAAGTGAGTGTGGGCTGGAGAAGGGGAAGTGAGTGTGGTTTGGAGAAGGAGAAGTGAGCGTGGGTCGGAGAAGGGGAAGTGAGTGTGGATCAAAGAAGGAGAAGTGAATGTGGGCTGGAGAAGGAGAAGTGAGTGTGGGTTGGAGAAGTAGAAGTGAGTGTGGGTCGGAGAAGGAGAAGTGAGTGTGGGCTGGAGAAGGAGAAGTGAGTGTGGGTTGGAGAAATAGAAGTGAGTGTGGGTCAAAGAAGGAGATGTGAATGTGGGCATGAGAAGGAGTAGTGAGTGTGGGTCAGAGAAGGAGGAGTGAATGTGGGCAGGAGGAGTAGAAGTGAGTGTGAGCTGGAGAAGGAGAAGTGAGTGTGGATTGGAGAAGGAGAAGTGAATGTGGGTCGGAGAAGAAGTGAGTGTGGGTCAGAGAAGGAGGAGCGAGTGTGGGTCGGAGAAGGAGAAGTGAGTGTGGGTCAGAGAAGGAGAAGTGAATGTGGGCTGGAGAAGGAGAAGTGAGTGTGGGCTGGAGTAGGAGAAGTGAGTGTGGATTGGAGAAGGAGAATTGAGCGTGGGTCGGAGAAGGAGAACTGAGTGTGGATCAAAGAAGGAAAAGTGAATGTGGGCTGGAGAAGGAGAAGTGAGTGTGGGCTGGAGAAGGGGAAGTGAGTGTGGTTTGGAGAAGGAGAAGTGAGCGTGGGTCGGAGAAGGGGAAGTGAGTGTGGATCAAAGAAGGAAAAGTGAATGTGGGCTGGAGAAGTAGAAGTGAGTGTGGGCTTGAGAAGGAGAAGTGAGTGTGGTTCAGAGAAGGAGAAGTGAGTGTGGATTGGAGAAGGAGAAGTGAGTGTGGGTCGGAGAAGGAGAAGTGAGTGTGGGTCGGAGAAGGAGAAGTGAGTGTCGATCAAAGAAGGAGAAGTGAATGTGGGCTGGAGAAGGAAAAGTGAGTTTGGGTCGTAGAAGGAGGAGTGAGTGTGGATTGGAGAAGGAGGAGTGAGTGTGGGTTGGAGAAGGAGAAGTGAGTGTGGGTCAAAGAAGGAGATGTGAATGTGGGCTGGAGAAGGAGAAGTGAGTGTGGGCTGGAGAAGGAGAAGTGAGTGTGGATTGGAGAAGGAGAAGTGAATGTGGGTCGGAGAAGAAGTGAGTGTGGGTCAGAGAAGGAGGAGCGAGTGTGGGTCGGAGAAGGAGAAGTGAGTGTGGGTCAGAGAAGGAGAAGTGAATGTGGGTCGGAGAAGGAGAAGTGAGTGTGGGCTGGAGAAGGAGAAGTGAGTGTGGATTGGAGAAGGAGATGTGAGTATGGGTCGGAGAAGGAGAAGTGAGTGTGGATCAAAGAAGAAGTGAATGTGGGCTGGAGAAGGAGAAGTGAGTGTGGGCTGGAGAAGGGGAAGTGAGTGTGGTTTGGAGAAGGAGAAGTGAGCGTGGGTCGGAGAAGGGGAAGTGAGTGTGGATCAAAGAAGGAGAAGTGAATGTGGGCTGGAGAAGGAGAAGTGAGTGTGGGTTGGAGAAGGAGAAGTGAGTGTGGGTCGGAGAAGGAGAAGTGAGTGTGGGCTGGAGAAGGAGTAGTGAGTGTGGGTTGGAGAAATAGAAGTGAGTGTGGGTCAAAGAAGGAGAAGTGAATGTGGGCATGAGAAGGAGATGTGAGTGTGGGTCGGAGAAGTAGGAATGAATGTGGGCTGGAGAAGGAGAAGTGAGTGTGGGCTGGAGAAGGAGAAGTGAGTGTGGATTGGAGAAGGAGAAGTGAGTGTGGAATGGAGAAGGAGAAGTGAGTGTGAGTCGGAGCAGGAGAAGTGAGTGTGAATCAAAGAAGGAGAAGTGAATGTAGGCTGGAGAAGGAGAAGTGAGTGTGGATTGGAGAAGGAGAAGTGAGTGTGAGTCGGAGCAGTAGAAGTGAGTGTGGATTAAAGAAGGAGAAGTGAATGTGGGCTGGAGAAGGAGAAGTGAGTGTGGGTTGGAGAAGGAGAAGTGAGTGTGGGTCGGAGAAGAAGTGAGTGTGGGTTGGAGAAGGAGAAGTGAGTGTGGATTGGCGAAGGTTATGTGAGCGTGGGTCGGAGAAGGAGAAGTGAGTGTGGATCAAAGAAGGAGAAGTGAATTTTGCCTGGAGAAGGAAAAGTGAGTGTGGGTTGGAGAAGGAGAAGTGAGTGTGGGTCGGAGAAGGAGAAGTGAGTGTGGGCTGGAGAAGGAGAAGTGAGTGTGGGTTGGAGAAATAGAAGTGAGTGTGGGTCAAAGAAGGAGATGTGAATGTGGGCTGGAGAAGGAGAAGTGAGTGTGGGCTGGAGAAGGAGAAGTGAGTGTGGATTGGAGATGGAGAAGTGAATGTGGGTCGGAGAAGAAGTGAGTGTGGGTCAGAGAAGGAGGAGCGAGTGTGGGTCGGAGAAGGAGAAGTGAGTGTGGGTCAGAGAAGGAGAAGTGAATGTGGGTCGGAGAAGGAGAAGTGAGTGTGGGCTGGAGAAGGAGAAGTGAGTGTGGATTGGAGAAGGAGATGTGAGTATGGGTCGCAGAAGGTGAAGTGAGTGTGGATCAAAGAAGAAGTGAATGTGGGCTGGAGAAGGAGAAGTGAGTGTGGGCTGGAGAAGGGGAAGTGAGTGTGGTTTGGAGAAGGAGAAGTGAGCGTGGGTCGGAGAAGGTGAAGTGAGTGTGGATCAAAGAAGGAGAAGTGAATGTGGGCTGGAGAAGGAGAAGTGAGTGTGGGTTGGAGAAGGAGAAGTGAGTGTGGGTCGGAGAAGGAGAAGTGAGTGTGGGCTGGAGAAGGAGTAGTGAGTGTGGGTTGGAGAAATAGAAGTGAGTGTGGGTCAAAGAAGGAGAAGTGAATGTGGGCATGAGAAGGAGATGTGAGTGTGGGCTGGAGAAGGAGGAGTGAATGTGGGCTGGAGAAGGAGAAGTGAGTGTGGGCTGGAGAAGGAGAAGTGAGTGTGGATTGGAGAAGGAGAAGTGAGTGTGGATTGGAGAAGGAGAAGTGAGTGTGAGTCGGAGCAGGAGAAGTGAGTGTGAATCAAAGAAGGAGAAGTGAATGTAGGCTGGAGAAGGAGAAGTGAGTGTGGATTGGAGAAGGAGAAGTGAGTGTGAGTCGGAGCAGGAGAAGTGAGTGTGGATCAAATAAGGAGGTGAATGTGGGCTGGAGAAGGAGAAGTGAGTGTGGGTTGGAGAAGGAGAAGTGAGTGTGGGTCGGAGAAGAAGTGAGTGTGGGTTGGAGAAGGAGATGTGAGCGTGGGTCGGAGAAGGAGAAGTGAGTGTGGATCAAAGAAGGAGAAGTGAATTTTGCCTGGAGAAGGAAAAGTGAGTGTGGGTTGGAGAAGGAGAAGTGAGTGTGGGTCGGAGAAGGAGAAGTGAGTGTGGGCTGGAGAAGGAGAAGTGAGTGTGGGTTGGAGAAATAGAAGTGAGTGTGGGTCAAAGAAGGAGATGTGAATGTGGGCATGAGAAGGAGTAGTGAGTGTGGGTCAGAGAAGGAGGAGTGAAAGTGGGCTGGAGAAGTAGAAGTGAGTGTGGGCTGGAGAAGGAGAAGTGTGTGTGGATTGGAGAAGGAGAAGTGAATGTGGGTCGGAGAAGAAGTGAGTGTGGGTCAGAGAAGGACGAGCGAGTGTGGGTCGGAGAAGGAGAAGTGAGTGTGGGTCAGAGAAGGAGAAGTGAATGTGGGTTGGAGAAGGAGAAGTGAGTGTGGGTCAAAGAAGGAGATGTGAATGTGGGCTGGAGAAGGAGAAGTGAGTGTGGGCTGGAGAAGGAGAAGTTAGTGTGGATTGGAGAAGGAGAAGTGAATGTGGGTCGGAGAAGAAGTGAGTGTGGGTCAGAGAAGGAGGAGCGAGTGTGGGTCGGAGAAGGAGAAGTGAGTGTGGGTCAGAGAAGGAGAAGTGAATGTGGGTTGGAGAAGGAGAAGTGAGTGTGGGCTGGAGAAGGAGAAGTGAGTGTGGATTGGAGAAGGAGATGTGAGTATGGGTCGGAGAAGGAGAAGTGAGTGTGGATCAAAGAAGAAGTGAATGTGGGCTGGAGAAGGAGAAGTGAGTGTGGGCTGGAGAAGGGGAAGTGAGTGTGGTTTGGAGAAGGAGAAGTGAGCGTGGGTCGGAGAAGGGGAAGTGAGTGTGGATCAAAGAAGGAGAAGTGAATGTGGGCTGGAGAAGGAGAAGTGAGTGTGGGTTGGAGAAGTAGAAGTGAGTGTGGGTCGGAGAAGGAGAAGTGAGTGTGGGCTGGAGAAGGAGAAGTGAGTGTGGGTTGGAGAAATAGAAGTGAGTGTGGGTCAAAGAAGGAGATGTGAATGTGGGCATGAGAAGGAGTAGTGAGTGTGGGTCAGAGAAGGAGGAGTGAATGTGGGCAGGAGGAGTAGAAGTGAGTGTGAGCTGGAGAAGGAGAAGTGAGTGTGGATTGGAGAAGGAGAAGTGAATGTGGGTCGGAGAAGAAGTGAGTGTGGGTCAGAGAAGGAGGAGCGAGTGTGGGTCGGAGAAGGAGAAGAGAGTGTGGGTCAGAGAAGGAGAAGTGAATGTGGGCTGGAGAAGGAGAAGTGAGTGTGGGCTGGAGTAGGAGAAGTGAGTGTGGATTGGAGAAGGAGAATTGAGCGTGGGTCGGAGAAGGAGAACTGAGTGTGGATCAAAGAAGGAAAAGTGAATGTGGGCTGGAGAAGGAGAAGTGAGTGTGGGCTGGAGAAGGGGAAGTGAGTGTGGTTTGGAGAAGGAGAAGTGAGCGTGGGTCGGAGAAGGGGAAGTGAGTGTGGATCAAAGAAGGAAAAGTGAATGTGGGCTGGAGAAGTAGAAGTGAGTGTGGGCTTGAGAAGGAGAAGTGAGTGTGGATTGGAGAAGGAGAAGTGAGTGTGGGTCGGAGAAGGAGAAGTGAGTGTGGGTCGGAGAAGGAGAAGTGAGTGTCGATCAAAGAAGGAGAAGTGAATGTGGGCTGGAGAAGGAAAAGTGAGTTTGGGTCGTAGAAGGAGGAGTGAGTGTGGATTGGAGAAGGAGGAGTGAGTGTGGGTTGGAGAAGGAGAAGTGAGTGTGGGTCAAAGAAGGAGATGTGAATGTGGGCTGGAGAAGGAGAAGTGAGTGTGGGCTGGAGAAGGAGAAGTGAGTGTGGATTGGAGAAGGAGAAGTGAATGTGGGTCGGAGAAGAAGTGAGTGTGGGTCAGAGAAGGAGGAGCGAGTGTGGGTCGGAGAAGGAGAAGTGAGTGTGGGTCAGAGAAGGAGAAGTGAATGTGGGTCGGAGAAGGAGAAGTGAGTGTGGGCTGGAGAAGGAGAAGTGAGTGTGGATTGGAGAAGGAGATGTGAGTATGGGTCGGAGAAGGAGAAGTGAGTGTGGATCAAAGAAGAAGTGAATGTGGGCTGGAGAAGGAGAAGTGAGTGTGGGCTGGAGAAGGGGAAGTGAGTGTGGTTTGGAGAAGGAGAAGTGAGCGTGGGTCGGAGAAGGGGAAGTGAGTGTGGATCAAAGAAGGAGAAGTGAATGTGGGCTGGAGAAGGAGAAGTGAGTGTGGGTTGGAGAAGGAGAAGTGAGTGTGGGTCGGAGAAGGAGAAGTGAGTGTGGGCTGGAGAAGGAGTAGTGAGTGTGGGTTGGAGAAATAGAAGTGAGTGTGGGTCAAAGAAGGAGAAGTGAATGTGGGCATGAGAAGGAGATGTGAGTGTGGGTCGGAGAAGTAGGAATGAATGTGGGCTGGAGAAGGAGAAGTGAGTGTGGGCTGGAGAAGGAGAAGTGAGTGTGGATTGGAGAAGGAGAAGTGAGTGTGGAATGGAGAAGGAGAAGTGAGTGTGAGTCGGAGCAGGAGAAGTGAGTGTGAATCAAAGAAGGAGAAGTGAATGTAGGCTGGAGAAGGAGAAGTGAGTGTGGATTGGAGAAGGAGAAGTGAGTGTGAGTCGGAGCAGTAGAAGTGAGTGTGGATTAAAGAAGGAGAAGTGAATGTGGGCTGGAGAAGGAGAAGTGAGTGTGGGTTGGAGAAGGAGAAGTGAGTGTGGGTCGGAGAAGAAGTGAGTGTGGGTTGGAGAAGGAGAAGTGAGTGTGGATTGGCGAAGGAGATGTGAGCGTGGGTCGGAGAAGGAGAAGTGAGTGTGGATCAAAGAAGGAGAAGTGAATTTTGCCTGGAGAAGGAAAAGTGAGTGTGGGTTGGAGAAGGAGAAGTGAGTGTGGGTCGGAGAAGGAGAAGTGAGTGTGGGCTGGAGAAGGAGAAGTGAGTGTGGGTTGGAGAAATAGAAGTGAGTGTGGGTCAAAGAAGGAGATGTGAATGTGGGCTGGAGAAGGAGAAGTGAGTGTGGGCTGGAGAAGGAGAAGTGAGTGTGGATTGGAGATGGAGAAGTGAATGTGGGTCGGAGAAGAAGTGAGTGTGGGTCAGAGAAGGAGGAGCGAGTGTGGGTCGGAGAAGGAGAAGTGAGTGTGGGTCAGAGAAGGAGAAGTGAATGTGGGTCGGAGAAGGAGAAGTGAGTGTGGGCTGGAGAAGGAGAAGTGAGTGTGGATTGGAGAAGGAGATGTGAGTATGGGTCGCAGAAGGTGAAGTGAGTGTGGATCAAAGAAGAAGTGAATGTGGGCTGGAGAAGGAGAAGTGAGTGTGGGCTGGAGAAGGGGAAGTGAGTGTGGTTTGGAGAAGGAGAAGTGAGCGTGGGTCGGAGAAGGTGAAGTGAGTGTGGATCAAAGAAGGAGAAGTGAATGTGGGCTGGAGAAGGAGAAGTGAGTGTGGGTTGGAGAAGGAGAAGTGAGTGTGGGTCGGAGAAGGAGAAGTGAGTGTGGGCTGGAGAAGGAGTAGTGAGTGTGGGTTGGAGAAATAGAAGTGAGTGTGGGTCAAAGAAGGAGAAGTGAATGTGGGCATGAGAAGGAGATGTGAGTGTGGGTCGGAGAAGTAGGAGTGAATGTGGGCTGGAGAAGGAGAAGTGAGTGTGGGCTGGAGAAGGAGAAGTGAGTGTGGATTGGAGAAGGAGAAGTGAGTGTGGATTGGAGAAGGAGAAGTGAGTGTGAGTCGGAGCAGGAGAAGTGAGTGTGAATCAAAGAAGGAGAAGTGAATGTAGGCTGGAGAAGGAGAAGTGAGTGTGGATTGGAGAAGGAGAAGTGAGTGTGAGTCGGAGCAGGAGAAGTGAGTGTGGATCAAATAAGGAGGTGAATGTGGGCTGGAGAAGGAGAAGTGAGTGTGGGTTGGAGAAGGAGAAGTGAGTGTGGGTCGGAGAAGAAGTGAGTGTGTGGTTGGAGAAGGAGATGTGAGCGTGGGTCGGAGAAGGAGAAGTGAGTTTGGATCAAAGAAGGAGAAGTGAATTTTGCCTGGAGAAGGAAAAGTGAGTGTGGGTTGGAGAAGGAGAAGTGAGTGTGGGTCGGAGAAGGAGAAGTGAGTGTGGGCTGGAGAAGGAGAAGTGAGTGTGGGTTGGAGAAATAGAAGTGAGTGTGGGTCAAAGAAGGAGATGTGAATGTGGGCATGAGAAGGAGTAGTGAGTGTGGGTCAGAGAAGGAGGAGTGAATGTGGGCTGGAGAAGTAGAAGTGAGTGTGGGCTGGAGAAGGAGAAGTGAGTGTGAGTCGGAGCAGTAGAAGTGAGTGTGGATCAAAGAAGGAGAAGTGAATGTGGGCTGGAGAATGAGAAGTGAGTGTGGGTTGGAGAAGGAGAAGTGAGTGTGGATCAAAGAAGGAGAAGTGAATGTGGGTTGGAGAAGGAGAAGTGAGTGTGGGTCAGAGAAGGAGAGGTGAATGTGGGCTGGAGAAGGAGAAGTGAGTGTGGGCTGGAGAAGGAGAAGTGAGTGTGGGTCAGAGAAGGAGAAGTGAGTGTGGATTGGAGAAGGAGAAGTGAGTGTGGGTCGGAGAAGGAGAAGTGAGTGTGGGTCGGAGAAGGAGAAGTGTGTGTCGATCAAAGAAGGAGAAGTGAATGTGGGCTGGAGAAGGAAAAGTGAGTTTGGGTCGTAGAAGGAGGAGTGAGTGTGGATTGGAGAAGGAGGAGTGAGTGTGGGTTGGAGAAGGAGAAGTGAGTGTGGGTCAAAGAAGGAGATGTGAATGTGGGCTGGAGAAGGAGAAGTGAGTGTGGGCTGGAGAAGGAGAAGTGAGTGTGGATTGGAGAAGGAGAAGTGAATGTGGGTCGGAGAAGAAGTGAGTGTGGGTCAGAGAAGGAGGAGCGAGTGTGGGTCGGAGAAGGAGAAGTGAGTGTGGGTCAGAGAAGGAGAAGTGAATGTGGGTCGGAGAAGGAGAAGTGAGTGTGGGCTGGAGAAGGAGAAGTGAGTGTGGATTGGAGAAGGAGATGTGAGTATGGGTCGGAGAAGGAGAAGTGAGTGTGGATCAAAGAAGAAGTGAATGTGGGCTGGAGAAGGAGAAGTGAGTGTGGGCTGGAGAAGGGGAAGTGAGTGTGGTTTGGAGAAGGAGAAGTGAGCGTGGGTCGGAGAAGGGGAAGTGAGTGTGGATCAAAGAAGGAGAAGTGAATGTGGGCTGGAGAAGGAGAAGTGAGTGTGGGTTGGAGAAGGAGAAGTGAGTGTGGGTCGGAGAAGGAGAAGTGAGTGTGGGCTGGAGAAGGAGAAGTGAGTGTGGGCTGGAGAAGGAGAAGTGAGTGTGGGTCAAAGAAGGAGATGTGAATGTGGGCATGAGAAGGAGTAGTGAGTGTGGGTCAGAGAAGGAGGAGTGAATGTGGGCAGGAGGAGTAGAAGTGAGTGTGAGCTGGAGAAGGAGAAGTGAGTGTGGATTGGAGAAGGAGAAGTGAATGTGGGTCGGAGAAGAAGTGAGTGTGGGTCAGAGAAGGAGGAGCGAGTGTGGGTCGGAGAAGGAGAAGTGAGTGTGGGTCAGAGAAGGAGAAGTGAATGTGGGCTGGAGAAGGAGAAGTGAGTGTGGGCTGGAGTAGGAGAAGTGAGTGTGGATTGGAGAAGGAGAATTGAGCGTGGGTCGGAGAAGGAGAACTGAGTGTGGATCAAAGAAGGAAAAGTGAATGTGGGCTGGAGAAGGAGAAGTGAGTGTGGGCTGGAGAAGGAGAAGTGAGTGTGGGTCAGAGAAGGAGAAGTGAGTGTGGATTGGAGAAGGAGAAGTGAGTGTGGGTCGGAGAAGGAGAAGTGAGTGTGAGTCGGAGAAGGAGAAGTGAGTGTCGATCAAAGAAGGAGAAGTGAATGTGGGCTGGAGAAGGAAAAGTGAGTTTGGGTCGTAGAAGGAGGAGTGAGTGTGGATTGGAGAAGGAGGAGTGAGTGTGGGTTGGAGAAGGAGAAGTGAGTGTGGGTCAAAGAAGGAGATGTGAATGTGGGCTGGAGAAGGAGAAGTGAGTGTGGTCTGGAGAAGGAGAAGTGTGTGTGGATTGGAGAAGGAGAAGTGAATGTGGGTCGGAGAAGAAGTGAGTGTGGGTCAGAGAAGGACGAGCGAGTGTGGGTCGGAGAAGGAGAAGTGAGTGTGGGTCAGAGAAGGAGAAGTGAATGTGGGTTGGAGAAGGAGAAGTGAGTGTGGGTCAAAGAAGGAGATGTGAATGTGGGCTG
This sequence comes from Hemitrygon akajei, assembly GCF_048418815.1. Classification (NCBI taxonomy): domain Eukaryota; kingdom Metazoa; phylum Chordata; class Chondrichthyes; order Myliobatiformes; family Dasyatidae; genus Hemitrygon; species Hemitrygon akajei. The sequence goes on along the minus strand of NC_133129.1, from coordinate 112,227,598 downwards.
GAGAAGGAGAAGTGAGTGTGGGCTGGAGAAGGAGAAGTTAGTGTGGATTGGAGAAGGAGAAGTGAATGTGGGTCAGAGAAGAAGTGAGTGTGGGTCAGAGAAGGAGGAGCGAGTGTGGGTCGGAGAAGGAGAAGTGAGTGTGGGTCAGAGAAGGAGAAGTGAATGTGGGTTGGAGAAGGAGAAGTGACTGTGGGCTGGAGAAGGAGAAGTGAGTGTGGATTGGAGAAGGAGATGTGAGTATGGGTCGGAGAAGGAGAAGTGAGTGTGGATCAAAGAAGAAGTGAATGTGGGCTGGAGAAGGAGAAGTGAGTGTGGGCTGGAGAAGGGGAAGTGAGTGTGGTTTGGAGAAGGAGAAGTGAGCGTGGGTCGGAGAAGGGGAAGTGAGTGTGGATCAAAGAAGGAGAAGTGAATGTGGGCTGGAGAAGGAGAAGTGAGTGTGGGTTGGAGAAGGAGAAGTGAGTGTGGGTCGGAGAAGGAGAAGTGAGTGTGGGCTGGAGAAGGAGAAGTGAGTGTGGGTTGGAGAAATAGAAGTGAGTGTGGGTCAAAGAAGGAGATGTGAATGTGGGCATGAGAAGGAGTAGTGAGTGTGGGTCAGAGAAGGAGGAGTGAATGTGGGCAGGAGGAGTAGAAGTGAGTGTGAGCTGGAGAAGGAGAAGTGAGTGTGGATTGGAGAAGGAGAAGTGAATGTGGGTCGGAGAAGAAGTGAGTGTGGGTCAGAGAAGGAGGAGCGAGTGTGGGTCGGAGAAGGAGAAGTGAGTGTGGGTCAGAGAAGGAGAAGTGAATGTGGGCTGGAGAAGGAGAAGTGAGTGTGGGCTGGAGTAGGAGAAGTGAGTGTGGATTGGAGAAGGAGAATTGAGCGTGGGTCGGAGAAGGAGAACTGAATGTGGATCAAAGAATGAAAAGTGAATGTGGTCTGGAGAAGGAGAAGTGAGTGTGGGCTGGAGAAGGGGAAGTGAGTGTGGTTTGGAGAAGGAGAAGTGAGCGTGGGTCGGAGAAGGGGAAGTGAGTGTGGATCAAAGAAGGAGAAGTGAATGTGGGCTGGAGAAGGAGAAGTGAGTGTGGGTTGGAGAAGGAGAAGTGAGTGTGGGTCGGAGAAGGAGAAGTGAGTGTGGGCTGGAGAAGGAGTAGTGAGTGTGGGTTGGAGAAATAGAAGTGAGTGTGGGTCAAAGAAGGAGAAGTGAATGTGGGCATGAGAAGGAGATGTGAGTGTGGGTCGGAGAAGTAGGAATGAATGTGGGCTGGAGAAGGAGAAGTGAGTGTGGGCTGGAGAAGGAGAAGTGAGTGTGGATTGGAGAAGGAGATGTGAGTGTGGATTGGAGAAGGAGAAGTGAGTGTGAGTCGGAGCAGGAGAAGTGAGTGTGAATCAAAGAAGGAGAAGTGAATGTAGGCTGGAGAAGGAGAAGTGAGTGTGGATTGGAGAAGGAGAAGTGAGTGTGAGTCGGAGCAGGAGAAGTGAGTGTGGATTAAAGAAGGAGAAGTGAATGTGGGCTGGAGAAGGAGAAGTGAGTGTGGGTTGGAGAAGGAGAAGTGAGTGTGGGTCGGAGAAGAAGTGAGTGTGGGTTGGAGAAGGAGAAGTGAGTGTGGATTGGCGAAGGAGATGTGAGCGTGGGTCGGAGAAGGAGAAGTGAGTGTGGATCAAAGAAGGAGAAGTGAATTTTGCCTGGAGAAGGAAAAGTGAGTGTGGGTTGGAGAAGGAGAAGTGAGTGTGGGTCGGAGAAGGAGAAGTGAGTGTGGGCTGGAGAAGGAGAAGTGAGTGTGGGTTGGAGAAATAGAAGTGAGTGTGGGTCAAAGAAGGAGATGTGAATGTGGGCTGGAGAAGGAGAAGTGAGTGTGGGCTGGAGAAGGAGAAGTGAGTGTGGATTGGAGAAGAAGTGAGTGTGGGTCAGAGAAGGAGGAGCGAGTGTGGGTCGGAGAAGGAGAAGTGAGTGTGGGTCAAAGAAGGAGATGTGAATGTGGGCTGGAGAAGGAGAAGTGAGTGTGGGCTGGAGAAGGAGAAGTGAGTGTGGATTGGAGAAGGAGAAGTGAATGTGGGTCGGAGAAGAAGTGAGTGTGGGTCAGAGAAGGAGGAGCGAGTGTGGGTCGGAGAAGGAGAAGTGAGTGTGGGTCAGAGAAGGAGAAGTGAATGTGGGTCGGAGAAGGAGAAGTGAGTGTGGGCTGGAGAAGGAGAAGTGAGTGTGGATTGGAGAAGGAGATGTGAGTATGGGTCGGAGAAGGAGAAGTGAGTGTGGATCAAAGAAGAAGTGAATGTGGGCTGGAGAAGGAGAAGTGAGTGTGGGCTGGAGAAGGGGAAGTGAGTGTGGTTTGGAGAAGGAGAAGTGAGCGTTGGTCGGAGAAGGGGAAGTGAGTGTGGATCAAAGAAGGAGAAGTGAATGTGGGCTGGAGAAGGAGAAGTGAGTGTGGGTTGGAGAAGGAGAAGTGAGTGTGGGTCGGAGAAGGAGAAGTGAGTGTGGGCTGGAGAAGGAGAAGTGAGTGTGGGCTGGAGAAGGAGAAGTGAGTGTGGGTCAAAGAAGGAGATGTGAATGTGGGCATGAGAAGGAGTAGTGAGTGTGGGTCAGAGAAGGAGGAGTGAATGTGGGCAGGAGGAGTAGAAGTGAGTGTGAGCTGGAGAAGGAGAAGTGAGTGTGGATTGGAGAAGGAGAAGTGAATGTGGGTCGGAGAAGAAGTGAGTGTGGGTCAGAGAAGGAGGAGCGAGTGTGGGTCGGAGAAGGAGAAGTGAGTGTGGGTCAGAGAAGGAGAAGTGAATGTGGGCTGGAGAAGGAGAAGTGAGTGTGGGCTGGAGTAGGAGAAGTGAGTGTGGATTGGAGAAGGAGAATTGAGCGTGGGTCGGAGAAGGAGAACTGAGTGTGGATCAAAGAAGGAAAAGTGAATGTGGGCTGGAGAAGGAGAAGTGAGTGTGGGCTGGAGAAGGAGAAGTGAGTGTGGGTCAGAGAAGGAGAAGTGAGTGTGGATTGGAGAAGGAGAAGTGAGTGTGGGTCGGAGAAGGAGAAGTGAGTGTGAGTCGGAGAAGGAGAAGTGAGTGTCGATCAAAGAAGGAGAAGTGAATGTGGGCTGGAGAAGGAAAAGTGAGTTTGGGTCGTAGAAGGAGGAGTGAGTGTGGATTGGAGAAGGAGGAGTGAGTGTGGGTTGGAGAAGGAGAAGTGAGTGTGGGTCAAAGAAGGAGATGTGAATGTGGGCTGGAGAAGGAGAAGTGAGTGTGGTCTGGAGAAGGAGAAGTGTGTGTGGATTGGAGAAGGAGAAGTGAATGTGGGTCGGAGAAGAAGTGAGTGTGGGTCAGAGAAGGACGAGCGAGTGTGGGTCGGAGAAGGAGAAGTGAGTGTGGGTCAGAGAAGGAGAAGTGAATGTGGGTTGGAGAAGGAGAAGTGAGTGTGGGTCAAAGAAGGAGATGTGAATGTGGGCTGGAGAAGGAGAAGTGAGTGTGGGCTGGAGAAGGAGAAGTTAGTGTGGATTGGAGAAGGAGAAGTGAATGTGGGTCGGAGAAGAAGTGAGTGTGGGTCAGAGAAGGAGGAGCGAGTGTGGGTCGGAGAAGGAGAAGTGAGTGTGGGTCAGAGAAGGAGAAGTGAATGTGGGTTGGAGAAGGAGAAGTGAGTGTGGGCTGGAGAAGGAGAAGTGAGTGTGGATTGGAGAAGGAGATGTGAGTATGGGTCGGAGAAGGAGAAGTGAGTGTGGATCAAAGAAGAAGTGAATGTGGGCTGGAGAAGGAGAAGTGAGTGTGGGCTGGAGAAGGGGAAGTGAGTGTGGTTTGGAGAAGGAGAAGTGAGCGTGGGTCGGAGAAGGGGAAGTGAGTGTGGATCAAAGAAGGAGAAGTGAATGTGGGCTGGAGAAGGAGAAGTGAGTGTGGGTTGGAGAAGGAGAAGTGAGTGTGGGTCGGAGAAGGAGAAGTGAGTGTGGGCTGGAGAAGGAGAAGTGAGTGTGGGTTGGAGAAATAGAAGTGAGTGTGGGTCAAAGAAGGAGATGTGAATGTGGGCATGAGAAGGAGTAGTGAGTGTGGGTCAGAGAAGGAGGAGTGAATGTGGGCAGGAGGAGTAGAAGTGAGTGTGAGCTGGAGAAGGAGAAGTGAGTGTGGATTGGAGAAGGAGAAGTGAATGTGGGTCGGAGAAGAAGTGAGTGTGGGTCAGAGAAGGAGGAGCGAGTGTGGGTTGGAGAAGGAGAAGTGAGTGTGGGTCAGAGAAGGAGAAGTGAATGTGGGCTGGAGAAGGAGAATTGAGCGTGGGTCGGAGAAGGAGAACTGAGTGTGGATCAAAGAAGGAAAAGTGAATGTGGGCTGGAGAAGGAGAAGTGAGTTTGGGCTGGAGAAGGGGAAGTGAGTGTGGTTTGGAGAAGGAGAAGTGAGCGTGGGTCGGAGAAGGGGAAGTGAGTGTGGATCAAAGAAGGAAAAGTGAATGTGGGCTGGAGAAGTAGAAGTGAGTGTGGGCTTGAGAAGGAGAAGTGAGTGTGGTTCAGAGAAGGAGAAGTGAGTGTGGATTGGAGAAGGAGAAGTGAGTGTGGGTCGGAGAAGGAGAAGTGAGTGTGGGTCGGAGAAGGAGAAGTGAGTGTCGATCAAAGAAGGAGAAGTGAATGTGGGCTGGAGAAGGAAAAGTGAGTTTGGGTCGTAGAAGGAGGAGTGAGTGTGGATTGGAGAAGGAGGAGTGAGTGTGGGTTGGAGAAGGAGAAGTGAGTGTGGGTCAAAGAAGGAGATGTGAATGTGGGCTGGAGAAGGAGAAGTGAGTGTGGGCTGGAGAAGGAGAAGTGAGTGTGGATTGGAGAAGGAGAAGTGAATGTGGGTCGGAGAAGAAGTGAGTGTGGGTCAGAGAAGGAGGAGCGAGTGTGGGTCGGAGAAGGAGAAGTGAGTGTGGGTCAGAGAAGGAGAAGTGAATGTGGGTCGGAGAAGGAGAAGTGAGTGTGGGCTGGAGAAGGAGAAGTGAGTGTGGATTGGAGAAGGAGATGTGAGTATGGGTCGGAGAAGGAGAAGTGAGTGTGGATCAAAGAAGAAGTGAATGTGGGCTGGAGAAGGAGAAGTGAGTGTGGGCTGGAGAAGGGGAAGTGAGTGTGGTTTGGAGAAGGAGAAGTGAGCGTGGGTCGGAGAAGGGGAAGTGAGTGTGGATCAAAGAAGGAGAAGTGAATGTGGGCTGGAGAAGGAGAAGTGAGTGTGGGTTGGAGAAGGAGAAGTGAGTGTGGGTCGGAGAAGGAGAAGTGAGTGTGGGCTGGAGAAGGAGTAGTGAGTGTGGGTTGGAGAAATAGAAGTGAGTGTGGGTCAAAGAAGGAGAAGTGAATGTGGGCATGAGAAGGAGATGTGAGTGTGGGTCGGAGAAGTAGGAATGAATGTGGGCTGGAGAAGGAGAAGTGAGTGTGGGCTGGAGAAGGAGAAGTGAGTGTGGATTGGAGAAGGAGAAGTGAGTGTGGAATGGAGAAGGAGAAGTGAGTGTGAGTCGGAGCAGGAGAAGTGAGTGTGAATCAAAGAAGGAGAAGTGAATGTAGGCTGGAGAAGGAGAAGTGAGTGTGGATTGGAGAAGGAGAAGTGAGTGTGAGTCGGAGCAGTAGAAGTGAGTGTGGATTAAAGAAGGAGAAGTGAATGTGGGCTGGAGAAGGAGAAGTGAGTGTGGGTTGGAGAAGGAGAAGTGAGTGTGGGTCGGAGAAGAAGTGAGTGTGGGTTGGAGAAGGAGAAGTGAGTGTGGATTGGCGAAGGAGATGTGAGCGTGGGTCGGAGAAGGAGAAGTGAGTGTGGATCAAAGAAGGAGAAGTGAATTTTGCCTGGAGAAGGAAAAGTGAGTGTGGGTTGGAGAAGGAGAAGTGAGTGTGGGTCGGAGAAGGAGAAGTGAGTGTGGGCTGGAGAAGGAGAAGTGAGTGTGGGTTGGAGAAATAGAAGTGAGTGTGGGTCAAAGAAGGAGATGTGAATGTGGGCTGGAGAAGGAGAAGTGAGTGTGGGCTGGAGAAGGAGAAGTGAGTGTGGATTGGAGATGGAGAAGTGAATGTGGGTCGGAGAAGAAGTGAGTGTGGGTCAGAGAAGGAGGAGCGAGTGTGGGTCGGAGAAGGAGAAGTGAGTGTGGGTCAGAGAAGGAGAAGTGAATGTGGGTCGGAGAAGGAGAAGTGAGTGTGGGCTGGAGAAGGAGAAGTGAGTGTGGATTGGAGAAGGAGATGTGAGTATGGGTCGCAGAAGGTGAAGTGAGTGTGGATCAAAGAAGAAGTGAATGTGGGCTGGAGAAGGAGAAGTGAGTGTGGGCTGGAGAAGGGGAAGTGAGTGTGGTTTGGAGAAGGAGAAGTGAGCGTGGGTCGGAGAAGGTGAAGTGAGTGTGGATCAAAGAAGGAGAAGTGAATGTGGGCTGGAGAAGGAGAAGTGAGTGTGGGTTGGAGAAGGAGAAGTGAGTGTGGGTCGGAGAAGGAGAAGTGAGTGTGGGCTGGAGAAGGAGTAGTGAGTGTGGGTTGGAGAAATAGAAGTGAGTGTGGGTCAAAGAAGGAGAAGTGAATGTGGGCATGAGAAGGAGTAGTGAGTGTGGGTCAGAGAAGGAGGAGTGAATGTGGGCAGGAGGAGTAGAAGTGAGTGTGAGCTGGAGAAGGAGAAGTGAGTGTGGATTGGAGAAGGAGAAGTGAATGTGGGTCGGAGAAGAAGTGAGTGTGGGTCAGAGAAGGAGGAGCGAGTGTGGGTCGGAGAAGGAGAAGTGAGTGTGGGTCAGAGAAGGAGAAGTGAATGTGGGCTGGAGAAGGAGAAGTGAGTGTGGGCTGGAGTAGGAGAAGTGAGTGTGGATTGGAGAAGGAGAATTGAGCGTGGGTCGGAGAAGGAGAACTGAGTGTGGATCAAAGAAGGAAAAGTGAATGTGGGCTGGAGAAGGAGAAGTGAGTGTGGGCTGGAGAAGGGGAAGTGAGTGTGGTTTGGAGAAGGAGAAGTGAGCGTGGGTCGGAGAAGGGGAAGTGAGTGTGGATCAAAGAAGGAAAAGTGAATGTGGGCTGGAGAAGTAGAAGTGAGTGTGGGCTTGAGAAGGAGAAGTGAGTGTGGATTGGAGAAGGAGAAGTGAGTGTGGGTCGGAGAAGGAGAAGTGAGTGTGGGTCGGAGAAGGAGAAGTGAGTGTCGATCAAAGAAGGAGAAGTGAATGTGGGCTGGAGAAGGAAAAGTGAGTTTGGGTCGTAGAAGGAGGAGTGAGTGTGGATTGGAGAAGGAGGAGTGAGTGTGGGTTGGAGAAGGAGAAGTGAGTGTGGGTCAAAGAAGGAGATGTGAATGTGGGCTGGAGAAGGAGAAGTGAGTGTGGGCTGGAGAAGGAGAAGTGAGTGTGGATTGGAGAAGGAGATGTGAATGTGGGTCGGAGAAGAAGTGAGTGTGGGTCAGAGAAGGAGGAGCGAGTGTGGGTCGGAGAAGGAGAAGTGAGTGTGGGTCAGAGAAGGAGAAGTGAATGTGGGTCGGAGAAGGAGAAGTGAGTGTGGGCTGGAGAAGGAGAAGTGAGTGTGGATTGGAGAAGGAGATGTGAGTATGGGTCGGAGAAGGAGAAGTGAGTGTGGATCAAAGAAGAAGTGAATGTGGGCTGGAGAAGGAGAAGTGAGTGTGGGCTGGAGAAGGGGAAGTGAGTGTGGTTTGGAGAAGGAGAAGTGAGCGTGGGTCGGAGAAGGGGAAGTGAGTGTGGATCAAAGAAGGAGAAGTGAATGTGGGCTGGAGAAGGAGAAGTGAGTGTGGGTTGGAGAAGGAGAAGTGAGTGTGGGTCGGAGAAGGAGAAGTGAGTGTGGGCTGGAGAAGGAGTAGTGAGTGTGGGTTGGAGAAATAGAAGTGAGTGTGGGTCAAAGAAGGAGAAGTGAATGTGGGCATGAGAAGGAGATGTGAGTGTGGGTCGGAGAAGTAGGAATGAATGTGGGCTGGAGAAGGAGAAGTGAGTGTGGGCTGGAGAAGGAGAAGTGAGTGTGGATTGGAGAAGGAGAAGTGAGTGTGGAATGGAGAAGGAGAAGTGAGTGTGAGTCGGAGCAGGAGAAGTGAGTGTGAATCAAAGAAGGAGAAGTGAATGTAGGCTGGAGAAGGAGAAGTGAGTGTCGATCAAAGAAGGAGAAGTGAATGTGGGCTGGAGAAGGAAAAGTGAGTTTGGGTCGTAGAAGGAGGAGTGAGTGTGGATTGGAGAAGGAGGAGTGAGTGTGGGTTGGAGAAGGAGAAGTGAGTGTGGGTCAAAGAAGGAGATGTGAATGTGGGCTGGAGAAGGAGAAGTGAGTGTGGTCTGGAGAAGGAGAAGTGTGTGTGGATTGGAGAAGGAGAAGTGAATGTGGGTCGGAGAAGAAGTGAGTGTGGGTCAGAGAAGGACGAGCGAGTGTGGGTCGGAGAAGGAGAAGTGAGTGTGGGTCAGAGAAGGAGAAGTGAATGTGGGTTGGAGAAGGAGAAGTGAGTGTGGGTCAAAGAAGGAGATGTGAATGTGGGCTGGAGAAGGAGAAGTGAGTGTGGGCTGGAGAAGGAGAAGTTAGTGTGGATTGGAGAAGGAGAAGTGAATGTGGGTCGGAGAAGAAGTGAGTGTGGGTCAGAGAAGGAGGAGCGAGTGTGGGTCGGAGAAGGAGAAGTGAGTGTGGGTCAGAGAAGGAGAAGTGAATGTGGGTTGGAGAAGGAGAAGTGAGTGTGGGCTGGAGAAGGAGAAGTGAGTGTGGATTGGAGAAGGAGATGTGAGTATGGGTCGGAGAAGGAGAAGTGAGTGTGGATCAAAGAAGAAGTGAATGTGGGCTGGAGAAGGAGAAGTGAGTGTGGGCTGGAGAAGGGGAAGTGAGTGTGGTTTGGAGAAGGAGAAGTGAGCGTGGGTCGGAGAAGGGGAAGTGAGTGTGGATCAAAGAAGGAGAAGTGAATGTGGGCTGGAGAAGGAGAAGTGAGTGTGGGTTGGAGAAGGAGAAGTGAGTGTGGGTCGGAGAAGGAGAAGTGAGTGTGGGCTGGAGAAGGAGAAGTGAGTGTGGGTTGGAGAAATAGAAGTGAGTGTGGGTCAAAGAAGGAGATGTGAATGTGGGCATGAGAAGGAGTAGTGAGTGTGGGTCAGAGAAGGAGGAGTGAATGTGGGCAGGAGGAGTAGAAGTGAGTGTGAGCTGGAGAAGGAGAAGTGAGTGTGGATTGGAGAAGGAGAAGTGAATGTGGGTCGGAGAAGAAGTGAGTGTGGGTCAGAGAAGGAGGAGCGAGTGTGGGTTGGAGAAGGAGAAGTGAGTGTGGGTCAGAGAAGGAGAAGTGAATGTGGGCTGGAGAAGGAGAATTGAGCGTGGGTCGGAGAAGGAGAACTGAGTGTGGATCAAAGAAGGAAAAGTGAATGTGGGCTGGAGAAGGAGAAGTGAGTTTGGGCTGGAGAAGGGGAAGTGAGTGTGGTTTGGAGAAGGAGAAGTGAGCGTGGGTCGGAGAAGGGGAAGTGAGTGTGGATCAAAGAAGGAAAAGTGAATGTGGGCTGGAGAAGTAGAAGTGAGTGTGGGCTTGAGAAGGAGAAGTGAGTGTGGTTCAGAGAAGGAGAAGTGAGTGTGGATTGGAGAAGGAGAAGTGAGTGTGGGTCGGAGAAGGAGAAGTGAGTGTGGGTCGGAGAAGGAGAAGTGAGTGTCGATCAAAGAAGGAGAAGTGAATGTGGGCTGGAGAAGGAAAAGTGAGTTTGGGTCGTAGAAGGAGGAGTGAGTGTGGATTGGAGAAGGAGGAGTGAGTGTGGGTTGGAGAAGGAGAAGTGAGTGTGGGTCAAAGAAGGAGATGTGAATGTGGGCTGGAGAAGGAGAAGTGAGTGTGGGCTGGAGAAGGAGAAGTGAGTGTGGATTGGAGAAGGAGAAGTGAATGTGGGTCGGAGAAGAAGTGAGTGTGGGTCAGAGAAGGAGGAGCGAGTGTGGGTCGGAGAAGGAGAAGTGAGTGTGGGTCAGAGAAGGAGAAGTGAATGTGGGTCGGAGAAGGAGAAGTGAGTGTGGGCTGGAGAAGGAGAAGTGAGTGTGGATTGGAGAAGGAGATGTGAGTATGGGTCGGAGAAGGAGAAGTGAGTGTGGATCAAAGAAGAAGTGAATGTGGGCTGGAGAAGGAGAAGTGAGTGTGGGCTGGAGAAGGGGAAGTGAGTGTGGTTTGGAGAAGGAGAAGTGAGCGTGGGTCGGAGAAGGGGAAGTGAGTGTGGATCAAAGAAGGAGAAGTGAATGTGGGCTGGAGAAGGAGAAGTGAGTGTGGGTTGGAGAAGGAGAAGTGAGTGTGGGTCGGAGAAGGAGAAGTGAGTGTGGGCTGGAGAAGGAGTAGTGAGTGTGGGTTGGAGAAATAGAAGTGAGTGTGGGTCAAAGAAGGAGAAGTGAATGTGGGCATGAGAAGGAGATGTGAGTGTGGGTCGGAGAAGTAGGAATGAATGTGGGCTGGAGAAGGAGAAGTGAGTGTGGGCTGGAGAAGGAGAAGTGAGTGTGGATTGGAGAAGGAGAAGTGAGTGTGGAATGGAGAAGGAGAAGTGAGTGTGAGTCGGAGCAGGAGAAGTGAGTGTGAATCAAAGAAGGAGAAGTGAATGTAGGCTGGAGAAGGAGAAGTGAGTGTGGATTGGAGAAGGAGAAGTGAGTGTGAGTCGGAGCAGTAGAAGTGAGTGTGGATTAAAGAAGGAGAAGTGAATGTGGGCTGGAGAAGGAGAAGTGAGTGTGGGTTGGAGAAGGAGAAGTGAGTGTGGGTCGGAGAAGAAGTGAGTGTGGGTTGGAGAAGGAGAAGTGAGTGTGGATTGGCGAAGGAGATGTGAGCGTGGGTCGGAGAAGGAGAAGTGAGTGTGGATCAAAGAAGGAGAAGTGAATTTTGCCTGGAGAAGGAAAAGTGAGTGTGGGTTGGAGAAGGAGAAGTGAGTGTGGGTCGGAGAAGGAGAAGTGAGTGTGGGCTGGAGAAGGAGAAGTGAGTGTGGGTTGGAGAAATAGAAGTGAGTGTGGGTCAAAGAAGGAGATGTGAATGTGGGCTGGAGAAGGAGAAGTGAGTGTGGGCTGGAGAAGGAGAAGTGAGTGTGGATTGGAGATGGAGAAGTGAATGTGGGTCGGAGAAGAAGTGAGTGTGGGTCAGAGAAGGAGGAGCGAGTGTGGGTCGGAGAAGGAGAAGTGAGTGTGGGTCAGAGAAGGAGAAGTGAATGTGGGTCGGAGAAGGAGAAGTGAGTGTGGGCTGGAGAAGGAGAAGTGAGTGTGGATTGGAGAAGGAGATGTGAGTATGGGTCGCAGAAGGTGAAGTGAGTGTGGATCAAAGAAGAAGTGAATGTGGGCTGGAGAAGGAGAAGTGAGTGTGGGCTGGAGAAGGGGAAGTGAGTGTGGTTTGGAGAAGGAGAAGTGAGCGTGGGTCGGAGAAGGTGAAGTGAGTGTGGATCAAAGAAGGAGAAGTGAATGTGGGCTGGAGAAGGAGAAGTGAGTGTGGGTTGGAGAAGGAGAAGTGAGTGTGGGTCGGAGAAGGAGAAGTGAGTGTGGGCTGGAGAAGGAGTAGTGAGTGTGGGTTGGAGAAATAGAAGTGAGTGTGGGTCAAAGAAGGAGAAGTGAATGTGGGCATGAGAAGGAGTAGTGAGTGTGGGTCAGAGAAGGAGGAGTGAATGTGGGCAGGAGGAGTAGAAGTGAGTGTGAGCTGGAGAAGGAGAAGTGAGTGTGGATTGGAGAAGGAGAAGTGAATGTGGGTCGGAGAAGAAGTGAGTGTGGGTCAGAGAAGGAGGAGCGAGTGTGGGTCGGAGAAGGAGAAGTGAGTGTGGGTCAGAGAAGGAGAAGTGAATGTGGGCTGGAGAAGGAGAAGTGAGTGTGGGCTGGAGTAGGAGAAGTGAGTGTGGATTGGAGAAGGAGAATTGAGCGTGGGTCGGAGAAGGAGAACTGAGTGTGGATCAAAGAAGGAAAAGTGAATGTGGGCTGGAGAAGGAGAAGTGAGTGTGGGCTGGAGAAGGGGAAGTGAGTGTGGTTTGGAGAAGGAGAAGTGAGCGTGGGTCGGAGAAGGGGAAGTGAGTGTGGATCAAAGAAGGAAAAGTGAATGTGGGCTGGAGAAGTAGAAGTGAGTGTGGGCTTGAGAAGGAGAAGTGAGTGTGGATTGGAGAAGGAGAAGTGAGTGTGGGTCGGAGAAGGAGAAGTGAGTGTGGGTCGGAGAAGGAGAAGTGAGTGTCGATCAAAGAAGGAGAAGTGAATGTGGGCTGGAGAAGGAAAAGTGAGTTTGGGTCGTAGAAGGAGGAGTGAGTGTGGATTGGAGAAGGAGGAGTGAGTGTGGGTTGGAGAAGGAGAAGTGAGTGTGGGTCAAAGAAGGAGATGTGAATGTGGGCTGGAGAAGGAGAAGTGAGTGTGGGCTGGAGAAGGAGAAGTGAGTGTGGATTGGAGAAGGAGAAGTGAATGTGGGTCGGAGAAGAAGTGAGTGTGGGTCAGAGAAGGAGGAGCGAGTGTGGGTCGGAGAAGGAGAAGTGAGTGTGGGTCAGAGAAGGAGAAGTGAATGTGGGTCGGAGAAGGAGAAGTGAGTGTGGGCTGGAGAAGGAGAAGTGAGTGTGGATTGGAGAAGGAGATGTGAGTATGGGTCGGAGAAGGAGAAGTGAGTGTGGATCAAAGAAGAAGTGAATGTGGGCTGGAGAAGGAGAAGTGAGTGTGGGCTGGAGAAGGGGAAGTGAGTGTGGTTTGGAGAAGGAGAAGTGAGCGTGGGTCGGAGAAGGGGAAGTGAGTGTGGATCAAAGAAGGAGAAGTGAATGTGGGCTGGAGAAGGAGAAGTGAGTGTGGGTTGGAGAAGGAGAAGTGAGTGTGGGTCGGAGAAGGAGAAGTGAGTGTGGGCTGGAGAAGGAGTAGTGAGTGTGGGTTGGAGAAATAGAAGTGAGTGTGGGTCAAAGAAGGAGAAGTGAATGTGGGCATGAGAAGGAGATGTGAGTGTGGGTCGGAGAAGTAGGAATGAATGTGGGCTGGAGAAGGAGAAGTGAGTGTGGGCTGGAGAAGGAGAAGTGAGTGTGGATTGGAGAAGGAGAAGTGAGTGTGGAATGGAGAAGGAGAAGTGAGTGTGAGTCGGAGCAGGAGAAGTGAGTGTGAATCAAAGAAGGAGAAGTGAATGTAGGCTGGAGAAGGAGAAGTGAGTGTGGATTGGAGAAGGAGAAGTGAGTGTGAGTCGGAGCAGTAGAAGTGAGTGTGGATTAAAGAAGGAGAAGTGAATGTGGGCTGGAGAAGGAGAAGTGAGTGTGGGTTGGAGAAGGAGAAGTGAGTGTGGGTCGGAGAAGAAGTGAGTGTGGGTTGGAGAAGGAGAAGTGAGTGTGGATTGGCGAAGGAGATGTGAGCGTGGGTCGGAGAAGGAGAAGTGAGTGTGGATCAAAGAAGGAGAAGTGAATTTTGCCTGGAGAAGGAAAAGTGAGTGTGGGTTGGAGAAGGAGAAGTGAGTGTGGGTCGGAGAAGGAGAAGTGAGTGTGGGCTGGAGAAGGAGAAGTGAGTGTGGGTTGGAGAAATAGAAGTGAGTGTGGGTCAAAGAAGGAGATGTGAATGTGGGCTGGAGAAGGAGAAGTGAGTGTGGGCTGGAGAAGGAGAAGTGAGTGTGGATTGGAGATGGAGAAGTGAATGTGGGTCGGAGAAGAAGTGAGTGTGGGTCAGAGAAGGAGGAGCGAGTGTGGGTCGGAGAAGGAGAAGTGAGTGTGGGTCAGAGAAGGAGAAGTGAATGTGGGTCGGAGAAGGAGAAGTGAGTGTGGGCTGGAGAAGGAGAAGTGAGTGTGGATTGGAGAAGGAGATGTGAGTATGGGTCGCAGAAGGTGAAGTGAGTGTGGATCAAAGAAGAAGTGAATGTGGGCTGGAGAAGGAGAAGTGAGTGTGGGCTGGAGAAGGGGAAGTGAGTGTGGTTTGGAGAAGGAGAAGTGAGCGTGGGTCGGAGAAGGTGAAGTGAGTGTGGATCAAAGAAGGAGTAGTGAATGTGGGCTGGAGAAGGAGAAGTGAGTGTGGGTTGGAGAAGGAGAAGTGAGTGTGGGTCGGAGAAGGAGAAGTGAGTGTGGGCTGGAGAAGGAGTAGTGAGTGTGGGTTGGAGAAATAGAAGTGAGTGTGGGTCAAAGAAGGAGAAGTGAATGTGGGCATGAGAAGGAGATGTGAGTGTGGGTCGGAGAAGTAGGAGTGAATGTGGGCTGGAGAAGGAGACGTGAGTGTGGGCTGGAGAAGGAGAAGTGAGTGTGGATTGGAGAAGGAGAAGTGAGTGTGGATTGGAGAAGGAGAAGTGAGTGTGAGTCGGAGCAGGAGAAGTGAGTGTGAATCAAAGAAGGAGAAGTGAATGTAGGCTGGAGAAGGAGAAGTGAGTGTGGATTGGAGAAGGAGAAGTGAGTGTGAGTCGGAGCAGGAGAAGTGAGTGTGGGTCGGAGAAGGAGAAGTGAGTGTGGATTGGAGAAGGAGAAGTGAGTGTGAGTCGGAGCAGGAGAAGTGAGTGTGGATCAAATAAGGAGGTGAATGTGGGCTGGAGAAGGAGAAGTGAGTGTGGGTTGGAGAAGGAGAAGTGAGTGTGGGTCGGAGAAGAAGTGAGTGTGGGTTGGAGAAGGAGATGTGAGCGTGGGTCGGAGAAGGAGAAGTGAGTGTGGATCAAAGAAGGAGAAGTGAATTTTGCCTGGAGAAGGAAAAGTGAGTGTGGGTTGGAGAAGGAGAAGTGAGTGTGGGTCGGAGAAGGAGAAGTGAGTGTGGGCTGGAGAAGGAGAAGTGAGTGTGGGTTGGAGAAATAGAAGTGAGTGTGGGTCAAAGAAGGAGATGTGAATGTGGGCATGAGAAGGAGTAGTGAGTGTGGGTCAGAGAAGGAGGAGTGAATGTGGGCTGGAGAAGTAGAAGTGAGTGTGGGCTGGAGAAGGAGAAGTGAGTGTGAGTCGGAGCAGTAGAAGTGAGTGTGGATCAAAGAAGGAGAAGTGAATGTGGGCTGGAGAATGAGAAGTGAGTGTGGGTTGGAGAAGGAGAAGTGAGTGTGGATCAAAGAAGGAGAAGTGAATGTGGGTTGGAGAAGGAGAAGTGAGTGTGGGTCAGAGAAGGAGAGGTGAATGTGGGCTGGAGAAGGAGAAGTGAGTGTGGGCTGGAGAAGGAGAAGTGAGTGTGGGTCAGAGAAGGAGAAGTGAGTGTGGATTGGAGAAGGAGAAGTGAGTGTGGGTCGGAGAAGGAGAAGTGAGTGTGGGTCGGAGAAGGAGAAGTGTGTGTCGATCAAAGAAGGAGAAGTGAATGTGGGCTGGAGAAGGAAAAGTGAGTTTGGGTCGTAGAAGGAGGAGTGAGTGTGGATTGGAGAAGGAGGAGTGAGTGTGGGTTGGAGAAGGAGAAGTGAGTGTGGGTCAAAGAAGGAGATGTGAATGTGGGCTGGAGAAGGAGAAGTGAGTGTGGGCTGGAGAAGGAGAAGTGAGTGTGGATTGGAGAAGGAGAAGTGAATGTGGGTCGGAGAAGAAGTGAGTGTGGGTCAGAGAAGGAGGAGCGAGTGTGGGTCGGAGAAGGAGAAGTGAGTGTGGGTCAGAGAAGGAGAAGTGAATGTGGGTCGGAGAAGGAGAAGTGAGTGTGGGCTGGAGAAGGAGAAGTGAGTGTGGATTGGAGAAGGAGATGTGAGTATGGGTCGGAGAAGGAGAAGTGAGTGTGGATCAAAGAAGAAGTGAATGTGGGCTGGAGAAGGAGAAGTGAGTGTGGGCTGGAGAAGGGGAAGTGAGTGTGGTTTGGAGAAGGAGAAGTGAGCGTGGGTCGGAGAAGGGGAAGTGAGTGTGGATCAAAGAAGGAGAAGTGAATGTGGGCTGGAGAAGGAGAAGTGAGTGTGGGTTGGAGAAGGAGAAGTGAGTGTGGGTCGGAGAAGGAGAAGTGAGTGTGGGCTGGAGAAGGAGAAGTGAGTGTGGGCTGGAGAAGGAGAAGTGAGTGTGGGTCAAAGAAGGAGATGTGAATGTGGGCATGAGAAGGAGTAGTGAGTGTGGGTCAGAGAAGGAGGAGTGAATGTGGGCAGGAGGAGTAGAAGTGAGTGTGAGCTGGAGAAGGAGAAGTGAGTGTGGATTGGAGAAGGAGAAGTGAATGTGGGTCGGAGAAGAAGTGAGTGTGGGTCAGAGAAGGAGGAGCGAGTGTGGGTCGGAGAAGGAGAAGTGAGTGTGGGTCAGAGAAGGAGAAGTGAATGTGGGCTGGAGAAGGAGAAGTGAGTGTGGGCTGGAGTAGGAGAAGTGAGTGTGGATTGGAGAAGGAGAATTGAGCGTGGGTCGGAGAAGGAGAACTGAGTGTGGATCAAAGAAGGAAAAGTGAATGTGGGCTGGAGAAGGAGAAGTGAGTGTGGGCTGGAGAAGGAGAAGTGAGTGTGGGTCAGAGAAGGAGAAGTGAGTGTGGATTGGAGAAGGAGAAGTGAGTGTGGGTCGGAGAAGGAGAAGTGAGTGTCGATCAAAGAAGGAGAAGTGAATGTGGGCTGGAGAAGAAGTGAGTGTGGGTTGGAGAAGGAGAAGTGAGTGTGGATTGGCGAAGGAGATGTGAGCGTGGGTCGGAGAAGGAGAAGTGAGTGTGGATCAAAGAAGGAGAAGTGAATTTTGCCTGGAGAAGGAAAAGTGAGTGTGGGTTGGAGAAGGAGAAGTGAGTGTGGGTCGGAGAAGGAGAAGTGAGTGTGGGCTGGAGAAGGAGAAGTGAGTGTGGGTTGGAGAAATAGAAGTGAGTGTGGGTCAAAGAAGGAGATGTGAATGTGGGCTGGAGAAGGAGAAGTGAGTGTGGGCTGGAGAAGGAGAAGTGAGTGTGGATTGGAGATGGAGAAGTGAATGTGGGTCGGAGAAGAAGTGAGTGTGGGTCAGAGAAGGAGGAGCGAGTGTGGGTCGGAGAAGGAGAAGTGAGTGTGGGTCAGAGAAGGAGAAGTGAATGTGGGTCGGAGAAGGAGAAGTGAGTGTGGGCTGGAGAAGGAGAAGTGAGTGTGGATTGGAGAAGGAGATGTGAGTATGGGTCGCAGAAGGTGAAGTGAGTGTGGATCAAAGAAGAAGTGAATGTGGGCTGGAGAAGGAGAAGTGAGTGTGGGCTGGAGAAGGGGAAGTGAGTGTGGTTTGGAGAAGGAGAAGTGAGCGTGGGTCGGAGAAGGTGAAGTGAGTGTGGATCAAAGAAGGAGTAGTGAATGTGGGCTGGAGAAGGAGAAGTGAGTGTGGGTTGGAGAAGGAGAAGTGAGTGTGGGTCGGAGAAGGAGAAGTGAGTGTGGGCTGGAGAAGGAGTAGTGAGTGTGGGTTGGAGAAATAGAAGTGAGTGTGGGTCAAAGAAGGAGAAGTGAATGTGGGCATGAGAAGGAGATGTGAGTGTGGGTCGGAGAAGTAGGAGTGAATGTGGGCTGGAGAAGGAGACGTGAGTGTGGGCTGGAGAAGGAGAAGTGAGTGTGGATTGGAGAAGGAGAAGTGAGTGTGGATTGGAGAAGGAGAAGTGAGTGTGAGTCGGAGCAGGAGAAGTGAGTGTGAATCAAAGAAGGAGAAGTGAATGTAGGCTGGAGAAGGAGAAGTGAGTGTGGATTGGAGAAGGAGAAGTGAGTGTGAGTCGGAGCAGGAGAAGTGAGTGTGGGTCGGAGAAGGAGAAGTGAGTGTGGATTGGAGAAGGAGAAGTGAGTGTGAGTCGGAGCAGGAGAAGTGAGTGTGGATCAAATAAGGAGGTGAATGTGGGCTGGAGAAGGAGAAGTGAGTGTGGGTTGGAGAAGGAGAAGTGAGTGTGGGTCGGAGAAGAAGTGAGTGTGGGTTGGAGAAGGAGATGTGAGCGTGGGTCGGAGAAGGAGAAGTGAGTGTGGATCAAAGAAGGAGAAGTGAATTTTGCCTGGAGAAGGAAAAGTGAGTGTGGGTTGGAGAAGGAGAAGTGAGTGTGGGTCGGAGAAGGAGAAGTGAGTGTGGGCTGGAGAAGGAGAAGTGAGTGTGGGTTGGAGAAATAGAAGTGAGTGTGGGTCAAAGAAGGAGATGTGAATGTGGGCATGAGAAGGAGTAGTGAGTGTGGGTCAGAGAAGGAGGAGTGAATGTGGGCTGGAGAAGTAGAAGTGAGTGTGGGCTGGAGAAGGAGAAGTGAGTGTGAGTCGGAGCAGTAGAAGTGAGTGTGGATCAAAGAAGGAGAAGTGAATGTGGGCTGGAGAATGAGAAGTGAGTGTGGGTTGGAGAAGGAGAAGTGAGTGTGGATCAAAGAAGGAGAAGTGAATGTGGGTTGGAGAAGGAGAAGTGAGTGTGGGTCAGAGAAGGAGAGGTGAATGTGGGCTGGAGAAGGAGAAGTGAGTGTGGGCTGGAGAAGGAGAAGTGAGTGTGGGTCAGAGAAGGAGAAGTGAGTGTGGATTGGAGAAGGAGAAGTGAGTGTGGGTCGGAGAAGGAGAAGTGAGTGTGGGTCGGAGAAGGAGAAGTGTGTGTCGATCAAAGAAGGAGAAGTGAATGTGGGCTGGAGAAGGAAAAGTGAGTTTGGGTCGTAGAAGGAGGAGTGAGTGTGGATTGGAGAAGGAGGAGTGAGTGTGGGTTGGAGAAGGAGAAGTGAGTGTGGGTCAAAGAAGGAGATGTGAATGTGGGCTGGAGAAGGAGAAGTGAGTGTGGGCTGGAGAAGGAGAAGTGAGTGTGGATTGGAGAAGGAGAAGTGAATGTGGGTCGGAGAAGAAGTGAGTGTGGGTCAGAGAAGGAGGAGCGAGTGTGGGTCGGAGAAGGAGAAGTGAGTGTGGGTCAGAGAAGGAGAAGTGAATGTGGGTCGGAGAAGGAGAAGTGAGTGTGGGCTGGAGAAGGAGAAGTGAGTGTGGATTGGAGAAGGAGATGTGAGTATGGGTCGGAGAAGGAGAAGTGAGTGTGGATCAAAGAAGAAGTGAATGTGGGCTGGAGAAGGAGAAGTGAGTGTGGGCTGGAGAAGGGGAAGTGAGTGTGGTTTGGAGAAGGAGAAGTGAGCGTGGGTCGGAGAAGGGGAAGTGAGTGTGGATCAAAGAAGGAGAAGTGAATGTGGGCTGGAGAAGGAGAAGTGAGTGTGGGTTGGAGAAGGAGAAGTGAGTGTGGGTCGGAGAAGGAGAAGTGAGTGTGGGCTGGAGAAGGAGAAGTGAGTGTGGGCTGGAGAAGGAGAAGTGAGTGTGGGTCAAAGAAGGAGATGTGAATGTGGGCATGAGAAGGAGTAGTGAGTGTGGGTCAGAGAAGGAGGAGTGAATGTGGGCAGGAGGAGTAGAAGTGAGTGTGAGCTGGAGAAGGAGAAGTGAGTGTGGATTGGAGAAGGAGAAGTGAATGTGGGTCGGAGAAGAAGTGAGTGTGGGTCAGAGAAGGAGGAGCGAGTGTGGGTCGGAGAAGGAGAAGTGAGTGTGGGTCAGAGAAGGAGAAGTGAATGTGGGCTGGAGAAGGAGAAGTGAGTGTGGGCTGGAGTAGGAGAAGTGAGTGTGGATTGGAGAAGGAGAATTGAGCGTGGGTCGGAGAAGGAGAACTGAGTGTGGATCAAAGAAGGAAAAGTGAATGTGGGCTGGAGAAGGAGAAGTGAGTGTGGGCTGGAGAAGGAGAAGTGAGTGTGGGTCAGAGAAGGAGAAGTGAGTGTGGATTGGAGAAGGAGAAGTGAGTGTGGGTCGGAGAAGGAGAAGTGAGTGTGAGTCGGAGAAGGAGAAGTGAGTGTCGATCAAAGAAGGAGAAGTGAATGTGGGCTGGAGAAGGAAAAGTGAGTTTGGGTCGTAGAAGGAGGAGTGAGTGTGGATTGGAGAAGGAGGAGTGAGTGTGGGTTGGAGAAGGAGAAGTGAGTGTGGGTCAAAGAAGGAGATGTGAATGTGGGCTGGAGAAGGAGAAGTGAGTGTGGTCTGGAGAAGGAGAAGTGTGTGTGGATTGGAGAAGGAGAAGTGAATGTGGGTCGGAGAAGAAGTGAGTGTGGGTCAGAGAAGGACGAGCGAGTGTGGGTCGGAGAAGGAGAAGTGAGTGTGGGTCAGAGAAGGAGAAGTGAATGTGGGTTGGAGAAGGAGAAGTGAGTGTGGGTCAAAGAAGGAGATGTGAATGTGGGCTGGAGAAGGAGAAGTGAGTGTGGGCTGGAGAAGGAGAAGTTAGTGTGGATTGGAGAAGGAGAAGTGAATGTGGGTCGGAGAAGAAGTGAGTGTGGGTCAGAGAAGGAGGAGCGAGTGTGGGTCGGAGAAGGAGAAGTGAGTGTGGGTCAGAGAAGGAGAAGTGAATGTGGGTTGGAGAAGGAGAAGTGAGTGTGGGCTGGAGAAGGAGAAGTGAGTGTGGATTGGAGAAGGAGATGTGAGTATGGGTCGGAGAAGGAGAAGTGAGTGTGGATCAAAGAAGAAGTGAATGTGGGCTGGAGAAGGAGAAGTGAGTGTGGGCTGGAGAAGGGGAAGTGAGTGTGGTTTGGAGAAGGAGAAGTGAGCGTGGGTCGGAGAAGGGGAAGTGAGTGTGGATCAAAGAAGGAGAAGTGAATGTGGGCTGGAGAAGGAGAAGTGAGTGTGGGTTGGAGAAGGAGAAGTGAGTGTGGGTCGGAGAAGGAGAAGTGAGTGTGGGCTGGAGAAGGAGAAGTGAGTGTGGGTTGGAGAAATAGAAGTGAGTGTGGGTCAAAGAAGGAGATGTGAATGTGGGCATGAGAAGGAGTAGTGAGTGTGGGTCAGAGAAGGAGGAGTGAATGTGGGCAGGAGGAGTAGAAGTGAGTGTGAGCTGGAGAAGGAGAAGTGAGTGTGGATTGGAGAAGGAGAAGTGAATGTGGGTCGGAGAAGAAGTGAGTGTGGGTCAGAGAAGGAGGAGCGAGTGTGGGTCGGAGAAGGAGAAGTGAGTGTGGGTCAGAGAAGGAGAAGTGAATGTGGGCTGGAGAAGGAGAAGTGAGTGTGGGCTGGAGTAGGAGAAGTGAGTGTGGATTGGAGAAGGAGAATTGAGCGTGGGTCGGAGAAGGAGAACTGAATGTGGATCAAAGAATGAAAAGTGAATGTGGGCTGGAGAAGGAGAAGTGAGTGTGGGCTGGAGAAGGGGAAGTGAGTGTGGTTTGGAGAAGGAGAAGTGAGCGTGGGTCGGAGAAGGGGAAGTGAGTGTGGATCAAAGAAGGAGAAGTGAATGTGGGCTGGAGAAGGAGAAGTGAGTGTGGGTTGGAGAAGGAGAAGTGAGTGTGGGTCGGAGAAGGAGAAGTGAGTGTGGGCTGGAGAAGGAGTAGTGAGTGTGGGTTGGAGAAATAGAAGTGAGTGTGGGTCAAAGAAGGAGAAGTGAATGTGGGCATGAGAAGGAGATGTGAGTGTGGGTCGGAGAAGTAGGAATGAATGTGGGCTGGAGAAGGAGAAGTGAGTGTGGGCTGGAGAAGGAGAAGTGAGTGTGGATTGGAGAAGGAGATGTGAGTGTGGATTGGAGAAGGAGAAGTGAGTGTGAGTCGGAGCAGGAGAAGTGAGTGTGAATCAAAGAAGGAGAAGTGAATGTAGGCTGGAGAAGGAGAAGTGAGTGTGGATTGGAGAAGGAGAAGTGAGTGTGAGTCGGAGCAGGAGAAGTGAGTGTGGATTAAAGAAGGAGAAGTGAATGTGGGCTGGAGAAGGAGAAGTGAGTGTGGGTTGGAGAAGGAGAAGTGAGTGTGGGTCGGAGAAGAAGTGAGTGTGGGTTGGAGAAGGAGAAGTGAGTGTGGATTGGCGAAGGAGATGTGAGCGTGGGTCGGAGAAGGAGAAGTGAGTGTGGATCAAAGAAGGAGAAGTGAATTTTGCCTGGAGAAGGAAAAGTGAGTGTGGGTTGGAGAAGGAGAAGTGAGTGTGGGTCGGAGAAGGAGAAGTGAGTGTGGGCTGGAGAAGGAGAAGTGAGTGTGGGTTGGAGAAATAGAAGTGAGTGTGGGTCAAAGAAGGAGATGTGAATGTGGGCTGGAGAAGGAGAAGTGAGTGTGGGCTGGAGAAGGAGAAGTGAGTGTGGATTGGAGAAGAAGTGAGTGTGGGTCAGAGAAGGAGGAGCGAGTGTGGGTCGGAGAAGGAGAAGTGAGTGTGGGTCAAAGAAGGAGATGTGAATGTGGGCTGGAGAAGGAGAAGTGAGTGTGGGCTGGAGAAGGAGAAGTGAGTGTGGATTGGAGAAGGAGAAGTGAATGTGGGTCGGAGAAGAAGTGAGTGTGGGTCAGAGAAGGAGGAGCGAGTGTGGGTCGGAGAAGGAGAAGTGAGTGTGGGTCAGAGAAGGAGAAGTGAATGTGGGTCGGAGAAGGAGAAGTGAGTGTGGGCTGGAGAAGGAGAAGTGAGTGTGGATTGGAGAAGGAGATGTGAGTATGGGTCGGAGAAGGAGAAGTGAGTGTGGATCAAAGAAGAAGTGAATGTGGGCTGGAGAAGGAGAAGTGAGTGTGGGCTGGAGAAGGGGAAGTGAGTGTGGTTTGGAGAAGGAGAAGTGAGCGTTGGTCGGAGAAGGGGAAGTGAGTGTGGATCAAAGAAGGAGAAGTGAATGTGGGCTGGAGAAGGAGAAGTGAGTGTGGGTTGGAGAAGGAGAAGTGAGTGTGGGTCGGAGAAGGAGAAGTGAGTGTGGGCTGGAGAAGGAGAAGTGAGTGTGGGCTGGAGAAGGAGAAGTGAGTGTGGGTCAAAGAAGGAGATGTGAATGTGGGCATGAGAAGGAGTAGTGAGTGTGGGTCAGAGAAGGAGGAGTGAATGTGGGCAGGAGGAGTAGAAGTGAGTGTGAGCTGGAGAAGGAGAAGTGAGTGTGGATTGGAGAAGGAGAAGTGAATGTGGGTCGGAGAAGAAGTGAGTGTGGGTCAGAGAAGGAGGAGCGAGTGTGGGTCGGAGAAGGAGAAGTGAGTGTGGGTCAGAGAAGGAGAAGTGAATGTGGGCTGGAGAAGGAGAAGTGAGTGTGGGCTGGAGTAGGAGAAGTGAGTGTGGATTGGAGAAGGAGAATTGAGCGTGGGTCGGAGAAGGAGAACTGAGTGTGGATCAAAGAAGGAAAAGTGAATGTGGGCTGGAGAAGGAGAAGTGAGTGTGGGCTGGAGAAGGAGAAGTGAGTGTGGGTCAGAGAAGGAGAAGTGAGTGTGGATTGGAGAAGGAGAAGTGAGTGTGGGTCGGAGAAGGAGAAGTGAGTGTGAGTCGGAGAAGGAGAAGTGAGTGTCGATCAAAGAAGGAGAAGTGAATGTGGGCTGGAGAAGGAAAAGTGAGTTTGGGTCGTAGAAGGAGGAGTGAGTGTTGATTGGAGAAGGAGGAGTGAGTGTGGGTTGGAGAAGGAGAAGTGAGTGTGGGTCAAAGAAGGAGATGTGAATGTGGGCTGGAGAAGGAGAAGTGAGTGTGGTCTGGAGAAGGAGAAGTGTGTGTGGATTGGAGAAGGAGAAGTGAATGTGGGTCGGAGAAGAAGTGAGTGTGGGTCAGAGAAGGACGAGCGAGTGTGGGTCGGAGAAGGAGAAGTGAGTGTGGGTCAGAGAAGGAGAAGTGAATGTGGGTTGGAGAAGGAGAAGTGAGTGTGGGTCAAAGAAGGAGATGTGAATGTGGGCTGGAGAAGGAGAAGTGAGTGTGGGCTGGAGAAGGAGAAGTTAGTGTGGATTGGAGAAGGAGAAGTGAATGTGGGTCGGAGAAGAAGTGAGTGTGGGTCAGAGAAGGAGGAGCGAGTGTGGGTCGGAGAAGGAGAAGTGAGTGTGGGTCAGAGAAGGAGAAGTGAATGTGGGTTGGAGAAGGAGAAGTGAGTGTGGGCTGGAGAAGGAGAAGTGAGTGTGGATTGGAGAAGGAGATGTGAGTATGGGTCGGAGAAGGAGAAGTGAGTGTGGATCAAAGAAGAAGTGAATGTGGGCTGGAGAAGGAGAAGTGAGTGTGGGCTGGAGAAGGGGAAGTGAGTGTGGTTTGGAGAAGGAGAAGTGAGCGTGGGTCGGAGAAGGGGAAGTGAGTGTGGATCAAAGAAGGAGAAGTGAATGTGGGCTGGAGAAGGAGAAGTGAGTGTGGGTTGGAGAAGGAGAAGTGAGTGTGGGTCGGAGAAGGAGAAGTGAGTGTGGGCTGGAGAAGGAGAAGTGAGTGTGGGTTGGAGAAATAGAAGTGAGTGTGGGTCAAAGAAGGAGATGTGAATGTGGGCATGAGAAGGAGTAGTGAGTGTGGGTCAGAGAAGGAGGAGTGAATGTGGGCAGGAGGAGTAGAAGTGAGTGTGAGCTGGAGAAGGAGAAGTGAGTGTGGATTGGAGAAGGAGAAGTGAATGTGGGTCGGAGAAGAAGTGAGTGTGGGTCAGAGAAGGAGGAGCGAGTGTGGGTCGGAGAAGGAGAAGTGAGTGTGGGTCAGAGAAGGAGAAGTGAATGTGGGCTGGAGAAGGAGAATTGAGCGTGGGTCGGAGAAGGAGAACTGAGTGTGGATCAAAGAAGGAAAAGTGAATGTGGGCTGGAGAAGGAGAAGTGAGTTTGGGCTGGAGAAGGGGAAGTGAGTGTGGTTTGGAGAAGGAGAAGTGAGCGTGGGTCGGAGAAGGGGAAGTGAGTGTGGATCAAAGAAGGAAAAGTGAATGTGGGCTGGAGAAGTAGAAGTGAGTGTGGGCTTGAGAAGGAGAAGTGAGTGTGGTTCAGAGAAGGAGAAGTGAGTGTGGATTGGAGAAGGAGAAGTGAGTGTGGGTCGGAGAAGGAGAAGTGAGTGTCGATCAAAGAAGGAGAAGTGAATGTGGGCTGGAGAAGGAAAAGTGAGTTTGGGTCGTAGAAGGAGGAGTGAGTGTGGATTGGAGAAGGAGGAGTGAGTGTGGGTTGGAGAAGGAGAAGTGAGTGTGGGTCAAAGAAGGAGATGTGAATGTGGGCTGGAGAAGGAGAAGTGAGTGTGGGCTGGAGAAGGAGAAGTGAGTGTGGATTGGAGAAGGAGAAGTGAATGTGGGTCGGAGAAGAAGTGAGTGTGGGTCAGAGAAGGAGGAGCGAGTGTGGGTCGGAGAAGGAGAAGTGAGTGTGGGTCAGAGAAGGAGAAGTGAATGTGGGTCGGAGAAGGAGAAGTGAGTGTGGGCTGGAGAAGGAGAAGTGAGTGTGGATTGGAGAAGGAGATGTGAGTATGGGTCGGAGAAGGAGAAGTGAGTGTGGATCAAAGAAGAAGTGAATGTGGGCTGGAGAAGGAGAAGTGAGTGTGGGCTGGAGAAGGGGAAGTGAGTGTGGTTTGGAGAAGGAGAAGTGAGCGTGGGTCGGAGAAGGGGAAGTGAGTGTGGATCAAAGAAGGAGAAGTGAATGTGGGCTGGAGAAGGAGAAGTGAGTGTGGGTTGGAGAAGGAGAAGTGAGTGTGGGTCGGAGAAGGAGAAGTGAGTGTGGGCTCGAGAAGGAGTAGTGAGTGTGGGTTGGAGAAATAGAAGTGAGTGTGGGTCAAAGAAGGAGAAGTGAATGTGGGCATGAGAAGGAGATGTGAGTGTGGGTCGGAGAAGTAGGAATGAATGTGGGCTGGAGAAGGAGAAGTGAGTGTGGGCTGGAGAAGGAGAAGTGAGTGTGGATTGGAGAAGGAGAAGTGAGTGTGGAATGGAGAAGGAGAAGTGAGTGTGAGTCGGAGCAGGAGAAGTGAGTGTGAATCAAAGAAGGAGAAGTGAATGTAGGCTGGAGAAGGAGAAGTGAGTGTGGATTGGAGAAGGAGAAGTGAGTGTGAGTCGGAGCAGTAGAAGTGAGTGTGGATTAAAGAAGGAGAAGTGAATGTGGGCTGGAGAAGGAGAAGTGAGTGTGGGTTGGAGAAGGAGAAGTGAGTGTGGGTCGGAGAAGAAGTGAGTGTGGGTTGGAGAAGGAGAAGTGAGTGTGGATTGGCGAAGGAGATGTGAGCGTGGGTCGGAGAAGGAGAAGTGAGTGTGGATCAAAGAAGGAGAAGTGAATTTTGCCTGGAGAAGGAAAAGTGAGTGTGGGTTGGAGAAGGAGAAGTGAGTGTGGGTCGGAGAAGGAGAAGTGAGTGTGGGCTGGAGAAGGAGAAGTGAGTGTGGGTTGGAGAAATAGAAGTGAGTGTGGGTCAAAGAAGGAGATGTGAATGTGGGCTGGAGAAGGAGAAGTGAGTGTGGGCTGGAGAAGGAGAAGTGAGTGTGGATTGGAGATGGAGAAGTGAATGTGGGTCGGAGAAGAAGTGAGTGTGGGTCAGAGAAGGAGGAGCGAGTGTGGGTCGGAGAAGGAGAAGTGAGTGTGGGTCAGAGAAGGAGAAGTGAATGTGGGTCGGAGAAGGAGAAGTGAGTGTGGGCTGGAGAAGGAGAAGTGAGTGTGGATTGGAGAAGGAGATGTGAGTATGGGTCGCAGAAGGTGAAGTGAGTGTGGATCAAAGAAGAAGTGAATGTGGGCTGGAGAAGGAGAAGTGAGTGTGGGCTGGAGAAGGGGAAGTGAGTGTGGTTTGGAGAAGGAGAAGTGAGCGTGGGTCGGAGAAGGTGAAGTGAGTGTGGATCAAAGAAGGAGAAGTGAATGTGGGCTGGAGAAGGAGAAGTGAGTGTGGGTTGGAGAAGGAGAAGTGAGTGTGGGTCGGAGAAGGAGAAGTGAGTGTGGGCTGGAGAAGGAGTAGTGAGTGTGGGTTGGAGAAATAGAAGTGAGTGTGGGTCAAAGAAGGAGAAGTGAATGTGGGCATGAGAAGGAGATGTGAGTGTGGGTCGGAGAAGTAGGAGTGAATGTGGGCTGGAGAAGGAGAAGTGAGTGTGGGCTGGAGAAGGAGAAGTGAGTGTGGATTGGAGAAGGAGAAGTGAGTGTGGATTGGAGAAGGAGAAGTGAGTGTGAGTCGGAGCAGGAGAAGTGAGTGTGAATCAAAGAAGGAGAAGTGAATGTAGGCTGGAGAAGGAGAAGTGAGTGTGGATTGGAGAAGGAGAAGTGAGTGTGAGTCGGAGCAGGAGAAGTGAGTGTGGATCAAATAAGGAGGTGAATGTGGGTTGGAGAAGGAGAAGTGAGTGTGGGTTGGAGAAGGAGAAGTGAGTGTGGGTCGGAGAAGAAGTGAGTGTGGGTTGGAGAAGGAGATGTGAGCGTGGGTCGGAGAAGGAGAAGTGAGTGTGGATCAAAGAAGGAGAAGTGAATTTTGCCTGGAGAAGGAAAAGTGAGTGTGGGTTGGAGAAGGAGAAGTGAGTGTGGGTCGGAGAAGGAGAAGTGAGTGTGGGCTGGAGAAGGAGAAGTGAGTGTGGGTTGGAGAAATAGAAGTGAGTGTGGGTCAAAGAAGGAGATGTGAATGTGGGCATGAGAAGGAGTAGTGAGTGTGGGTCAGAGAAGGAGGAGTGAATGTGGGCTGGAGAAGTAGAAGTGAGTGTGGGCTGGAGAAGGAGAAGTGAGTGTGGATTGGAGAAGGAGAAGTGAGTGTGGATTGGAGAAGGAGAAGTGAGTGTGAGTCGGAGCAGTAGAAGTGAGTGTGGATCAAAGAAGGAGAAGTGAATGTGGGCTGGAGAATGAGAAGTGAGTGTGGGTTGGAGAAGGAGAAGTGAGTGTGGATCAAAGAAGGAGAAGTGAATGTGGGTTGGAGAAGGAGAAGTGAGTGTGGGTCAGAGAAGGAGAGGTGAATGTGGGCTGGAGAAGGAGAAGTGAGTGTGGGCTGGAGAAGGAGAAGTGAGTGTGGGTCAGAGAAGGAGAAGTGAGTGTGGATTGGAGAAGGAGAAGTGAGTGTGGGTCGGAGAAGGAGAAGTGAGTGTGGGTCGGAGAAGGAGAAGTGTGTGTCGATCAAAGAAGGAGAAGTGAATGTGGGCTGGAGAAGGAAAAGTGAGTTTGGGTCGTAGAAGGAGGAGTGAGTGTGGATTGGAGAAGGAGGAGTGAGTGTGGGTTGGAGAAGGAGAAGTGAGTGTGGGTCAAAGAAGGAGATGTGAATGTGGGCTGGAGAAGGAGAAGTGAGTGTGGGCTGGAGAAGGAGAAGTGAGTGTGGATTGGAGAAGGAGAAGTGAATGTGGGTCGGAGAAGAAGTGAGTGTGGGTCAGAGAAGGAGGAGCGAGTGTGGGTCGGAGAAGGAGAAGTGAGTGTGGGTCAGAGAAGGAGAAGTGAATGTGGGTCGGAGAAGGAGAAGTGAGTGTGGGCTGGAGAAGGAGAAGTGAGTGTGGATTGGAGAAGGAGATGTGAGTATGGGTCGGAGAAGGAGAAGTGAGTGTGGATCAAAGAAGAAGTGAATGTGGGCTGGAGAAGGAGAAGTGAGTGTGGGCTGGAGAAGGGGAAGTGAGTGTGGTTTGGAGAAGGAGAAGTGAGCGTGGGTCGGAGAAGGGGAAGTGAGTGTGGATCAAAGAAGGAGAAGTGAATGTGGGCTGGAGAAGGAGAAGTGAGTGTGGGTTGGAGAAGGAGAAGTGAGTGTGGGTCGGAGAAGGAGAAGTGAGTGTGGGCTGGAGAAGGAGAAGTGAGTGTGGGCTGGAGAAGGAGAAGTGAGTGTGGGTCAAAGAAGGAGATGTGAATGTGGGCATGAGAAGGAGTAGTGAGTGTGGGTCAGAGAAGGAGGAGTGAATGTGGGCAGGAGGAGTAGAAGTGAGTGTGAGCTGGAGAAGGAGAAGTGAGTGTGGATTGGAGAAGGAGAAGTGAATGTGGGTCGGAGAAGAAGTGAGTGTGGGTCAGAGAAAGAGGAGCGAGTGTGGGTCGGAGAAGGAGAAGTGAGTGTGGGTCAGAGAAGGAGAAGTGAATGTGGGCTGGAGAAGGAGAAGTGAGTGTGGGCTGGAGTAGGAGAAGTGAGTGTGGATTGGAGAAGAAGAATTGAGCGTGGGTCGGAGAAGGAGAACTGAGTGTGGATCAAAGAAGGAAAAGTGAATGTGGGCTGGAGAAGGAGAAGTGAGTGTGGGCTGGAGAAGGAGAAGTGAGTGTGGGTCAGAGAAGGAGAAGTGAGTGTGGATTGGAGAAGGAGAAGTGAGTGTGGGTCGGAGAAGGAGAAGTGAGTGTGAGTCGGAGAAGGAGAAGTGAGTGTCGATCAAAGAAGGAGAAGTGAATGTGGGCTGGAGAAGGAAAAGTGAGTTTGGGTCGTAGAAGGAGGAGTGAGTGTGGATTGGAGAAGGAGGAGTGAGTGTGGGTTGGAGAAGGAGAAGTGAGTGTGGGTCAAAGAAGGAGATGTGAATGTGGGCTGGAGAAGGAGAAGTGAGTGTGGTCTGGAGAAGGAGAAGTGTGTGTGGATTGGAGAAGGAGAAGTGAATGTGGGTCGGAGAAGAAGTGAGTGTGGGTCAGAGAAGGACGAGCGAGTGTGGGTCGGAGAAGGAGAAGTGAGTGTGGGTCAGAGAAGGAGAAGTGAATGTGGGTTGGAGAAGGAGAAGTGAGTGTGGGTCAAAGAAGGAGATGTGAATGTGGGCTGGAGAAGGAGAAGTGAGTGTGGGCTGGAGAAGGAGAAGTTAGTGTGGATTGGAGAAGGAGAAGTGAATGTGGGTCGGAGAAGAAGTGAGTGTGGGTCAGAGAAGGAGGAGCGAGTGTGGGTCGGAGAAGGAGAAGTGAGTGTGGGTCAGAGAAGGAGAAGTGAATGTGGGTTGGAGAAGGAGAAGTGAGTGTGGGCTGGAGAAGGAGAAGTGAGTGTGGATTGGAGAAGGAGATGTGAGTATGGGTCGGAGAAGGAGAAGTGAGTGTGGATCAAAGAAGAAGTGAATGTGGGCTGGAGAAGGAGAAGTGAGTGTGGGCTGGAGAAGGGGAAGTGAGTGTGGTTTGGAGAAGGAGAAGTGAGCGTGGGTCGGAGAAGGGGAAGTGAGTGTGGATCAAAGAAGGAGAAGTGAATGTGGGCTGGAGAAGGAGAAGTGAGTGTGGGTTGGAGAAGGAGAAGTGAGTGTGGGTCGGAGAAGGAGAAGTGAGTGTGGGCTGGAGAAGGAGAAGTGAGTGTGGGTTGGAGAAATAGAAGTGAGTGTGGGTCAAAGAAGGAGATGTGAATGTGGGCATGAGAAGGAGTAGTGAGTGTGGGTCAGAGAAGGAGGAGTGAATGTGGGCAGGAGGAGTAGAAGTGAGTGTGAGCTGGAGAAGGAGAAGTGAGTGTGGATTGGAGAAGGAGAAGTGAATGTGGGTCGGAGAAGAAGTGAGTGTGGGTCAGAGAAGGAGGAGCGAGTGTGGGTCGGAGAAGGAGAAGTGAGTGTGGGTCAGAGAAGGAGAAGTGAATGTGGGCTGGAGAAGGAGAAGTGAGTGTGGGCTGGAGTAGGAGAAGTGAGTGTGGATTGGAGAAGGAGAATTGAGCGTGGGTCGGAGAAGGAGAACTGAGTGTGGATCAAAGAATGAAAAGTGAATGTGGGCTGGAGAAGGAGAAGTGAGTGTGGGCTGGAGAAGGGGAAGTGAGTGTGGTTTGGAGAAGGAGAAGTGAGCGTGGGTCGGAGAAGGGGAAGTGAGTGTGGATCAAAGAAGGAGAAGTGAATGTGGGCTGGAGAAGGAGAAGTGAGTGTGGGTTGGAGAAGGAGAAGTGAGTGTGGGTCGGAGAAGGAGAAGTGAGTGTGGGCTGGAGAAGGAGTAGTGAGTGTGGGTTGGAGAAATAGAAGTGAGTGTGGGTCAAAGAAGGAGAAGTGAATGTGGGCATGAGAAGGAGATGTGAGTGTGGGTCGGAGTAGTAGGAATGAATGTGGGCTGGAGAAGGAGAAGTGAGTGTGGGCTGGAGAAGGAGAAGTGAGTGTGGATTGGAGAAGGAGAAGTGAGTGTGGATTGGAGAAGGAGAAGTGAGTGTGAGTCGGAGCAGGAGAAGTGAGTGTGAATCAAAGAAGGAGAAGTGAATGTAGGCTGGAGAAGGAGAAGTGAGTGTGGATTGGAGAAGGAGAAGTGAGTGTGAGTCGGAGCAGGAGAAGTGAGTGTGGATTAAAGAAGGAGAAGTGAATGTGGGCTGGAGAAGGAGAAGTGAGTGTGGGTTGGAGAAGGAGAAGTGAGTGTGGGTCGGAGAAGAAGTGAGTGTGGGTTGGAGAAGGAGAAGTGAGTGTGGATTGGCGAAGGAGATGTGAGCGTGGGTCGGAGAAGGAGAAGTGAGTGTGGATCAAAGAAGGAGAAGTGAATTTTGCCTGGAGAAGGAAAAGTGAGTGTGGGTTGGAGAAGGAGAAGTGAGTGTGGGTCGGAGAAGGAGAAGTGAGTGTGGGCTGGAGAAGGAGAAGTGAGTGTGGGTTGGAGAAATAGAAGTGAGTGTGGGTCAAAGAAGGAGATGTGAATGTGGGCATGAGAAGGAGTAGTGAGTGTGGGTCAGAGAAGGAGGAGTGAATGTGGGCAGGAGGAGTAGAAGTGAGTGTGAGCTGGAGAAGGAGAAGTGAGTGTGGATTGGAGAAGGAGAAGTGAATGTGGGTCGGAGAAGAAGTGAGTGTGGGTCAGAGAAGGAGGAGCGAGTGTGGGTCGGAGAAGGAGAAGTGAGTGTGGGTCAGAGAAGGAGAAGTGAATGTGGGCTGGAGAAGGAGAAGTGAGTGTGGGCTGGAGTAGGAGAAGTGAGTGTGGATTGGAGAAGGAGAATTGAGCGTGGGTCGGAGAAGGAGAACTGAGTGTGGATCAAAGAATGAAAAGTGAATGTGGGCTGGAGAAGGAGAAGTGAGTGTGGGCTGGAGAAGGGGAAGTGAGTGTGGTTTGGAGAAGGAGAAGTGAGCGTGGGTCGGAGAAGGGGAAGTGAGTGTGGATCAAAGAAGGAGAAGTGAATGTGGGCTGGAGAAGGAGAAGTGAGTGTGGGTTGGAGAAGGAGAAGTGAGTGTGGGTCGGAGAAGGAGAAGTGAGTGTGGGCTGGAGAAGGAGTAGTGAGTGTGGGTTGGAGAAATAGAAGTGAGTGTGGGTCAAAGAAGGAGAAGTGAATGTGGGCATGAGAAGGAGATGTGAGTGTGGGTCGGAGAAGTAGGAATGAATGTGGGCTGGAGAAGGAGAAGTGAGTGTGGGCTGGAGAAGGAGAAGTGAGTGTGGATTGGAGAAGGAGAAGTGAGTGTGGATTGGAGAAGGAGAAGTGAGTGTGAGTCGGAGCAGGAGAAGTGAGTGTGAATCAAAGAAGGAGAAGTGAATGTAGGCTGGAGAAGGAGAAGTGAGTGTGGATTGGAGAAGGAGAAGTGAGTGTGAGTCGGAGCAGGAGAAGTGAGTGTGGATTAAAGAAGGAGAAGTGAATGTGGGCTGGAGAAGGAGAAGTGAGTGTGGGTTGGAGAAGGAGAAGTGAGTGTGGGTCGGAGAAGAAGTGAGTGTGGGTTGGAGAAGGAGAAGTGAGTGTGGATTGGCGAAGGAGATGTGAGCGTGGGTCGGAGAAGGAGAAGTGAGTGTGGATCAAAGAAGGAGAAGTGAATTTTGCCTGGAGAAGGAAAAGTGAGTGTGGGTTGGAGAAGGAGAAGTGAGTGTGGGTCGGAGAAGGAGAAGTGAGTGTGGGCTGGAGAAGGAGAAGTGAGTGTGGGTTGGAGAAATAGAAGTGAGTGTGGGTCAAAGAAGGAGATGTGAATGTGGGCTGGAGAAGGAGAAGTGAGTGTGGGCTGGAGAAGGAGAAGTGAGTGTGGATTGGAGAAGAAGTGAGTGTGGGTCAGAGAAGGAGGAGCGAGTGTGGGTCGGAGAAGGAGAAGTGAGTGTGGGTCAAAGAAGGAGATGTGAATGTGGGCTGGAGAAGGAGAAGTGAGTGTGGGCTGGAGAAGGAGAAGTGAGTGTGGATTGGAGAAGGAGAAGTGAATGTGGGTCGGAGAAGAAGTGAGTGTGGGTCAGAGAAGGAGGAGCGAGTGTGGGTCGGAGAAGGAGAAGTGAGTGTGGGTCAGAGAAGGAGAAGTGAATGTGGGTCGGAGAAGGAGAAGTGAGTGTGGGCTGGAGAAGGAGAAGTGAGTGTGGATTGGAGAAGGAGATGTGAGTATGGGTCGGAGAAGGAGAAGTGAGTGTGGATCAAAGAAGAAGTGAATGTGGGCTGGAGAAGGAGAAGTGAGTGTGGGCTGGAGAAGGGGAAGTGAGTGTGGTTTGGAGAAGGAGAAGTGAGCGTGGGTCGGAGAAGGGGAAGTGAGTGTGGATCAAAGAAGGAGAAGTGAATGTGGGCTGGAGAAGGAGAAGTGAGTGTGGGTTGGAGAAGGAGAAGTGAGTGTGGGTCGGAGAAGGAGAAGTGAGTGTGGGCTGGAGAAGGAGAAGTGAGTGTGGGCTGGAGAAGGAGAAGTGAGTGTGGGTCAAAGAAGGAGATGTGAATGTGGGCATGAGAAGGAGTAGTGAGTGTGGGTCAGAGAAGGAGGAGTGAATGTGGGCAGGAGGAGTAGAAGTGAGTGTGAGCTGGAGAAGGAGAAGTGAGTGTGGATTGGAGAAGGAGAAGTGAATGTGGGTCGGAGAAGAAGTGAGTGTGGGTCAGAGAAGGAGGAGCGAGTGTGGGTCGGAGAAGGAGAAGTGAGTGTGGGTCAGAGAAGGAGAAGTGAATGTGGGCTGGAGAAGGAGAAGTGAGTGTGGGCTGGAGTAGGAGAAGTGAGTGTGGATTGGAGAAGGAGAATTGAGCGTGGGTCGGAGAAGGAGAACTGAGTGTGGATCAAAGAAGGAAAAGTGAATGTGGGCTGGAGAAGGAGAAGTGAGTGTGGGCTGGAGAAGGAGAAGTGAGTGTGGGTCAGAGAAGGAGAAGTGAGTGTGGATTGGAGAAGGAGAAGTGAGTGTGGGTCGGAGAAGGAGAAGTGAGTGTGAGTCGGAGAAGGAGAAGTGAGTGTCGATCAAAGAAGGAGAAGTGAATGTGGGCTGGAGAAGGAAAAGTGAGTTTGGGTCGTAGAAGGAGGAGTGAGTGTGGATTGGAGAAGGAGGAGTGAGTGTGGGTTGGAGAAGGAGAAGTGAGTGTGGGTCAAAGAAGGAGATGTGAATGTGGGCTGGAGAAGGAGAAGTGAGTGTGGTCTGGAGAAGGAGAAGTGTGTGTGGATTGGAGAAGGAGAAGTGAATGTGGGTCGGAGAAGAAGTGAGTGTGGGTCAGAGAAGGACGAGCGAGTGTGGGTCGGAGAAGGAGAAGTGAGTGTGGGTCAGAGAAGGAGAAGTGAATGTGGGTTGGAGAAGGAGAAGTGAGTGTGGGTCAAAGAAGGAGATGTGAATGTGGGCTGGAGAAGGAGAAGTGAGTGTGGGTTGGAGAAATAGAAGTGAGTGTGGGTCAAAGAAGGAGAAGTGAATGTGGGCATGAGAAGGAGATGTGAGTGTGGGTCGGAGTAGTAGGAATGAATGTGGGCTGGAGAAGGAGAAGTGAGTGTGGGCTGGAGAAGGAGAAGTGAGTGTGGATTGGAGAAGGAGAAGTGAGTGTGGATTGGAGAAGGAGAAGTGAGTGTGAGTCGGAGCAGGAGAAGTGAGTGTGAATCAAAGAAGGAGAAGTGAATGTAGGCTGGAGAAGGAGAAGTGAGTGTGGATTGGAGAAGGAGAAGTGAGTGTGAGTCGGAGCAGGAGAAGTGAGTGTGGATTAAAGAAGGAGAAGTGAATGTGGGCTGGAGAAGGAGAAGTGAGTGTGGGTTGGAGAAGGAGAAGTGAGTGTGGGTCGGAGAAGAAGTGAGTGTGGGTTGGAGAAGGAGAAGTGAGTGTGGATTGGCGAAGGAGATGTGAGCGTGGGTCGGAGAAGGAGAAGTGAGTGTGGATCAAAGAAGGAGAAGTGAATTTTGCCTGGAGAAGGAAAAGTGAGTGTGGGTTGGAGAAGGAGAAGTGAGTGTGGGTCGGAGAAGGAGAAGTGAGTGTGGGCTGGAGAAGGAGAAGTGAGTGTGGGTTGGAGAAATAGAAGTGAGTGTGGGTCAAAGAAGGAGATGTGAATGTGGGCATGAGAAGGAGTAGTGAGTGTGGGTCAGAGAAGGAGGAGTGAATGTGGGCAGGAGGAGTAGAAGTGAGTGTGAGCTGGAGAAGGAGAAGTGAGTGTGGATTGGAGAAGGAGAAGTGAATGTGGGTCGGAGAAGAAGTGAGTGTGGGTCAGAGAAGGAGGAGCGAGTGTGGGTCGGAGAAGGAGAAGTGAGTGTGGGTCAGAGAAGGAGAAGTGAATGTGGGCTGGAGAAGGAGAAGTGAGTGTGGGCTGGAGTAGGAGAAGTGAGTGTGGATTGGAGAAGGAGAATTGAGCGTGGGTCGGAGAAGGAGAACTGAGTGTGGATCAAAGAATGAAAAGTGAATGTGGGCTGGAGAAGGAGAAGTGAGTGTGGGCTGGAGAAGGGGAAGTGAGTGTGGTTTGGAGAAGGAGAAGTGAGCGTGGGTCGGAGAAGGGGAAGTGAGTGTGGATCAAAGAAGGAGAAGTGAATGTGGGCTGGAGAAGGAGAAGTGAGTGTGGGTTGGAGAAGGAGAAGTGAGTGTGGGTCGGAGAAGGAGAAGTGAGTGTGGGCTGGAGAAGGAGTAGTGAGTGTGGGTTGGAGAAATAGAAGTGAGTGTGGGTCAAAGAAGGAGAAGTGAATGTGGGCATGAGAAGGAGATGTGAGTGTGGGTCGGAGAAGTAGGAATGAATGTGGGCTGGAGAAGGAGAAGTGAGTGTGGGCTGGAGAAGGAGAAGTGAGTGTGGATTGGAGAAGGAGAAGTGAGTGTGGATTGGAGAAGGAGAAGTGAGTGTGAGTCGGAGCAGGAGAAGTGAGTGTGAATCAAAGAAGGAGAAGTGAATGTAGGCTGGAGAAGGAGAAGTGAGTGTGGATTGGAGAAGGAGAAGTGAGTGTGAGTCGGAGCAGGAGAAGTGAGTGTGGATTAAAGAAGGAGAAGTGAATGTGGGCTGGAGAAGGAGAAGTGAGTGTGGGTTGGAGAAGGAGAAGTGAGTGTGGGTCGGAGAAGAAGTGAGTGTGGGTTGGAGAAGGAGAAGTGAGTGTGGATTGGCGAAGGAGATGTGAGCGTGGGTCGGAGAAGGAGAAGTGAGTGTGGATCAAAGAAGGAGAAGTGAATTTTGCCTGGAGAAGGAAAAGTGAGTGTGGGTTGGAGAAGGAGAAGTGAGTGTGGGTCGGAGAAGGAGAAGTGAGTGTGGGCTGGAGAAGGAGAAGTGAGTGTGGGTTGGAGAAATAGAAGTGAGTGTGGGTCAAAGAAGGAGATGTGAATGTGGGCTGGAGAAGGAGAAGTGAGTGTGGGCTGGAGAAGGAGAAGTGAGTGTGGATTGGAGAAGAAGTGAGTGTGGGTCAGAGAAGGAGGAGCGAGTGTGGGTCGGAGAAGGAGAAGTGAGTGTGGGTCAAAGAAGGAGATGTGAATGTGGGCTGGAGAAGGAGAAGTGAGTGTGGGCTGGAGAAGGAGAAGTGAGTGTGGATTGGAGAAGGAGAAGTGAATGTGGGTCGGAGAAGAAGTGAGTGTGGGTCAGAGAAGGAGGAGCGAGTGTGGGTCGGAGAAGGAGAAGTGAGTGTGGGTCAGAGAAGGAGAAGTGAATGTGGGTCGGAGAAGGAGAAGTGAGTGTGGGCTGGAGAAGGAGAAGTGAGTGTGGATTGGAGAAGGAGATGTGAGTATGGGTCGGAGAAGGAGAAGTGAGTGTGGATCAAAGAAGAAGTGAATGTGGGCTGGAGAAGGAGAAGTGAGTGTGGGCTGGAGAAGGGGAAGTGAGTGTGGTTTGGAGAAGGAGAAGTGAGCGTGGGTCGGAGAAGGGGAAGTGAGTGTGGATCAAAGAAGGAGAAGTGAATGTGGGCTGGAGAAGGAGAAGTGAGTGTGGGTTGGAGAAGGAGAAGTGAGTGTGGGTCGGAGAAGGAGAAGTGAGTGTGGGCTGGAGAAGGAGAAGTGAGTGTGGGCTGGAGAAGGAGAAGTGAGTGTGGGTCAAAGAAGGAGATGTGAATGTGGGCATGAGAAGGAGTAGTGAGTGTGGGTCAGAGAAGGAGGAGTGAATGTGGGCAGGAGGAGTAGAAGTGAGTGTGAGCTGGAGAAGGAGAAGTGAGTGTGGATTGGAGAAGGAGAAGTGAATGTGGGTCGGAGAAGAAGTGAGTGTGGGTCAGAGAAGGAGGAGCGAGTGTGGGTCGGAGAAGGAGAAGTGAGTGTGGGTCAGAGAAGGAGAAGTGAATGTGGGCTGGAGAAGGAGAAGTGAGTGTGGGCTGGAGTAGGAGAAGTGAGTGTGGATTGGAGAAGGAGAATTGAGCGTGGGTCGGAGAAGGAGAACTGAGTGTGGATCAAAGAAGGAAAAGTGAATGTGGGCTGGAGAAGGAGAAGTGAGTGTGGGCTGGAGAAGGAGAAGTGAGTGTGGGTCAGAGAAGGAGAAGTGAGTGTGGATTGGAGAAGGAGAAGTGAGTGTGGGTCGGAGAAGGAGAAGTGAGTGTGAGTCGGAGAAGGAGAAGTGAGTGTCGATCAAAGAAGGAGAAGTGAATGTGGGCTGGAGAAGGAAAAGTGAGTTTGGGTCGTAGAAGGAGGAGTGAGTGTGGATTGGAGAAGGAGGAGTGAGTGTGGGTTGGAGAAGGAGAAGTGAGTGTGGGTCAAAGAAGGAGATGTGAATGTGGGCTGGAGAAGGAGAAGTGAGTGTGGTCTGGAGAAGGAGAAGTGTGTGTGGATTGGAGAAGGAGAAGTGAATGTGGGTCGGAGAAGAAGTGAGTGTGGGTCAGAGAAGGACGAGCGAGTGTGGGTCGGAGAAGGAGAAGTGAGTGTGGGTCAGAGAAGGAGAAGTGAATGTGGGTTGGAGAAGGAGAAGTGAGTGTGGGTCAAAGAAGGAGATGTGAATGTGGGCTGGAGAAGGAGAAGTGAGTGTGGGCTGGAGAAGGAGAAGTTAGTGTGGATTGGAGAAGGAGAAGTGAATGTGGGTCGGAGAAGGAGAAGTGAGTGTGGGTCAGAGAAGGAGAAGTGAATGTGGGTTGGAGAAGGAGAAGTGAGTGTGGGCTGGAGAAGGAGAAGTGAGTGTGGATTGGAGAAGGAGATGTGAGTATGGGTCGGAGAAGGAGAAGTGAGTGTGGATCAAAGAAGAAGTGAATGTGGGCTGGAGAAGGAGAAGTGAGTGTGGGCTGGAGAAGGGGAAGTGAGTGTGGTTTGGAGAAGGAGAAGTGAGCGTGGGTCGGAGAAGGGGAAGTGAGTGTGGATCAAAGAAGGAGAAGTGAATGTGGGCTGGAGAAGGAGAAGTGAGTGTGGGTTGGAGAAGGAGAAGTGAGTGTGGGTCGGAGAAGGAGAAGTGAGTGTGGGCTGGAGAAGGAGAAGTGAGTGTGGGTTGGAGAAATAGAAGTGAGTGTGGGTCAAAGAAGGAGATGTGAATGTGGGCATGAGAAGGAGTAGTGAGTGTGGGTCAGAGAAGGAGGAGTGAATGTGGGCAGGAGGAGTAGAAGTGAGTGTGAGCTGGAGAAGGAGAAGTGAGTGTGGATTGGAGAAGGAGAAGTGAATGTGGGTCGGAGAAGAAGTGAGTGTGGGTCAGAGAAGGAGGAGCGAGTGTGGGTCGGAGAAGGAGAAGTGAGTGTGGGTCAGAGAAGGAGAAGTGAATGTGGGCTGGAGAAGGAGAAGTGAGTGTGGGCTGGAGAAGGAGAAGTGAGTGTGGATTGGAGAAGGAGAATTGAGCGTGGGTCGGAGAAGGAGAACTGAGTGTGGAT
Organism: Hemitrygon akajei; assembly: GCF_048418815.1. Classification (NCBI taxonomy): domain Eukaryota; kingdom Metazoa; phylum Chordata; class Chondrichthyes; order Myliobatiformes; family Dasyatidae; genus Hemitrygon; species Hemitrygon akajei. The sequence goes on along the minus strand of NC_133129.1, from coordinate 112,189,751 downwards.
CAAAGAAGGAAAAGTGAATGTGGGCTGGAGAAGGAGAAGTGAGTGTGGGCTGGTGAAGGGGAAGTGAGTGTGGTTTGGAGAAGGAGAAGTGAGCGTGGGTCGGAGAAGGGGAAGTGAGTGTGGATCAAAGAAGGAGAAGTGAATGTGGGCTGGAGAAGGAGAAGTGAGTGTGGGTTGGAGATGGAGAAGTGAGTGTGGGTCGGAGAAGGAGAAGTGAGTGTGGGCTGGAGAAGGAGTAGTGAGTGTGGGTTGGAGAAATAGAAGTGAGTGTGGGTCAAAGAAGGAGAAGTGAATGTGGGCATGAGAAGGAGATGTGAGTGTGGGTCGGAGAAGTAGGAATGAATGTGGGCTGGAGAAGGTGAAGTGAGTGTGGGCTGGAGAAGGAGAAGTGAGTGTGGATTGGAGAAGGAGAAGTGAGTGTGGATTGGAGAAGGAGAAGTGAGTGTGAGTCGGAGCAGGAGAAGTGAGTGTGAATCAAAGAAGGAGAAGTGAATGTAGGCTGGAGAAGGAGAAGTGAGTGTGGATTGGAGAAGGAGAAGTGAGTGTGAGTCGGAGCAGGAGAAGTGAGTGTGGATTAAAGAAGGAGAAGTGAATGTGGGCTGGAGAAGGAGAAGTGAGTGTGGGTTGGAGAAGGAGAAGTGAGTGTGGGTCGGAGAAGAAGTGAGTGTGGGTTGGAGAAGGAGAAGTGAGTGTGGATTGGCGAAGGAGATGTGAGCGTGGGTCGGAGAAGGAGAAGTGAGTGTGGATCAAAGAAGGAGAAGTGAATTTTGCCTGGAGAAGGAAAAGTGAGTGTGGGTTGGAGAAGGAGAAGTGAGTGTGGGTCGGAGAAGGAGAAGTGAGTGTGGGCTGGAGAAGGAGAAGTGAGTGTGGGTTGGAGAAATAGAAGTGAGTGTGGGTCAAAGAAGGAGATGTGAATGTGGGCTGGAGAAGGAGAAGTGAGTGTGGGCTGGAGAAGGAGAAGTGAGTGTGGATTGGAGATGGAGAAGTGAATGTGGGTCGGAGAAGAAGTGAGTGTGGGTCAGAGAAGGAGGAACGAGTGTGGGTCGGAGAAGGAGAAGTGAGTGTGAATCAAAGAAGGAGAAGTGAATGTTGGCTGGAGAAGGAGAAGTGAGTGTGGGTTGGAGAAGGAGAAGTGAGTGTGAGTCGGAGCAGGAGAAGTGAGTGTGGGTTGGAGAAGGAGATGTGAGCGTGAGTCGGAGCAGGAGAAGTGAGTGTGAATCAAAGAAGGAGAAGTGAATGTAGGCTGGAGAAGGAGAAGTGAGTGTGGATTGGAGAAGGAGAAGTGAGTGTGAGTCGGAGCAGGAGAAGTGAGTGTGGATTAAAGAAGGAGAAGTGAATGTGGGCTGGAGAAGGAGAAGTGAGTGTGGGTTGGAGAAGGAGAAGTGAGTGTGGGTCGGAGAAGAAGTGAGTGTGGGTTGGAGAAGGAGAAGTGAGTGTGGATTGGCGAAGGAGATGTGAGCGTGGGTCGGAGAAGGAGAAGTGAGTGTGGATCAAAGAAGGAGAAGTGAATTTTGCCTGGAGAAGGAAAAGTGAGTGTGGGTTGGAGAAGGAGAAGTGAGTGTGGGTCGGAGAAGGAGAAGTGAGTGTGGGCTGGAGAAGGAGAAGTGAGTGTGGGTTGGAGAAATAGAAGTGAGTGTGGGTCAAAGAAGGAGATGTGAATGTGGGCTGGAGAAGGAGAAGTGAGTGTGGGCTGGAGAAGGAGAAGTGAGTGTGGATTGGAGATGGAGAAGTGAATGTGGGTCGGAGAAGAAGTGAGTGTGGGTCAGAGAAGGAGGAGCGAGTGTGGGTCGGAGAAGGAGAAGTGAGTGTGAATCAAAGAAGGAGAAGTGAATGTAGGCTGGAGAAGGAGAAGTGAGTGTGGGTTGGAGAAGGAGAAGTGAGTGTGGGTCGGAGAAGAAGTGAGTGTGGGTTGGAGAAGGAGATGTGAGCGTGGGTCGGAGAAGGAGAAGTGAGTGTGGATCAAAGAAGGAGAAGTGAATTTTGCCTGGAGAAGGAAAAGTGAGTGTGGGTTGGAGAAGGAGAAGTGAGTGTGGGTCGGAGAAGGAGATGTGAATGTGGGCATGAGAAGGAGTAGTGAGTGTGGGTCAGAGAAGGAGGAGTGAATGTGGGCTGGAGAAGTAGAAGTGAGTGTGGGCTGGAGAAGGAGAAGTGAGTGTGGATTGGAGAAGGAGAAGTGAGTGTGGATTGGAGAAGGAGAAGTGAGTGTGAGTCGGAGCAGTAGAAGTGAGTGTGGATCAAAGAAGGAGAAGTGAATGTGGGCTGGAGAATGAGAAGTGAGTGTGGGTTGGAGAAGGAGAAGTGAGTGTGGATCAAAGAAGGAGAAGTGAATGTGGGTTGGAGAAGGAGAAGTGAGTGTGTGTCAGAGAAGGAGAGGTGAATGTGGGCTGGAGAAGGAGAAGTGAGTGTGGGCTGGAGAAGGAGAAGTGAGTGTGGGTCAGAGAAGGAGAAGTGAGTGTGGATTGGAGAAGGAGAAGTGAGTGTGGGTCGGAGAAGGAGAAGTGAGTGTGGGTCGGAGAAGGAGAAGTGTGTGTCGATCAAAGAAGGAGAAGTGAATGTGGGCTGGAGAAGGAAAAGTGAGTTTGGGTCGTAGAAGGAGGAGTGAGTGTGGATTGGAGAAGGAGGAGTGAGTGTGGGTTGGAGAAGGAGAAGTGAGTGTGGGTCAAAGAAGGAGATGTGAATGTGGGCTGGAGAAGGAGAAGTGAGTGTGGGCTGGAGAAGGAGAAGTGAGTGTGGATTGGAGAAGGAGAAGTGAATGTGGGTCGGAGAAGAAGTGAGTGTGGGTCAGAGAAGGAGGAGCGAGTGTGGGTCGGAGAAGGAGAAGTGAGTGTGGGTCAGAGAAGGAGAAGTGAATGTGGGTCGGAGAAGGAGAAGTGAGTGTGGGCTGGAGAAGGAGAAGTGAGTGTGGATTGGAGAAGGAGATGTGAGTATGGGTCGGAGAAGGAGAAGTGAGTGTGGATCAAAGAAGAAGTGAATGTGGGCTGGAGAAGGAGAAGTGAGTGTGGGCTGGAGAAGGGGAAGTGAGTGTGGTTTGGAGAAGAAGTGAGCGTGGGTCGGAGAAGGGGAAGTGAGTGTGGATCAAAGAAGGAGAAGTGAATGTGGGCTGGAGAAGGAGAAGTGAGTGTGGGTTGGAGAAGGAGAAGTGAGTGTGGGTCGGAGAAGGAGAAGTGAGTGTGGGCTGGAGAAGGAGAAGTGAGTGTGGGCTGGAGAAGGAGAAGTGAGTGTGGGTCAAAGAAGGAGATGTGAATGTGGGCATGAGAAGGAGTAGTGAGTGTGGGTCAGAGAAGGAGGAGTGAATGTGGGCAGGAGGAGTAGAAGTGAGTGTGAGCTGGAGAAGGAGAAGTGAGTGTGGATTGGAGAAGGAGAAGTGAATGTGGGTCGGAGAAGAAGTGAGTGTGGGTCAGAGAAGGAGGAGCGAGTGTGGGTCGGAGAAGGAGAAGTGAGTGTGGGTCAGAGAAGGAGAAGTGAATGTGGGCTGGAGAAGGAGAAGTGAGTGTGGGCTGGAGTAGGAGAAGTGAGTGTGGATTGGAGAAGGAGAATTGAGCGTGGGTCGGAGAAGGAGAACTGAGTGTGGATCAAAGAAGGAAAAGTGAATGTGGGCTGGAGAAGGAGAAGTGAGTGTGGGCTGGAGAAGGAGAAGTGAGTGTGGGTCAGAGAAGGAGAAGTGAGTGTGGATTGGAGAAGGAGAAGTGAGTGTGGGTCGGAGAAGGAGAAGTGAGTGTGAGTCGGAGAAGGAGAAGTGAGTGTCGATCAAAGAAGGAGAAGTGAATGTGGGCTGGAGAAGGAAAAGTGAGTTTGGGTCGTAGAAGGAGGAGTGAGTGTGGATTGGAGAAGGAGGAGTGAGTGTGGGTTGGAGAAGGAGAAGTGAGTGTGGGTCAAAGAAGGAGATGTGAATGTGGGCTGGAGAAGGAGAAGTGAGTGTGGTCTGGAGAAGGAGAAGTGTGTGTGGATTGGAGAAGGAGAAGTGAATGTGGGTCGGAGAAGAAGTGAGTGTGGGTCAGAGAAGGACGAGCGAGTGTGGGTCGGAGAAGGAGAAGTGAGTGTGGGTCAGAGAAGGAGAAGTGAATGTGGGTTGGAGAAGGAGAAGTGAGTGTGGGTCAAAGAAGGAGATGTGAATGTGGGCTGGAGAAGGAGAAGTGAGTGTGGGTTGGAGAAATAGAAGTGAGTGTGGGTCAAAGAAGGAGATGTGAATGTGGGCATGAGAAGGAGTAGTGAGTGTGGGTCAGAGAAGGAGGAGTGAATGTGGGCTGGAGAAGTAGAAGTGAGTGTGGGCTGGAGAAGGAGAAGTGAGTGTGGATTGGAGAAGGAGAAGTGAGTGTGGATTGGAGAAGGAGAAGTGAGTGTGAGTCGGAGCAGTAGAAGTGAGTGTGGATCAAAGAAGGAGAAGTGAATGTGGGCTGGAGAATGAGAAGTGAGTGTGGGTTGGAGAAGGAGAAGTGAGTGTGGATCAAAGAAGGAGAAGTGAATGTGGGTTGGAGAAGGAGAAGTGAGTGTGTGTCAGAGAAGGAGAGGTGAATGTGGGCTGGAGAAGGAGAAGTGAGTGTGGGCTGGAGAAGGAGAAGTGAGTGTGGGTCAGAGAAGGAGAAGTGAGTGTGGATTGGAGAAGGAGAAGTGAGTGTGGGTCGGAGAAGGAGAAGTGAGTGTGGGTCGGAGAAGGAGAAGTGTGTGTCGATCAAAGAAGGAGAAGTGAATGTGGGCTGGAGAAGGAAAAGTGAGTTTGGGTCGTAGAAGGAGGAGTGAGTGTGGATTGGAGAAGGAGGAGTGAGTGTGGGTTGGAGAAGGAGAAGTGAGTGTGGGTCAAAGAAGGAGATGTGAATGTGGGCTGGAGAAGGAGAAGTGAGTGTGGGCTGGAGAAGGAGAAGTGAGTGTGGATTGGAGAAGGAGAAGTGAATGTGGGTCGGAGAAGAAGTGAGTGTGGGTCAGAGAAGGAGGAGCGAGTGTGGGTCGGAGAAGGAGAAGTGAGTGTGGGTCAGAGAAGGAGAAGTGAATGTGGGTCGGAGAAGGAGAAGTGAGTGTGGGCTGGAGAAGGAGAAGTGAGTGTGGATTGGAGAAGGAGATGTGAGTATGGGTCGGAGAAGGAGAAGTGAGTGTGGATCAAAGAAGAAGTGAATGTGGGCTGGAGAAGGAGAAGTGAGTGTGGGCTGGAGAAGGGGAAGTGAGTGTGGTTTGGAGAAGAAGTGAGCGTGGGTCGGAGAAGGGGAAGTGAGTGTGGATCAAAGAAGGAGAAGTGAATGTGGGCTGGAGAAGGAGAAGTGAGTGTGGGTTGGAGAAGGAGAAGTGAGTGTGGGTCGGAGAAGGAGAAGTGAGTGTGGGCTGGAGAAGGAGAAGTGAGTGTGGGCTGGAGAAGGAGAAGTGAGTGTGGGTCAAAGAAGGAGATGTGAATGTGGGCATGAGAAGGAGTAGTGAGTGTGGGTCAGAGAAGGAGGAGTGAATGTGGGCAGGAGGAGTAGAAGTGAGTGTGAGCTGGAGAAGGAGAAGTGAGTGTGGATTGGAGAAGGAGAAGTGAATGTGGGTCGGAGAAGAAGTGAGTGTGGGTCAGAGAAGGAGGAGCGAGTGTGGGTCGGAGAAGGAGAAGTGAGTGTGGGTCAGAGAAGGAGAAGTGAATGTGGGCTGGAGAAGGAGAAGTGAGTGTGGGCTGGAGTAGGAGAAGTGAGTGTGGATTGGAGAAGGAGAATTGAGCGTGGGTCGGAGAAGGAGAACTGAGTGTGGATCAAAGAAGGAAAAGTGAATGTGGGCTGGAGAAGGAGAAGTGAGTGTGGGCTGGAGAAGGAGAAGTGAGTGTGGGTCAGAGAAGGAGAAGTGAGTGTGGATTGGAGAAGGAGAAGTGAGTGTGGGTCGGAGAAGGAGAAGTGAGTGTGAGTCGGAGAAGGAGAAGTGAGTGTCGATCAAAGAAGGAGAAGTGAATGTGGGCTGGAGAAGGAAAAGTGAGTTTGGGTCGTAGAAGGAGGAGAGAGTGTGGATTGGAGAAGGAGGAGTGAGTGTGGGTCAAAGAAGGAGATGTGAATGTGGGCTGGAGAAGGAGAAGTGAGTGTGGTCTGGAGAAGGAGAAGTGTGTGTGGATTGGAGAAGGAGAAGTGAATGTGGGTCGGAGAAGAAGTGAGTGTGGGTCAGAGAAGGACGAGCGAGTGTGGGTCGGAGAAGGAGAAGTGAGTGTGGGTCAGAGAAGGAGAAGTGATTGTGGGTTGGAGAAGGAGAAGTGAGTGTGGGTCAAAGAAGGAGATGTGAATGTGGGCTGGAGAAGGAGAAGTGAGTGTGGGCTGGAGAAGGAGAAGTTAGTGTGGATTGGAGAAGGAGAAGTGAATGTGGGTCGGAGAAGAAGTGAGTGTGGGTCAGAGAAGGAGGAGCGAGTGTGGGTCGGAGAAGGAGAAGTGAGTGTGGGTCAGAGAAGGAGAAGTGAATGTGGGTTGGAGAAGGAGAAGTGAGTGTGGGCTGGAGAAGGAGAAGTGAGTGTGGATTGGAGAAGGAGATGTGAGTATGGGTCGGAGAAGGAGAAGTGAGTGTGGATCAAAGAAGAAGTGAATGTGGGCTGGAGAAGGAGAAGTGAGTGTGGGCTGGAGAAGGGGAAGTGAGTGTGGTTTGGAGAAGGAGAAGTGAGCGTGGGTCGGAGAAGGGGAAGTGAGTGTGGATCAAAGAAGGAGAAGTGAATGTGGGCTGGAGAAGGAGAAGTGAGTGTGGGTTGGAGAAGGAGAAGTGAGTGTGGGTCGGAGAAGGAGAAGTGAGTGTGGGCTGGAGAAGGAGAAGTGAGTGTGGGTTGGAGAAATAGAAGTGAGTGTGGGTCAAAGAAGGAGATGTGAATGTGGGCATGAGAAGGAGTAGTGAGTGTGGGTCAGAGAAGGAGGAGTGAATGTGGGCAGGAGGAGTAGAAGTGAGTGTGAGCTGGAGAAGGAGAAGTGAGTGTGGATTGGAGAAGGAGAAGTGAATGTGGGTCGGAGAAGAAGTGAGTGTGGGTCAGAGAAGGAGGAGCGAGTGTGGGTCGGAGAAGGAGAAGTGAGTGTGGGTCAGAGAAGGAGAAGTGAATGTGGGCTGGAGAAGGAGAAGTGAGTGTGGGCTGGAGTAGGAGAAGTGAGTGTGGATTGGAGAAGGAGAATTGAGCGTGGGTCGGAGAAGGAGAACTGAGTGTGGATCAAAGAAGGAAAAGTGAATGTGGGCTGGAGAAGGAGAAGTGAGTGTGGGCTGGAGAAGGGGAAGTGAGTGTGGTTTGGAGAAGAAGAAGTGAGCGTGGGTCGGAGAAGGGGAAGTGAGTGTGGATCAAAGAAGGAGAAGTGAATGTGGGCTGGAGAAGGAGAAGTGAGTGTGGGTTGGAGAAGGAGAAGTGAGTGTGGGTCGGAGAAGGAGAAGTGAGTGTGGGCTGGAGAAGGAGTAGTGAGTGTGGGTTGGAGAAATAGAAGTGAGTGTGGGTCAAAGAAGGAGAAGTGAATGTGGGCATGAGAAGGAGATGTGAGTGTGGGTCGGAGAAGTAGGAATGAATGTGGGCTGGAGAAGGAGAAGTGAGTGTGGGCTGGAGAAGGAGAAGTGAGTGTGGATTGGAGAAGGAGAAGTGAGTGTGGATTGGAGAAGGAGAAGTGAGTGTGAGTCGGAGCAGGAGAAGTGAGTGTGAATCAAAGAAGGAGAAGTGAATGTAGGCTGGAGAAGGAGAAGTGAGTGTGGATTGGAGAAGGAGAAGTGAGTGTGAGTCGGAGCAGGAGAAGTGAGTGTGGATTAAAGAAGGAGAAGTGAATGTGGGCTGGAGAAGGAGAAGTGAGTGTGGGTTGGAGAAGGAGAAGTGAGTGTGGGTCGGAGAAGAAGTGAGTGTGGGTTGGAGAAGGAGAAGTGAGTGTGGATTGGCGAAGGAGATGTGAGCGTGGGTCGGAGAAGGAGAAGTGAGTGTGGATCAAAGAAGGAGAAGTGAATTTTGCCTGGAGAAGGAAAAGTGAGTGTGGGTTGGAGAAGGAGAAGTGAGTGTGGGTCGGAGAAGGAGAAGTGAGTGTGGGCTGGAGAAGGAGAAGTGAGTGTGGGTTGGAGAAATAGAAGTGAGTGTGGGTCAAAGAAGGAGATGTGAATGTGGGCTGGAGAAGGAGAAGTGAGTGTGGGCTGGAGAAGGAGAAGTGAGTGTGGATTGGAGAAGAAGTGAGTGTGGGTCAGAGAAGGAGGAGCGAGTGTGGGTCGGAGAAGGAGAAGTGAGTGTGGGTCAAAGAAGGAGATGTGAATGTGGGCTGGAGAAGGAGAAGTGAGTGTGGGCTGGAGAAGGAGAAGTGAGTGTGGATTGGAGAAGGAGAAGTGAATGTGGGTCGGAGAAGAAGTGAGTGTGGGTCAGAGAAGGAGGAGCGAGTGTGGGTCGGAGAAGGAGAAGTGAGTGTGGGTCAGAGAAGGAGAAGTGAATGTGGGTCGGAGAAGGAGAAGTGAGTGTGGGCTGGAGAAGGAGAAGTGAGTGTGGATTGGAGAAGGAGATGTGAGTATGGGTCGGAGAAGGAGAAGTGAGTGTGGATCAAAGAAGAAGTGAATGTGGGCTGGAGAAGGAGAAGTGAGTGTGGGCTGGAGAAGGGGAAGTGAGTGTGGTTTGGAGAAGGAGAAGTGAGCGTGGGTCGGAGAAGGGGAAGTGAGTGTGGATCAAAGAAGGAGAAGTGAATGTGGGCTGGAGAAGGAGAAGTGAGTGTGGGTTGGAGAAGGAGAAGTGAGTGTGGGTCGGAGAAGGAGAAGTGAGTGTGGGCTGGAGAAGGAGAAGTGAGTGTGGGCTGGAGAAGGAGAAGTGAGTGTGGGTCAAAGAAGGAGATGTGAATGTGGGCATGAGAAGGAGTAGTGAGTGTGGGTCAGAGAAGGAGGAGTGAATGTGGGCAGGAGGAGTAGAAGTGAGTGTGAGCTGGAGAAGGAGAAGTGAGTGTGGATTGGAGAAGGAGAAGTGAATGTGGGTCGGAGAAGAAGTGAGTGTGGGTCAGAGAAGGAGGAGCGAGTGTGGGTCGGAGAAGGAGAAGTGAGTGTGGGTCAGAGAAGGAGAAGTGAATGTGGGCTGGAGAAGGAGAAGTGAGTGTGGGCTGGAGTAGGAGAAGTGAGTGTGGATTGGAGAAGGAGAATTGAGCGTGGGTCGGAGAAGGAGAACTGAGTGTGGATCAAAGAAGGAAAAGTGAATGTGGGCTGGAGAAGGAGAAGTGAGTGTGGGCTGGAGAAGGAGAAGTGAGTGTGGGTCAGAGAAGGAGAAGTGAGTGTGGATTGGAGAAGGAGAAGTGTGTGTGGGTCGGAGAAGGAGAAGTGAGTGTGAGTCGGAGAAGGAGAAGTGAGTGTCGATCAAAGAAGGAGAAGTGAATGTGGGCTGGAGAAGGAAAAGTGAGTTTGGGTCGTAGAAGGAGGAGTGAGTGTGGATTGGAGAAGGAGGAGTGAGTGTGGGTTGGAGAAGGAGAAGTGAGTGTGGGTCAAAGAAGGAGATGTGAATGTGGGCTGGAGAAGGAGAAGTGAGTGTGGTCTGGAGAAGGAGAAGTGTGTGTGGATTGGAGAAGGAGAAGTGAATGTGGGTCGGAGAAGAAGTGAGTGTGGGTCAGAGAAGGAGAAGTGAATGTGGGTTGGAGAAGGAGAAGTGAGTGTGGGTCAAAGAAGGAGATGTGAATGTGGGCTGGAGAAGGAGAAGTGAGTGTGGGCTGGAGAAGGAGAAGTTAGTGTGGATTGGAGAAGGAGAAGTGAATGTGGGTCGGAGAAGAAGTGAGTGTGGGTCAGAGAAGGAGGAGCGAGTGTGGGTCGGAGAAGGAGAAGTGAGTGTGGGTCAGAGAAGGAGAAGTGAATGTGGGTTGGAGAAGGAGAAGTGAGTGTGGGCTGGAGAAGGAGAAGTGAGTGTGGATTGGAGAAGGAGATGTGAGTATGGGTCGGAGAAGGAGAAGTGAGTGTGGATCAAAGAAGAAGTGAATGTGGGCAGGAGGAGTAGAAGTGAGTGTGAGCTGGAGAAGGAGAAGTGAGTGTGGATTGGAGAAGGAGAAGTGAATGTGGGTCGGAGAAGAAGTGAGTGTGGGTCAGAGAAGGAGGAGCGAGTGTGGGTCGGAGAAGGAGAAGTGAGTGTGGGTCAGAGAAGGAGAAGTGAATGTGGGCTGGAGAAGGAGAAGTGAGTGTGGGCTGGAGTAGGAGAAGTGAGTGTGGATTGGAGAAGGAGAATTGAGCGTGGGTCGGAGAAGGAGAACTGAGTGTGGATCAAAGAAGGAAAAGTGAATGTGGGCTGGAGAAGGAGAAGTGAGTGTGGGCTGGAGAAGGGGAAGTGAGTGTGGTTTGGAGAAGGAGAAGTGAGCGTGGGTCGGAGAAGGGGAAGTGAGTGTGGATCAAAGAAGGAGAAGTGAATGTGGGCTGGAGAAGGAGAAGTGAGTGTGGGTTGGAGATGGAGAAGTGAGTGTGGGTCGGAGAAGGAGAAGTGAGTGTGGGCTGGAGAAGGAGTAGTGAGTGTGGGTTGGAGAAATAGAAGTGAGTGTGGGTCAAAGAAGGAGAAGTGAATGTGGGCATGAGAAGGAGATGTGAGTGTGGGTCGGAGAAGTAGGAATGAATGTGGGCTGGAGAAGGAGAAGTGAGTGTGGGCTGGAGAAGGAGAAGTGAGTGTGGATTGGAGAATGAGAAGTGAGTGTGGATTGGAGAAGGAGAAGTGAGTGTGAGTCGGAGCAGGAGAAGTGAGTGTGAATCAAAGAAGGAGAAGTGAATGTAGGCTGGAGAAGGAGAAGTGAGTGTGGATTGGAGAAGGAGAAGTGAGTGTGAGTCGGAGCAGGAGAAGTGAGTGTGGATTAAAGAAGGAGAAGTGAATGTGGGCTGGAGAAGGAGAAGTGAGTGTGGGATGGAGAAGGAGAAGTGAGTGTGGGTCGGAGAAGAAGTGAGTGTGGGTTGGAGAAGGAGAAGTGAGTGTGGATTGGCGAAGGAGATGTGAGCGTGGGTCGGAGAAGGAGAAGTGAGTGTGGATCAAAGAAGGAGAAGTGAATTGTGCCTGGAGAAGGAAAAGTGAGTGTGGGTTGGAGAAGGAGAAGTGAGTGTGGGTCGGAGAAGGAGAAGTGAGTGTGGGCTGGAGAAGGAGAAGTGAGTGTGGGTTGGAGAAATAGAAGTGAGTGTGGGTCAAAGAAGGAGATGTGAATGTGGGCTGGAGAAGGAGAAGTGAGTGTGGGCTGGAGAAGGAGAAGTGAGTGTGGATTGGAGATGGAGAAGTGAATGTGGGTCGGAGAAGAAGTGAGTGTGGGTCAGAGAAGGAGGAGCGAGTGTGGGTCGGAGAAGGAGAAGTGAGTGTGGGTCAGAGAAGGAGAAGTGAATGTGGGTCGGAGAAGGAGAAGTGAGTGTGGGCTGGAGAAGGAGAAGTGAGTGTGGATTGGAGAAGGAGATGTGAGTATGGGTCGCAGAAGGTGAAGTGAGTGTGGATCAAAGAAGAAGTGAATGTGGGCTGGAGAAGGAGAAGTGAGTGTGGGCTGGAGAAGGGGAAGTGAGTGTGGTTTGGAGAAGGAGAAGTGAGCGTGGGTCGGAGAAGGGGAAGTGAGTGTGGATCAAAGAAGGAGAAGTGAATGTGGGCTGGAGAAGGAGAAGTGAGTGTGGGTTGGAGAAGGAGAAGTGAGTGTGGGTCGGAGAAGGAGAAGTGAGTGTGGGCTGGAGAAGGAGTAGTGAGTGTGGGTTGGAGAAATAGAAGTGAGTGTGGGTCAAAGAAGGAGAAGTGAATGTGGGCATGAGAAGGAGATGTGAGTGTGGGTCGGAGAAGTAGGAGTGAATGTGGGCTGGAGAAGGAGAAGTGAGTGTGGGTTGGAGAAGGAGAAGTGAGTGTGGATTGGAGAAGGAGAAGTGAGTGTGGATTGGAGAAGGAGAAGTGAGTGTGAGTCGGAGCAGGAGAAGTGAGTGTGAATCAAAGAAGGAGAAGTGAATGTAGGCTGGAGAAGGAGAAGTGAGTGTGGATTGGAGAAGGAGAAGTGAGTGTGAGTCGGAGCAGGAGAAGTGAGTGTGGATCAAATAAGGAGAAGTGAATGTGGGCTGGAGAAGGAGAAGTGAGTGTGGGTTGGAGAAGGAGAAGTGAGTGTGGGTCGGAGAAGAAGTGAGTGTGGGTTGGAGAAGGAGATGTGAGCGTGGGTCGGAGAAGGAGAAGTGAGTGTGGATCAAAGAAGGAGAAGTGAATTTTGCCTGGAGAAGGAAAAGTGAGTGTGGGTTGGAGAAGGAGTAGTGAGTGTGGGTCGGAGAAGGAGAAGTGAGTGTGGGCTGGAGAAGGAGAAGTGAGTGTGGGTTGGAGAAATAGAAGTGAGTGTGGGTCAAAGAAGGAGATGTGAATGTGGGCATGAGAAGGAGTAGTGAGTGTGGGTCAGAGAAGGAGGAGTGAATGTGGGCTGGAGAAGTAGAAGTGAGTGTGGGCTGGAGAAGGAGAAGTGAGTGTGGATTGGAGAAGGAGAAGTGAGTGTGGATTGGAGAAGGAGAAGTGAGTGTGAGTCGGAGCAGTAGAAGTGAGTGTGGATCAAAGAAGGAGAAGTGAATGTGGGCTGGAGAATGAGAAGTGAGTGTGGGTTGGAGAAGGAGAAGTGAGTGTGGATCAAAGAAGGAGAAGTGAATGTGGGTTGGAGAAGGAGAAGTGAGTGTGGGTCAGAGAAGGAGAGGTGAATGTGGGCTGGAGAAGGGGAAGTGAGTGTGGGCTGGAGAAGGAGAAGTGAGTGTGGGTCAGAGAAGGAGAAGTGAGTGTGGATTGGAGAAGGAGAAGTGAGTGTGGGTCGGAGAAGGAGAAGTGAGTGTGGGTCGGAGAAGGAGAAGTGTGTGTCGATCAAAGAAGGAGAAGTGAATGTGGGCTGGAGAAGGAAAAGTGAGTTTGGGTCGTAGAAGGAGGAGTGAGTGTGGATTGGAGAAGGAGGAGTGAGTGTGGGTTGGAGAAGGAGAAGTGAGTGTGGGTCAAAGAAGGAGATGTGAATGTGGGCTGGAGAAGGAGAAGTGAGTGTGGGCTGGAGAAGGAGAAGTGAGTGTGGATTGGAGAAGGAGAAGTGAATGTGGGTCGGAGAAGAAGTGAGTGTGGGTCAGAGAAGGACGAGCGAGTGTGGGTCGGAGAAGGAGAAGTGAGTGTGGGTCAGAGAAGGAGAAGTGAATGTGGGTTGGAGAAGGAGAAGTGAGTGTGGGCTGGAGAAGGAGAAGTGAGTGTGGATTGGAGAAGGAGATGTGAGTCTGGGTCGGAGAAGGAGAAGTGAGTGTGGATCAAAGAAGAAGTGAATGTGGGCTGGAGAAGGAGAAGTGAGTGTGGGCTGGAGAAGGGGAAGTGAGTGTGGTTTGGAGAAGGAGAAGTGAGCGTGGGTCGGAGAAGGGGAAGTGAGTGTGGATCAAAGAAGGAGAAGTGAATGTGGGCTGGAGAAGGAGAAGTGAGTGTGGGTTGGAGAAGGAGAAGTGAGTGTGGGTCGGAGAAGGAGAAGTGAGTGTGGGCTGGAGAAGGAGAAGTGAGTGTGGGCTGGAGAAGGAGAAGTGAGTGTGGGTCAAAGAAGGAGATGTGAATGTGGGCATGAGAAGGAGTAGTGAGTGTGGGTCAGAGAAGGAGGAGTGAATGTGGGCAGGAGGAGTAGAAGTGAGTGTGAGCTGGAGAAGGAGAAGTGAGTGTGGATTGGAGAAGGAGAAGTGAATGTGGGTCGGAGAAGAAGTGAGTGTGGGTCAGAGAAGGAGGAGCGAGTGTGGGTCGGAGAAGGAGAAGTGAGTGTGGGTCAGAGAAGGAGAAGTGAATGTGGGCTGGAGAAGGAGAAGTGAGTGTGGGCTGGAGTAGGAGAAGTGAGTGTGGATTGGAGAAGGAGAATTGAGCGTGGGTCGGAGAAGGAGAACTGAGTGTGGATCAAAGAAGGAAAAGTGAATGTGGGCTGGAGAAGGAGAAGTGAGTGTGGGCTGGAGAAGGAGAAGTGAGTGTGGGTCAGAGAAGGAGAAGTGAGTGTGGATTGGAGAAGGAGAAGTGAGTGTGGGTCGGAGAAGGAGAAGTGAGTGTGAGTCGGAGAAGGAGAAGTGAGTGTCGATCAAAGAAGGAGAAGTGAATGTGGGCTGGAGAAGGAAAAGTGAGTTTGGGTCGTAGGAGGAGGAGTGAGTGTGGATTGGAGAAGGAGGAGTGAGTGTGGGTTGGAGAAGGAGAAGTGAGTGTGGGTCAAAGAAGGAGATGTGAATGTGGGCTGGAGAAGGAGAAGTGAGTGTGGTCTGGAGAAGGAGAAGTGTGTGTGGATTGGAGAAGGAGAAGTGAATGTGGGTCGGAGAAGAAGTGAGTGTGGGTCAGAGAAGGACGAGCGATTGTGGGTCGGAGAAGGAGAAGTGAGTGTGGGTCAGAGAAGGAGAAGTGAATGTGGGTTGGAGAAGGAGAAGTGAGTGTGGGTCAAAGAAGGAGATGTGAATGTGGGCTGGAGAAGGAGAAGTGAGTGTGGGCTGGAGAAGGAGAAGTGAGTGTGGATTGGAGAAGGAGAAGTGAATGTCGGTCGGAGAAGAAGTGAGTGTGGGTCAGAGAAGGAGGAGCGAGTGTGGGTCGGAGAAGGAGAAGTGAGTGTGGGTCAGAGAAGGAGAAGTGAATGTGGGTTGGAGAAGGAGAAGTGAGTGTGGGCTGGAGAAGGAGAAGTGAGTGTGGATTGGAGAAGGAGATGTGAGTATGGGTCGGAGAAGGAGAAGTGAGTGTGGATCAAAGAAGAAGTGAATGTGGGCTGGAGAAGGAGAAGTGAGTGTGGGCTGGAGAAGGGGAAGTGAGTGTGGTTTGGAGAAGGAGAAGTGAGCGTGGGTCGGAGAAGGGGAAGTGAGTGTGGATCAAAGAAGGAGAAGTGAATGTGGGCTGGAGAAGGAGAAGTGAGTGTGGGTTGGAGAAGGAGAAGTGAGTGTGGGTCGGAGAAGGAGAAGTGAGTGTGGGCTGGAGAAGGAGAAGTGAGTGTGGGTTGGAGAAATAGAAGTGAGTGTGGGTCAAAGAAGGAGATGTGAATGTGGGCATGAGAAGGAGTAGTGAGTGTGGGTCAGAGAAGGAGGAGTGAATGTGGGCAGGAGGAGTAGAAGTGAGTGTGAGCTGGAGAAGGAGAAGTGAGTGTGGATTGGAGAAGGAGAAGTGAATGTGGGTCGGAGAAGAAGTGAGTGTGGGTCAGAGAAGGAGGAGCGAGTGTGGGTCGGAGAAGGAGAAGTGAGTGTGGGTCAGAGAAGGAGAAGTGAATGTGGGCTGGAGAAGGAGAAGTGAGTGTGGGCTGGAGTAGGAGAAGTGAGTGTGGATTGGAGAAGGAGAATTGAGCGTGGGTCGGAGAAGGAGAACTGAGTGTGGATCAAAGAAGGAAAAGTGAATGTGGGCTGGAGAAGGAGAAGTGAGTGTGGGCTGGAGAAGGAGAAGTGAGTGTGGGTCAGAGAAGGAGAAGTGAGTGTGGATTGGAGAAGGAGAAGTGAGTGTGGGTCGGAGAAGGAGAAGTGAGTGTGAGTCGGAGAAGGAGAAGTGAGTGTCGATCAAAGAAGGAGAAGTGAATGTGGGCTGGAGAAGGAAAAGTGAGTTTGGGTCGTAGAAGGAGGAGTGAGTGTGGATTGGAGAAGGAGGAGTGAGTGTGGGTTGGAGAAGGAGAAGTGAGTGTGGGTCAAAGAAGGAGATGTGAATGTGGGCTGGAGAAGGAGAAGTGAGTGTGGTCTGGAGAAGGAGAAGTGAGTGTGGATTGGAGAAGGAGAAGTGAATGTGGGTCGGAGAAGAAGTGAGTGTGGGTCAGAGAAGGACGAGCGAGTGTGGGTCGGAGAAGGAGAAGTGAGTGTGGATCAAAGAAGAAGTGAATGTGGGCTGGAGAAGGAGAAGTGAGTGTGGGCTGGAGAAGGGGAAGTGAGTGTGGTTTGGAGAAGGAGAAGTGAGCGTGGGTCGGAGAAGGGGAAGTGAGTGTGGATCAAAGAAGGAGAAGTGAATGTGGGCTGGAGAAGGAGAAGTGAGTGTGGGTTGGAGAAGGAGAAGTGAGTGTGGGTCGGAGAAGGAGAAGTGAGTGTGGGCTGGAGAAGGAGAAGTGAGTGTGGGTTGGAGAAATAGAAGTGAGTGTGGGTCAAAGAAGGAGATGTGAATGTGGGCATGAGAAGGAGTAGTGAGTGTGGGTCAGAGAAGGAGGAGTGAATGTGGGCAGGAGGAGTAGAAGTGAGTGTGAGCTGGAGAAGGAGAAGTGAGTGTGGATTGGAGAAGGAGAAGTGAATGTGGGTCGGAGAAGAAGTGAGTGTGGGTCAGAGAAGGAGGAGCGAGTGTGGGTCGGAGAAGGAGAAGTGAGTGTGGGTCAGAGAAGGAGAAGTGAATGTGGGCTGGAGAAGGAGAAGTGAGTGTGGGCTGGAGTAGGAGAAGTGAGTGTGGATTGGAGAAGGAGAATTGAGCGTGGGTCGGAGAAGGAGAACTGAGTGTGGATCAAAGAAGGAAAAGTGAATGTGGGCTGGAGAAGGAGAAGTGAGTGTGGGCTGGAGAAGGAGAAGTGAGTGTGGGTCAGAGAAGGAGATGTGAGTGTGGATTGGAGAAGGTGAAGTGAGTGTGGGTCGGAGAAGGAGAAGTGAGTGTGAGTCGGAGAAGGAGAAGTGAGTGTCGATCAAAGAAGGAGAAGTGAATGTGGGCTGGAGAAGGAAAAGTGAGTTTGGGTCGTAGAAGGAGGAGTGAGTGTGGATTGGAGAAGGAGGAGTGAGTGTGGGTTGGAGAAGGAGAAGTGAGTGTGGGTCAAAGAAGGAGATGTGAATGTGGGCTGGAGAAGGAGAAGTGAGTGTGGTCTGGAGAAGGAGAAGTGAGTGTGGATTGGAGAAGGAGAAGTGAATGTGGGTCGGAGAAGAAGTGAGTGTGGGTCAGAGAAGGACGAGCGAGTGTGGGTCGGAGAAGGAGAAGTGAGTGTGGGTCAGAGAAGGAGAAGTGAATGTGGGTCGGAGAAGGAGAAGTGAGTGTGGGCTGGAGAAGGAGAAGTGAGTGTGGATTGGAGAAGGAGATGTGAGTATGGGCCGGAGAAGGAGAGGGGAGTGTGGATCAAAGAAGGAGAAGTGAATTTTGCCTGGAGAAGGAAAAGTGAGTGTGGGTTGGAGAAGGAGGAGCGAGTGTGGGTCGGAGAAGGAGAAGTGAGTGTGGGTCAGAGAAGGAGAAGTGAATGTGGGTCGGAGAAGGAGAAGTGAGTGTGGGCTGGAGAAGGAGAAGTGAGTGTGGATTGGAGAAGGAGATGTGAGTATGGGTCGGAGAAGGAGAAGTGAGTGTGGATCAAAGAAGAAGTGAATGTGGGCTGGAGAAGGAGAAGTGAGTGTGGGCTGGAGAAGGGGAAGTGAGTGTGGTTTGGAGAAGGAGAAGTGAGCGTGGGTCGGAGAAGGGGAAGTGAGTGTGGATCAAAGAAGGAGAAGTGAATGTGGGCTGGAGAAGGAGAAGTGAGTGTGGGTTGGAGAAGGAGAAGTGAGTGTGGATCAAAGAAGGAGAAGTGAATGTGGGTTGGAGAAGGAGAAGTGAGTGTGGGTCAGAGAAGGAGAGGTGAATGTGGGCTGGAGAAGGGGAAGTGAGTGTGGGCTGGAGAAGGAGAAGTGAGTGTGGGTCAGAGAAGGAGAAGTGAGTGTGGATTGGAGAAGGAGAAGTGAGTGTGGGTCGGAGAAGGAGAAGTGAGTGTGGGTCGGAGAAGGAGAAGTGTGTGTCGATCAAAGAAGGAGAAGTGAATGTGGGCTGGAGAAGGAAAAGTGAGTTTGGGTCGTAGAAGGAGGAGTGAGTGTGGATTGGAGAAGGATGAGTGAGTGTGGGTTGGAGAAGGAGAAGTGAGTGTGGGTCAAAGAAGGAGATGTGAATGTGGGCTGGAGAAGGAGAAGTGAGTGTGGGCTGGAGAAGGAGAAGTGAGTGTGGATTGGAGAAGGAGAAGTGAATGTGGGTCGGAGAAGAAGTGAGTGTGGGTCAGAGAAGGACGAGCGAGTGTGGGTCGGAGAAGGAGAAGTGAGTGTGGGTCAGTGAAGGAGAAGTGAATGTGGGTTGGAGAAGGAGAAGTGAGTGTGGGCTGGAGAAGGAGAAGTGAGTGTGGATTGGAGAAGGAGATGTGAGTATGGGTCGGAGAAGGAGAAGTGAGTGTGGATCAAAGAAGAAGTGAATGTGGGCTGGAGAAGGAGAAGTGAGTGTGGGCTGGAGAAGGGGAAGTGAGTGTGGTTTGGAGAAGGAGAAGTGAGCGTGGGTCGGAGAAGGGGAAGTGAGTGTGGATCAAAGAAGGAGAAGTGAATGTGGGCTGGAGAAGGAGAAGTGAGTGTGGGTTGGAGAAGGAGAAGTGAGTGTGGGTCGGAGAAGGAGAAGTGAGTGTGGGCTGGAGAAGGAGAAGTGAGTGTGGGCTGGAGAAGGAGAAGTGAGTGTGGGTCAAAGAAGGAGATGTGAATGTGGGCATGAGAAGGAGTAGTGAGTGTGGGTCAGAGAAGGAGGAGTGAATGTGGGCAGGAGGAGTAGAAGTGAGTGTGAGCTGGAGAAGGAGAAGTGAGTGTGGATTGGAGAAGGAGAAGTGAATGTGGGTCGGAGAAGAAGTGAGTGTGGGTCAGAGAAGGAGGAGCGAGTGTGGGTCGGAGAAGGAGAAGTGAGTGTGGGTCAGAGAAGGAGAAGTGAATGTGGGCTGGAGAAGGAGAAGTGAGTGTGGGCTGGAGTAGGAGAAGTGAGTGTGGATTGGAGAAGGAGAATTGAGCGTGGGTCGGAGAAGGAGAACTGAGTGTGGATCAAAGAAGGAAAAGTGAATGTGGGCTGGAGAAGGAGAAGTGAGTGTGGGCTGGAGAAGGAGAAGTGAGTGTGGGTCAGAGAAGGAGAAGTGAGTGTGGATTGGAGAAGGAGAAGTGAGTGTGGGTCGGAGAAGGAGAAGTGAGTGTGAGTCGGAGAAGGAGAAGTGAGTGTCGATCAAAGAAGGAGAAGTGAATGTGGGCTGGAGAAGGAAAAGTGAGTTTGGGTCGTAGGAGGAGGAGTGAGTGTGGATTGGAGAAGGAGGAGTGAGTGTGGGTTGGAGAAGGAGAAGTGAGTGTGGGTCAAAGAAGGAGATGTGAATGTGGGCTGGAGAAGGAGAAGTGAGTGTGGTCTGGAGAAGGAGAAGTGTGTGTGGATTGGAGAAGGAGAAGTGAATGTGGGTCGGAGAAGAAGTGAGTGTGGGTCAGAGAAGGACGAGCGATTGTGGGTCGGAGAAGGAGAAGTGAGTGTGGGCTGGAGAAGGAGAAGTGAGTGTGGGTTGGAGAAATAGAAGTGAGTGTGGGTCAAAGAAGGAGATGTGAATGTGGGCATGAGAAGGAGTAGTGAGTGTGGGTCAGAGAAGGAGGAGTGAATGTGGGCAGGAGGAGTAGAAGTGAGTGTGAGCTGGAGAAGGAGAAGTGAGTGTGGATTGGAGAAGGAGAAGTGAATGTGGGTCGGAGAAGAAGTGAGTGTGGGTCAGAGAAGGAGGAGCGAGTGTGGGTCGGAGAAGGAGAAGTGAGTGTGGGTCAGAGAAGGAGAAGTGAATGTGGGCTGGAGAAGGAGAAGTGAGTGTGGGCTGGAGTAGGAGAAGTGAGTGTGGATTGGAGAAGGAGAATTGAGCGTGGGTCGGAGAAGGAGAACTGAGTGTGGATCAAAGAAGGAAAAGTGAATGTGGGCTGGAGAAGGAGAAGTGAGTGTGGGCTGGAGAAGGAGAAGTGAGTGTGGGTCAGAGAAGGAGAAGTGAGTGTGGATTGGAGAAGGAGAAGTGAGTGTGGGTCGGAGAAGGAGAAGTGAGTGTGAGTCGGAGAAGGAGAAGTGAGTGTCGATCAAAGAAGGAGAAGTGAATGTGGGCTGGAGAAGGAAAAGTGAGTTTGGGTCGTAGGAGGAGGAGTGAGTGTGGATTGGAGAAGGAGGAGTGAGTGTGGGTTGGAGAAGGAGAAGTGAGTGTGGGTCAAAGAAGGAGATGTGAATGTGGGCTGGAGAAGGAGAAGTGAGTGTGGTCTGGAGAAGGAGAAGTGTGTGTGGATTGGAGAAGGAGAAGTGAATGTGGGTCGGAGAAGAAGTGAGTGTGGGTAAGAGAAGGACGAGCGATTGTGGGTCGGAGAAGGAGAAGTGAGTGTGGGCTGGAGAAGGAGAAGTGAGTGTGGGTTGGAGAAATAGAAGTGAGTGTGGGTCAAAGAAGGAGATGTGAATGTGGGCATGAGAAGGAGTAGTGAGTGTGGGTCAGAGAAGGAGGAGTGAATGTGGGCAGGAGGAGTAGAAGTGAGTGTGAGCTGGAGAAGGAGAAGTGAGTGTGGATTGGAGAAGGAGAAGTGAATGTGGGTCGGAGAAGAACTGAGTGTGGGTCAGAGAAGGAGGAGCGAGTGTGGGTCGGAGAAGGAGAAGTGAGTGTGGGTCAGAGAAGGAGAAGTGAATGTGGGCTGGAGAAGGAGAAGTGAGTGTGGGCTGGAGTAGGAGAAGTGAGTGTGGATTGGAGAAGGAGAATTGAGCGTGGGTCGGAGAAGGAGAACTGAGTGTGGATCAAAGAAGGAAAAGTGAATGTGGGCTGGAGAAGGAGAAGTGAGTGTGGGCTGGAGAAGGAGAAGTGAGTGTGGGTCAGAGAAGGAGATGTGAGTGTGGATTGGAGAAGGTGAAGTGAGTGTGGGTCGGAGAAGGAGAAGTGAGTGTGAGTCGGAGAAGGAGAAGTGAGTGTCGATCAAAGAAGGAGAAGTGAATGTGGGCTGGAGAAGGAAAAGTGAGTTTGGGTCGTAGAAGGAGGAGTGAGTGTGGATTGGAGAAGGAGGAGTGAGTGTGGGTTGGAGAAGGAGAAGTGAGTGTGGGTCAAAGAAGGAGATGTGAATGTGGGCTGGAGAAGGAGAAGTGAGTGTGGTCTGGAGAAGGAGAAGTGAGTGTGGATTGGAGAAGGAGAAGTGAATGTGGGTCGGAGAAGAAGTGAGTGTGGGTCAGAGAAGGACGAGCGAGTGTGGGTCGGAGAAGGAGAAGTGAGTGTGGGTCAGAGAAGGAGAAGTGAATGTGGGTCGGAGAAGGAGAAGTGAGTGTGGGCTGGAGAAGGAGAAGTGAGTGTGGATTGGAGAAGGAGATGTGAGTATGGGCCGGAGAAGGAGAGGGGAGTGTGGATCAAAGAAGGAGAAGTGAATTTTGCCTGGAGAAGGAAAAGTGAGTGTGGGTTGGAGAAGGAGGAGCGAGTGTGGGTCGGAGAAGGAGAAGTGAGTGTGGGTCAGAGAAGGAGAAGTGAATGTGGGTCGGAGAAGGAGAAGTGAGTGTGGGCTGGAGAAGGAGAAGTGAGTGTGGATTGGAGAAGGAGATGTGAGTATGGGTCGGAGAAGGAGAAGTGAGTGTGGATCAAAGAAGAAGTGAATGTGGGCTGGAGAAGGAGAAGTGAGTGTGGGCTGGAGAAGGGGAAGTGAGTGTGGTTTGGAGAAGGAGAAGTGAGCGTGGGTCGGAGAAGGGGAAGTGAGTGTGGATCAAAGAAGGAGAAGTGAATGTGGGCTGGAGAAGGAGAAGTGAGTGTGGGTTGGAGAAGGAGAAGTGAGTGTGGATCAAAGAAGGAGAAGTGAATGTGGGTTGGAGAAGGAGAAGTGAGTGTGGGTCAGAGAAGGAGAGGTGAATGTGGGCTGGAGAAGGGGAAGTGAGTGTGGGCTGGAGAAGGAGAAGTGAGTGTGGGTCAGAGAAGGAGAAGTGAGTGTGGATTGGAGAAGGAGAAGTGAGTGTGGGTCGGAGAAGGAGAAGTGAGTGTGGGTCGGAGAAGGAGAAGTGTGTGTCGATCAAAGAAGGAGAAGTGAATGTGGGCTGGAGAAGGAAAAGTGAGTTTGGGTCGTAGAAGGAGGAGTGAGTGTGGATTGGAGAAGGAGGAGTGAGTGTGGGTTGGAGAAGGAGAAGTGAGTGTGGGTCAAAGAAGGAGATGTGAATGTGGGCTGGAGAAGGAGAAGTGAGTGTGGGCTGGAGAAGGAGAAGTGAGTGTGGATTGGAGAAGGAGAAGTGAATGTGGGTCGGAGAAGAAGTGAGTGTGGGTCAGAGAAGGACGAGCGAGTGTGGGTCGGAGAAGGAGAAGTGAGTGTGGGTCAGAGAAGGAGAAGTGAATGTGGGTTGGAGAAGGAGAAGTGAGTGTGGGCTGGAGAAGGAGAAGTGAGTGTGGATTGGAGAAGGAGATGTGAGTATGGGTCGGAGAAGGAGAAGTGAGTGTGGATCAAAGAAGAAGTGAATGTGGGCTGGAGAAGGAGAAGTGAGTGTGGGCTGGAGAAGGGGAAGTGAGTGTGGTTTGGAGAAGGAGAAGTGAGCGTGGGTCGGAGAAGGGGAAGTGAGTGTGGATCAAAGAAGGAGAAGTGAATGTGGGCTGGAGAAGGAGAAGTGAGTGTGGGTTGGAGAAGGAGAAGTGAGTGTGGGTCGGAGAAGGAGAAGTGAGTGTGGGCTGGAGAAGGAGAAGTGAGTGTGGGCTGGAGAAGGAGAAGTGAGTGTGGGTCAAAGAAGGAGATGTGAATGTGGGCATGAGAAGGAGTAGTGAGTGTGGGTCAGAGAAGGAGGAGTGAATGTGGGCAGGAGGAGTAGAAGTGAGTGTGAGCTGGAGAAGGAGAAGTGAGTGTGGATTGGAGAAGGAGAAGTGAATGTGGGTCGGAGAAGAAGTGAGTGTGGGTCAGAGAAGGAGGAGCGAGTGTGGGTCGGAGAAGGAGAAGTGAGTGTGGGTCAGAGAAGGAGAAGTGAATGTGGGCTGGAGAAGGAGAAGTGAGTGTGGGCTGGAGTAGGAGAAGTGAGTGTGGATTGGAGAAGGAGAATTGAGCGTGGGTCGGAGAAGGAGAACTGAGTGTGGATCAAAGAAGGAAAAGTGAATGTGGGCTGGAGAAGGAGAAGTGAGTGTGGGCTGGAGAAGGAGAAGTGAGTGTGGGTCAGAGAAGGAGAAGTGAGTGTGGATTGGAGAAGGAGAAGTGAGTGTGGGTCGGAGAAGGAGAAGTGAGTGTGAGTCGGAGAAGGAGAAGTGAGTGTCGATCAAAGAAGGAGAAGTGAATGTGGGCTGGAGAAGGAAAAGTGAGTTTGGGTCGTAGGAGGAGGAGTGAGTGTGGATTGGAGAAGGAGGAGTGAGTGTGGGTTGGAGAAGGAGAAGTGAGTGTGGGTCAAAGAAGGAGATGTGAATGTGGGCTGGAGAAGGAGAAGTGAGTGTGGTCTGGAGAAGGAGAAGTGTGTGTGGATTGGAGAAGGAGAAGTGAATGTGGGTCGGAGAAGAAGTGAGTGTGGGTCAGAGAAGGACGAGCGATTGTGGGTCGGAGAAGGAGAAGTGAGTGTGGGTCAGAGAAGGAGAAGTGAATGTGGGTTGGAGAAGGAGAAGTGAGTGTGGTTCAAAGAAGGAGATGTGAATGTGGGCTGGAGAAGGAGAAGTGAGTGTGGGCTGGAGAAGGAGAAGTGAGTGTGGATTGGAGAAGGAGAAGTGAATGTGGGTCGGAGAAGAAGTGAGTGTGGGTCAGAGAAGGAGGAGCGAGTGTGGGTCGGAGAAGGAGAAGTGAGTGTGGGTCAGAGAAGGAGAAGTGAATGTGGGTTGGAGAAGGAGAAGTGAGTGTGGGCTGGAGAAGGAGAAGTGAGTGTGGATTGGAGAAGGAGATGTGAGTATGGGTCGGAGAAGGAGAAGTGAGTGTGGATCAAAGAAGAAGTGAATGTGGGCTGGAGAAGGAGAAGTGAGTGTGGGCTGGAGAAGGGGAAGTGAGTGTGGTTTGGAGAAGGAGAAGTGAGCGTGGGTCGGAGAAGGGGAAGTGAGTGTGGATCAAAGAAGGAGAAGTGAATGTGGGCTGGAGAAGGAGAAGTGAGTGTGGGTTGGAGAAGGAGAAGTGAGTGTGGGTCGGAGAAGGAGAAGTGAGTGTGGGCTGGAGAAGGAGAAGTGAGTGTGGGTTGGAGAAATAGAAGTGAGTGTGGGTCAAAGAAGGAGATGTGAATGTGGGCATGAGAAGGAGTAGTGAGTGTGGGTCAGAGAAGGAGGAGTGAATGTGGGCAGGAGGAGTAGAAGTGAGTGTGAGCTGGAGAAGGAGAAGTGAGTGTGGATTGGAGAAGGAGAAGTGAATGTGGGTCGGAGAAGAAGTGAGTGTGGGTCAGAGAAGGAGGAGCGAGTGTGGGTCGGAGAAGGAGAAGTGAGTGTGGGTCAGAGAAGGAGAAGTGAATGTGGGCTGGAGAAGGAGAAGTGAGTGTGGGCTGGAGTAGGAGAAGTGAGTGTGGATTGGAGAAGGAGAATTGAGCGTGGGTCGGAGAAGGAGAACTGAGTGTGGATCAAAGAAGGAAAAGTGAATGTGGGCTGGAGAAGGAGAAGTGAGTGTGGGCTGGAGAAGGAGAAGTGAGTGTGGGTCAGAGAAGGAGAAGTGAGTGTGGATTGGAGAAGGAGAAGTGAGTGTGGGTCGGAGAAGGAGAAGTGAGTGTGAGTCGGAGAAGGAGAAGTGAGTGTCGATCAAAGAAGGAGAAGTGAATGTGGGCTGGAGAAGGAAAAGTGAGTTTGGGTCGTAGAAGGTGGAGTGAGTGTGGATTGGAGAAGGAGGAGTGAGTGTGGGTTGGAGAAGGAGAAGTGAGTGTGGGTCAAAGAAGGAGATGTGAATGTGGGCTGGAGAAGGAGAAGTGAGTGTGGTCTGGAGAAGGAGAAGTGAGTGTGGATTGGAGAAGGAGAAGTGAATGTGGGTCGGAGAAGAAGTGAGTGTGGGTCAGAGAAGGACGAGCGAGTGTGGGTCGGAGAAGGAGAAGTGAGTGTGGATCAAAGAAGAAGTGAATGTGGGCTGGAGAAGGAGAAGTGAGTGTGGGCTGGAGAAGGGGAAGTGAGTGTGGTTTGGAGAAGGAGAAGTGAGCGTGGGTCGGAGAAGGGGAAGTGAGTGTGGATCAAAGAAGGAGAAGTGAATGTGGGCTGGAGAAGGAGAAGTGAGTGTGGGTTGGAGAAGGAGAAGTGAGTGTGGGTCGGAGAAGGAGAAGTGAGTGTGGGCTGGAGAAGGAGAAGTGAGTGTGGGTTGGAGAAATAGAAGTGTGTGTGGGTCAAAGAAGGAGATGTGAATGTGGGCATGAGAAGGAGTAGTGAGTGTGGGTCAGAGAAGGAGGAGTGAATGTGGGCAGGAGGAGTAGAAGTGAGTGTGAGCTGGAGAAGGAGAAGTGAGTGTGGATTGGAGAAGGAGAAGTGAATGTGGGTCGGAGAAGAAGTGAGTGTGGGTCAGAGAAGGAGGAGCGAGTGTGGGTCGGAGAAGGAGAAGTGAGTGTGGGTCAGAGAAGGAGAAGTGAATGTGGGCTGGAGAAGGAGAAGTGAGTGTGGGCTGGAGTAGGAGAAGTGAGTGTGGATTGGAGAAGGAGAATTGAGCGTGGGTCGGAGAAGGAGAAGTGAGTGTGGATCAAAGAAGGAAAAGTGAATGTGGGCTGGAGAAGGAGAAGTGAGTGTGGGCTGGAGAAGGAGAAGTGAGTGTGGGTCAGAGAAGGAGATGTGAGTGTGGATTGGAGAAGGTGAAGTGAGTGTGGGTCGGAGAAGGAGAAGTGAGTGTGAGTCGGAGAAGGAGAAGTGAGTGTCGATCAAAGAAGGAGAAGTGAATGTGGGCTGGAGAAGGAAAAGTGAGTTTGGGTCGTAGAAGGAGGAGTGAGTGTGGATTGGAGAAGGAGGAGTGAGTGTGGGTTGGAGAAGGAGAAGTGAGTGTGGGTCAAAGAAGGAGATGTGAATGTGGGCTGGAGAAGGAGAAGTGAGTGTGGTCTGGAGAAGGAGAAGTGAGTGTGGATTGGAGAAGGAGAAGTGAATGTGGGTCGGAGAAGAAGTGAGTGTGGGTCAGAGAAGGACGAGCGAGTGTGGGTCGGAGAAGGAGAAGTGAGTGTGGGTCAGAGAAGGAGAAGTGAATGTGGGTCGGAGAAGGAGAAGTGAGTGTGGGCTGGAGAAGGAGAAGTGAGTGTGGATTGGAGAAGGAGATGTGAGTATGGGCCGGAGAAGGAGAGGGGAGTGTGGATCAAAGAAGGAGAAGTGAATTTTGCCTGGAGAAGGAAAAGTGAGTGTGGGTTGGAGAAGGAGGAGCGAGTGTGGGTCGGAGAAGGAGAAGTGAGTGTGGGTCAGAGAAGGAGAAGTGAATGTGGGTCGGAGAAGGAGAAGTGAGTGTGGGCTGGAGAAGGAGAAGTGAGTGTGGATTGGAGAAGGAGATGTGAGTATGGGTCGGAGAAGGAGAAGTGAGTGTGGATCAAAGAAGAAGTGAATGTGGGCTGGAGAAGGAGAAGTGAGTGTGGGCTGGAGAAGGGGAAGTGAGTGTGGTTTGGAGAAGGAGAAGTGAGCGTGGGTCGGAGAAGGGGAAGTGAGTGTGGATCAAAGAAGGAGAAGTGAATGTGGGCTGGAGAAGGAGAAGTGAGTGTGGGTTGGAGAAGGAGAAGTGAGTGTGGGTCGGAGAAGGAGAAGTGAGTGTGGGCTGGAGAAGGAGAAGTGAGTGTGGGTTGGAGAAATAGAAGTGAGTGTGGGTCAAAGAAGGAGATCTGAATGTGGGCATGAGAAGGAGTAGTGAGTGTGGGTCAGAGAAGGAGGAGTGAATGTGGGCAGGAGGAGTAGAAGTGAGTGTGAGCTGGAGAAGGAGAAGTGAGTGTGGATTGGAGAAGGAGAAGTGAATGTGGGTCGGAGAAGAAGTGAGTGTGGGTCAGAGAAGGAGGAGCGAGTGTGGGTCGGAGAAGGAGAAGTGAGTGTGGGTCAGAGAAGGAGAAGTGAATGTGGGCTGGAGAAGGAGAAGTGAGTGTGGGCTGGAGTAGGAGAAGTGAGTGTGGATTGGAGAAGGAGAATTGAGCGTGGGTCGGAGAAGGAGAACTGAGTGTGGATCAAAGAAGGAAAAGTGAATGTGGGCTGGAGAAGGAGAAGTGAGTGTGGGCTGGAGAAGGAGAAGTGAGTGTGGGTCAGAGAAGGAGAAGTGAGTGTGGATTGGAGAAGGAGAAGTGAGTGTGGGTCGGAGAAGGAGAAGTGAGTGTGAGTCGGAGAAGGAGAAGTGAGTGTCGATCAAAGAAGGAGAAGTGAATGTGGGCTGGAGAAGGAAAAGTGAGTTTGGGTCGTAGAAGGAGGAGTGAGTGTGGATTGGAGAAGGAGGAGTGAGTGTGGGTTGGAGAAGGAGAAGTGAGTGTGGGTCAAAGAAGGAGATGTGAATGTGGGCTGGAGAAGGAGAAGTGAGTGTGGTCTGGAGAAGGAGAAGTGTGTGTGGATTGGAGAAGGAGAAGTGAATGTGGGTCGGAGAAGAAGTGAGTGTGGGTCAGAGAAGGACGAGCGATTGTGGGTCGGAGAAGGAGAAGTGAGTGTGGGTCAGAGAAGGAGAAGTGAATGTGGGTTGGAGAAGGAGAAGTGAGTGTGGGTCAAAGAAGGAGATGTGAATGTGGGCTGGAGAAGGAGAAGTGAGTGTGGGCTGGAGAAGGAGAAGTGAGTGTGGATTGGAGAAGGAGAAGTGAATGTGGGTCGGAGAAGAAGTGAGTGTGGGTCAGAGAAGGAGGAGCGAGTGTGGGTCGGAGAATGAGAAGTGAGTGTGGGTCAGAGAAGGAGAAGTGAATGTGGGTCGGAGAAGGAGAAGTGAGTGTGGGCTGGAGAAGGAGAAGTGAGTGTGGGCTGGAGAAGGAGATGTGAGTATGGGTCGGAGAAGGAGAAGTGAGTGTGGATCAAAGAAGAAGTGAATGTGGGCTGGAGAAGGAGAAGTGAGTGTGGGCTGGAGAAGGGGAAGTGAGTGTGGTTTGGAGAAGGAGAAGTGAGCGTGGGTCGGAGAAGGGGAAGTGAGTGTGGATCAAAGAAGGAGAAGTGAATGTGGGCTGGAGAAGGAGAAGTGAGTGTGGGTTGGAGAAGTAGAAGTGAGTGTGGGTCGGAGAAGGAGAAGTGAGTGTGGGCTGGAGAAGGAGAAGTGAGTGTGGGTTGGAGAAATAGAAGTGAGTGTGGGTCAAAGAAGGAGATGTGAATGTGGGCATGAGAAGGAGTAGTGAGTGTGGGTCAGAGAAGGAGGAGTGAATGTGGGCAGGAGGAGTAGAAGTGAGTGTGAGCTGGAGAAGGAGAAGTGAGTGTGAGCTGGAGAAGGAGAAGTGAGTGTGGATTGGAGAAGGAGAAGTGAATGTGGGTCGGAGAAGAAGTGAGTGTGGGTCAGAGAAGGAGGAGCGAGTGTGGGTCGGAGAAGGAGAAGTGAGTGTGGGTCAGAGAAGGAGAAGTGAATGTGGGCTGGAGAAGGAGAAGTGAGTGTGGGCTGGAGTAGGAGAAGTGAGTGTGGATTGGAGAAGGAGAATTGAGCGTGGGTCGGAGAAGGAGAACTGAGTGTGGATCAAAGAAGGAAAAGTGAATGTGGGCTGGAGAAGGAGAAGTGAGTGTGGTCTGGAGAAGGAGAAGTGAGTGTGGGTCAGAGAAGGAGAAGTGAGTGTGGATTGGAGAAGGAGAAGTGAGTGTGGGTCGGAGAAGGAGAAGTGAGTGTGAGTCGGAGAAGGAGAAGTGAGTGTCGATCAAAGAAGGAGAAGTGAATGTGGGCTGGAGAAGGAAAAGTGAGTTTGGGTCGTAGAAGGAGGAGTGAGTGTGGATTGGAGAAGGAGGAGTGAGTGTGGGTTGGAGAAGGAGAAGTGAGTGTGGGTCAAAGAAGGAGATGTGAATGTGGGCTGGAGAAGGAGAAGTGAGTGTGGTCTGGAGAAGGAGAAGTGTGTGTGGATTGGAGAATGAGAAGTGAATGTGGGTCGGAGAAGAAGTGAATGTGGGTCAGAGAAGGGCGAGCGAGTGTGGGTCGGAGAAGGAGAAGTGAGTGTGGGTCAGAGAAGGAGAAGTGAATGTGGGTTGGAGAAGGAGAAGTGAGTGTGGGTCAAAGAAGGAGATGTGAATGTGGGCTGGAGAAGGAGAAGTGAGTGTGGGCTGGAGAAGGAGAAGTGAGTGTGGATTGGAGAAGGAGAAGTGAATGTGGGTCGGAGAAGAAGTGAGTGTGGGTCAGAGAAGGAGGAGCGAGTGTGGGTCGGAGAAGGAGAAGTGAGTGTGGGTCAGAGAAGGAGAAGTGAATGTGGGTTGGAGAAGGAGAAGTGAGTGTGGGCTGGAGAAGGAGAAGTGAGTGTGAATTGGAGAAGGAGATGTGAGTATGGGTCGGAGAAGGAGAAGTGAGTGTGGATCAAAGAAGAAGTGAATGTGGGCTGGAGAAGGAGAAGTGAGTGTGGGCTCGAGAAGGGGAAGTGAGTGTGGTTTGGAGAAGGAGAAGTGAGCGTGGGTCGGAGAAGGGGAAGTGAGTGTGGATCAAAGAAGGAGAAGTGAATGTGGGCTGGAGAAGGAGAAGTGAGTGTGGGTTGGAGAAGGAGAAGTGAGTGTGGGTCGGAGAAGGAGAAGTGAGTGTGGGCTGGAGAAGGAGAAGTGAGTGTGGGTTGGAGAAATAGAAGTGAGTGTGGGTCAAAGAAGGAGATGTGAATGTGGGCATGAGAAGGAGTAGTGAGTGTGGGTCAGAGAAGGAGGAGTGAATGTGGGCAGGAGGAGTAGAAGTGAGTGTGAGCTGGAGAAGGAGAAGTGAGTGTGGATTGGAGAAGGAGAAGTGAATGTGGGTCGGAGAAGAAGTGAGTGTGGGTCAGAGAAGGAGGAGCGAGTGTGGGTCGGAGAAGGAGAAGTGAGTGTGGGTCAGAGAAGGAGAAGTGAATGTGGGCTGGAGAAGGAGAAGTGAGTGTGGGCTGGAGTAGGAGAAGTGAGTGTGGATTGGAGAAGGAGAATTGAGCGTGGGTCGGAGAAGGAGAACTGAGTGTGGATCAAGAAGGAAAAGTGAATGTGGGCTGGAGAAGGAGAAGTGAGTGTGGGCTGGAGAACGAGAAGTGAGTGTGGGTCAGAGAAGGAGAAGTGAGTGTGGATTGGAGAAGGAGAAGTGAGTGTGGGTCGGAGAAGGAGAAGTGAGTGTGAGTCGGAGAAGGAGAAGTGAGTGTCGATCAAAGAAGGAGAAGTGAATGTGGGCTGGAGAAGGAAAAGTGAGTTTGGGTCGTAGAAGGAGGAGTGAGTGTGGATTGGAGAAGGAGGAGTGAGTGTGGGTTGGAGAAGGAGAAGTGAGTGTGGGTCAAAGAAGGAAATGTGAATGTGGGCTGGAGAAGGAGAAGTGAGTGTGGTCTGGAGAAGGAGAAGTGAGTGTGGATTGGAGAAGGAGAAGTGAATGTGGGTCGGAGAAGAAGTGAGTGTGGGTCAGAGAAGGACGAGCGAGTGTGGGTCGGAGAAGGAGAAGTGAGTGTGGGTCAGAGAAGGAGAAGTGAATGTGGGTCGGAGAAGGAGAAGTGAGTGTGGGCTGGAGAAGGAGAAGTGAGTGTGGATTGGAGAAGGAGATGTGAGTATGGGCCGGAGAAGGAGAAGTGAGTGTGGATCAAAGAAGGAGAAGTGAATTTTGCCTGGAGAAGGAAAAGTGAGTGTGGGTTGGAGAATCAGGAGCGAGTGTGGGTCGGAGAAGGAGAAGTGAGTGTGGGTCAGAGAAGGAGAAGTGAATGTGGGTCGGAGAAGGAGAAGTGAGTGTGGGCTGGAGAAGGAGAAGTGAGTGTGGATTGGAGAAGGAGATGTGAGTATGGGTCGGAGAAGGAGAAGTGAGTGTGGATCAAAGAAGAAGTGAATGTGGGCTGGAGAAGGAGAAGTGAGTGTGGGCTGGAGAAGGGGAAGTGAGTGTGGTTTGGAGAAGGAGAAGTGAGCGTGGGTCGGAGAAGGGGAAGTGAGTGTGGATCAAAGAAGGAGAAGTGAATGTGGGCTGGAGAAGGAGAAGTGAGTGTGGGTCGGAGAAGGAGAAGTGAGTGTGGGCTGGAGAAGGAGAAGTGAGTGTGGGTTGGAGAAATAGAAGTGAGTGTGGGTCAAAGAAGGAGATCTGAATGTGGGCATGAGAAGGAGTAGTGAGTGTGGGTCAGAGAAGGAGGAGTGAATGTGGGCAGGAGGAGTAGAAGTGAGTGTGAGCTGGAGAAGGAGAAGTGAGTGTGGATTGGAGAAGGAGAAGTGAATGTGGGTCGGAGAAGAAGTGAGTGTGGGTCAGAGAAGGAGGAGCGAGTGTGGGTCGGAGAATGAGAAGTGAGTGTGGGTCAGAGAAGGAGAAGTGAATGTGGGCTGGAGAAGGAGAAGTGAGTGTGGGCTGGAGTAGGAGAAGTGAGTGTGGATTGGAGAAGGAGAATTGAGCGTGGGTCGGAGAAGGAGAACTGAGTGTGGATCAAAGAAGGAAAAGTGAATGTGGGCTGGAGAAGGAGAAGTGAGTGTGGGCTGGAGAAGGAGAAGTGAGTGTGGGTCAGAGAAGGAGAAGTGAGTGTGGATTGGAGAAGGAGAAGTGAGTGTGGGTCGGAGAAGGAGAAGTGAGTGTGAGTCGGAGAAGGAGAAGTGAGTGTCGATCAAAGAAGGAGAAGTGAATGTGGGCTGGAGAAGGAAAAGTGAGTTTGGGTCGTAGAAGGAGGAGTGAGTGTGGATTGGAGAAGGAGGAGTGAATGTGGTTTGGAGAAGGAGAAGTGAGTGTGGGTCAAAGAAGGAGATGTGAATGTGGCATGGAGAAGGAGAAGTGAGTGTGGTCTGGAGAAGGAGAAGTGTGTGTGGATTGGAGAAGGAGAAGTGAATGTGGGTCGGAGAAGAAGTGAGTGTGGGTCAGAGAAGGGCGAGCGAGTGTGGGTCGGAGAAGGAGAAGTGAGTGTGGGTCAGAGAAGGAGAAGTGAATGTGGGTTGGAGAAGGAGAAGTGAGTGTGGGTCAAAGAAGGAGATGTGAATGTGGGCTGGAGAAGGTGAAGTGAGTGTGGGCTGGAGAAGGAGAAGTGAGTGTGGATTGGAGAAGGAGAAGTGAATGTGGGTCGGAGAAGAAGTGAGTGTGGGTCAGAGAAGGAGGAGCGAGTGTGGGTCGGAGAAGGAGAAGTGAGTGTGGGTCAGAGAAGGAGAAGTGAATGTGGGTCGGAGAAGGAGAAGTGAGTGTGGGCTGGAGAAGGAGAAGTGAGTGTGGATTGGAGAAGGAGATGTGAGTATGGGTCGGAGAAGGAGAAGTGAGTGTGGATCAAAGAAGAAGTGAATGTGGGCTGGAGAAGGAGAAGTGAGTGTGGGCTGGAGAAGGGGAAGTGAGTGTGGTTTGGAGAAGGAGAAGTGAGCGTGGGTCGGAGAAGGGGAAGTGAGTGTGGATCAAAGAAGGAGAAGTGAATGTGGGCTGGAGAAGGAGAAGTGAGTGTGGGTCAAAGAAGGAGATGTGAATGTGGGCGTGAGAAGGAGTAGTGAGTGTGGGTCAGAGAAGGAGGAGTGAATGTGGGCAGGAGGAGTAGAAGTGAGTGTGAGCTGGAGAAGGAGAAGTGAGTGTGGATTGGAGAAGGAGAAGTGAATGTGGGTCGGAGAAGAAGTGAGTGTGGGTCAGAGAAGGAGGAGCGAGTGTGGGTCGGAGAAGGAGAAGTGAGTGTGGGTCAGAGAAGGAGAAGTGAATGTGGGCTGGAGAAGGAGAAGTGAGTGTGGGCTGGAGTAGGAGAAGTGAGTGTGGATTGGAGAAGGAGAATTGAGCGTGGGTCGGAGAAGGTGAACTGAGTGTGGATCAAAGAAGGAAAAGTGAATGTGGGCTGGAGAAGGAGAAGTGAGTGTGGGCTGGAGAAGGAGAAGTGAGTGTGGGTCAGAGAAGGAGAAGTGAGTGTGGATTGGAGAAGGAGAAGTGAGTGTGGGTCGGAGAAGGAGAAGTGAGTGTGAGTCGGAGAAGGAGAAGTGAGTGTCGATCAAAGAAGGAGAAGTGAATGTGGGCTGGAGAAGGAAAAGTGAGTTTGGGTCGTAGAAGGAGGAGTGAGTGTGGATTGGAGAAGGAGGAGTGAGTGTGGGTTGGAGAAGGAGAAGTGAGTGTGGGTCAAAGAAGGAGATGTGAATGTGGGCTGGAGAAGGAGAAGTGAGTGTGGTCTGGAGAAGGAGAAGTGAGTGTGGATTGGAGAAGGAGAAGTGAATGTGGGTCGGAGAAGAAGTGAGTGTGGGTCAGAGAAGGACGAGCGAGTGTGGGTCGGAGAAGGAGAAGTGAGTGTGGGTCAGAGAAGGAGAAGTGAATGTGGGTCGGAGAAGGAGAAGTGAGTGTGGGCTGGAGAAGGAGAAGTGAGTGTGGATTGGAGAAGGAGATGTGAGTATGGGCCGGAGAAGGAGAAGTGAGTGTGGATAAAAGAAGGAGAAGTGAATTTTGCCTGGAGAAGGAAAAGTGAGTGTGGGTTGGAGAAGGAGAAGTGAGTGTGGGTCGGAGAAGGAGAAGTGAGTGTGGGTTGGAGAAATAGAAGTGAGTGTGGGTCAAAGAAGGAGATGTGAATGTGGGCATGAGAAGGAGTAGTGAGTGTGGGTCAGAGAAGGAGGAGTGAATGTGGGCTGGAGAAGTAGAAGTGAGTGTGGGCTGGTGAAGGAGAAGTGAGTGTGGTTTGGAGAAGGAGAAGTGAGTGTGGATTGGAGAAGGTGAAGTGAGTGTGAGTCGGAGCAGGAGAAGTGAGTGTGGATCAAAGAAGGAGAGGTGAATGTGGGCTGGAGAATGAGAAGTGAGTGTGGGTTGGAGATGGAGAAGTGAGTGTGGATTGGAGAAGGAGATGTGAGTGTGGGTCGGAGAAGGAGAAGTGAGTGTGAGTCGGAGAAGGAGAAGTGAGTGTCGATCAAAGAAGGAGAAGTGAATGTGGGCTGGAGAAGGAAAAGTGAGTTTGGGTCGTAGAAGGAGGAGTGAGTGTGGATTGGAGAAGGAGGAGTGAGTGTGGGTTGGAGAAGGAGAAGTGAGTGTGGGTCAAAGAAGGAGATGTGAATGTTGGCTGGAGAAGGAGAAGTGAGTGTGGTCTGGAGAAGGAGAAGTGAGTGTGGATTGGAGAAGGAGAAGTGAATGTGGGTCGGAGAAGAAGTGAGTGTGGGTCAGAGAAGGACGAGCGAGTGTGGGTCGGAGAAGGAGAAGTGAGTGTGGGTCAGAGAAGGAGAAGTGAATGTGGGTCGGAGAAGGAGAAGTGAGTGTGGGCTGGAGAAGGAGAAGTGAGTGTGGATTGGAGAAGGAGATGTGAGTATGGGCCGGAGAAGGAGAAGTGAGTGTGGATCAAAGAAGGAGAAGTGAATTTTGCCTGGAGAAGGAAAAGTGAGTGTGGGTTGGAGAAGGAGGAGCGAGTGTGGGTCGGAGAAGGAGAAGTGAGTGTGGGTCAGAGAAGGAGAAGTGAATGTGGGTCGGAGAAGGAGAAGTGAGTGTGGGCTGGAGAAGGAGAAGTGAGTGTCGATTGGAGAAGGAGATGTGAGTATGGGTCGGAGAAGGAGAAGTGAGTGTGGATCAAAGAAGAAGTGAATGTGGGCTGGAGAAGGGGAAGTGAGTGTGGTTTGGAGAAGGAGAAGTGAGCGTGGGTCGGAGAAGGGGAAGTGAGTGTGGATCAAAGAAGGAGAAGTGAATGTGGGCTGGAGAAGGAGAAGTGAGTGTGGGTTGGAGAAGGAGAAGTGAGTGTGGGTCAGAGAAGGAGAAGTGAGTGTGGGCTGGAGAAGGAGAAGTGAGTGTGGGCTGGAGAAGGAGAAGTGAGTGTGGGTCAAAGAAGGAGATGTGAATGTGGGCATGAGAAGGAGTAGTGAGTGTGGGTCAGAGAAGGAGAAGTGAGTGTGGGCTGGAGAAGGAGAAGTGAGTGTGGGTCAGAGAAGGAGAAGTGAGTGTGGATTGGAGAAGGAGAAGTGAGTGTGGGTCGGAGAAGGAGAAGTGAGTGTGAGTCGGAGAAGGAGAAGTGAGTGTCGATCAAAGAAGGAGAAGTGAATGTGGGCTGGAGAAGGAAAAGTGAGTTTGGGTCGTAGAAGGAGGAGTGAGTGTGGATTGGAGAAGGAGGAGTGAGTGTGGGTTGGAGAAGGAGAAGTGAGTGTGGGTCAAAGAAGGAGATGTGAATGTGGGCTGGAGAAGGAGAAGTGAGTGTGGTCTGGAGAAGGAGAAGTGTGTGTGGATTGGAGAAGGAGAAGTGAATGTGGGTCGGAGAAGAAGTGAGTGTGGGTCAGAGAAGGGCGAGCGAGTGTGGGTCGGAGAAGGAGAAGTGAGTGTGGGTCAGAGAAGGAGAAGTGAATGTGGGTTGGAGAAGGAGAAGTGAGTGTGGGTCAAAGAAGGAGATGTGAATGTGGGCTGGAGAAGGAGAAGTGAGTGTGGGCTGGAGAAGGAGAAGTGAGTGTGGATTGGAGAAGGAGAAGTGAATGTGGGTCGGAGAAGAAGTGAGTGTGGGTCAGAGAAGGAGGAGCGAGTGTGGGTCGGAGAAGGAGAAGTGAGTGTGGGTCAGAGAAGGAGAAGTGAATGTGGGTCGGAGAAGGAGAAGTGAGTGTGGGCTGGAGAAGGAGAAGTGAGTGTGGATTGGAGAAGGAGATGTGAGTATGGGTCGGAGAAGGAGAAGTGAGTGTGGATCAAAGAAGAAGTGAATGTGGGCTGGAGAAGGAGAAGTGAGTGTGGGCTGGAGAAGGGGAAGTGAGTGTGGTTTGGAGAAGGAGAAGTGAGCGTGGGTCGGAGAAGGGGAAGTGAGTGTGGATCAAAGAAGGAGAAGTGAATGTGGGCTGAAGAAGGAGAAGTGAGTGTGAGTCAAAGAAGGAGATGTGAATGTGGGCATGAGAAGGAGTAGTGAGTGTGGGTCAGAGAAGGAGGAGTGAATGTGGGCAGGAGGAGTAGAAGTGAGTGTAAGCTGGAGAAGGAGAAGTGAGTGTGGATTGGAGAAGGAGAAGTGAATGTGGGTCGGAGAAGAAGTGAGTGTGGGTCAGAGAAGGAGGAGCGAGTGTGGGTCGGAGAAGGAGAAGTGAGTGTGGGTCAGAGAAGGAGAAGTGAATATGGGCTGGAGAAGGAGAAGTGAGTGTGGGCTGGAGTAGGAGAAGTGAGTGTGGATTGGAGAAGGAGAATTGAGCGTGGGTCGGAGAAGGAGAACTGAGTGTGGATCAAAGAAGGAAAAGTGAATGTGGGCTGGAGAAGGAGAAGTGAGTGTGGGCTGGAGAAGGAGAAGTGAGTGTGGATTGGAGAAGGTGAAGTGAGTGTGAGTCGGAGCAGGAGAAGTGAGTGTGGATCAAAGAAGGAGAAGTGAATGTGGGCTGGAGAATGAGAAGTGAGTGTGGGTTGGAGAAGGAGAAGTGAGTGTGGATTGGAGAAGGAGATGTGAGTGTGGGTCGGAGAAGGAGAAGTGAGTGTGAGTCGGAGAAGGAGAAGTGAGTGTCGATCAAAGAAGGAGAAGTGAATGTGGGCTGGAGAAGGAAAAGTGAGTTTGGGTCGTAGAAGGAGGAGTGAGTGTGGATTGGAGAAGGAGGAGTGAGTGTGGGTTGGAGAAGGAGAAGTGAGTGTGGGTCAAAGAAGGAGATGTGAATGTGGGCTGGAGAAGGAGAAGTGAGTGTGGTCTGGAGAAGGAGAAGTGAGTGTGGATTGGAGAAGGAGAAGTGAATGTGGGTCGGAGAAGAAGTGAGTGTGGGTCAGAGAAGGACGAGCGAGTGTGGGTCGGAGAAGGAGAAGTGAGTGTGGGTCAGAGAAGGAGAAGTGAATGTGGGTCGGAGAAGGAGAAGTGAGTGTGGGCTGGAGAAGGAGAAGTGAGTGTGGATTGGAGAAGGAGATGTGAGTATGGGCCGGAGAAGGAGAAGTGAGTGTGGATCAAAGAAGGAGAAGTGAATTTTGCCTGGAGAAGGAAAAGTGAGTGTGGGTTGGAGAAGGAGGAGCGAGTGTGGGTCGGAGAAGGAGAAGTGAGTGTGGGTCAGAGAAGGAGAAGTGAATGTGGGTCGGAGAAGGAGAAGTGAGTGTGGGCTGGAGAAGGAGAAGTGAGTGTGGATTGGAGAAGGAGATGTGAGTATGGGTCGGAGAAGGAGAAGTGAGTGTGGATCAAAGAAGAAGTGAATGTGGGCTGGAGAAGGAGAAGTGAGTGTGGGCTGGAGAAGGGGAAGTGAGTGTGGTTTGGAGAAGGAGAAGTGAGCGTGGGTTGGAGAAGGGTAAGTGAGTGTGGATCAAAGAAGGAGAAGTGAATGTGGGCTGGAGAAGGAGAAGTGAGTGTGGGTTGGAGAAGGAGAAGTGAGTGTGGGTCGGAGAAGGAGAAGTGAGTGTGGGCTGGAGAAGGAGAAGTGAGTGTGGGCTGGAGAAGGAGAAGTGAGTGTGGGTCAAAGAAGGAGATGTGAATGTGGGCATGAGAAGGAGTAGTGAGTGTGGGTCAGAGAAGGAGGAGTGAATGTGGGCAGGAGGAGTAGAAGTGAGTGTGAGCTGGAGAAGGAGAAGTGAGTGTGGATTGGAGAAGGAGAAGTGAATGTGGGTCGGAGAAGAAGTGAGTGTGGGTCAGAGAAGGAGGAGCGAGTGTGGGTCGGAGAATGAGAAGTGAGTGTGGGTCAGAGAAGGAGAAGTGAATGTGGGCTGGAGAAGGAGAAGTGAGTGTGGGCTGGAGTAGGAGAAGTGAGTGTGGATTGGAGAAGGAGAATTGAGCGTGGGTCGGAGAAGGAGAACTGAGTGTGGATCAAAGAAGGAAAAGTGAATGTGGGCTGGAGAAGGAGAAGTGAGTGTGGGCTGGAGAAGGAGAAGTGAGTGTGGGTCAGAGAAGGAGAAGTGAGTGTGGATTGGAGAAGGAGAAGTGAGTGTGGGTCGGAGAAGGAGAAGTGAATGTGAGTCGGAGAAGGAGAAGTGAGTGTCGATCAAAGAAGGAGAAGTGAATGTGGGCTGGAGAAGGAAAAGTGAGTTTGGGTCGTAGAAGGAGGAGTGAGTGTGGATTGGAGAAGGAGGAGTGAGTGTGGGTTGGAGAAGGAGAAGTGAGTGTGGGTCAAAGAAGGAGATGTGAATGTCGGCTGGAGAAGGAGAAGTGAGTGTGGTCTGGAGAAGGAGAAGTGTGTGTGGATTGGAGAAGGAGAAGTGAATGTGGGTCGGAGAAGAAGTGAGTGTGGGTCAGAGAAGGGCGAGCGAGTGTGGGTCGGAGAAGGAGAAGTGAGTGTGGGTCAGAGAAGGAGAAGTGAATGTGGGTTGGAGAAGGAGAAGTGAGTGTGGGTCAAAGAAGGAGATGTGAATGTGGGCTGGAGAAGGAGAAGTGAGTGTGGGCTGGAGAAGGAGAAGTGAGTGTGGATTGGAGAAGGAGAAGTGAATGTGGGTCGGAGAAGAAGTGAGTGTGGGTCAGAGAAGGAGGAGCGAGTGTGGGTCGGAGAAGGAGAAGTGAGTGTGGGTCAGAGAAGGAGAAGTGAATGTGGGTCGGAGAAGGAGAAGTGAGTGTGGGCTGGAGAAGGAGAAGTGAGTGTGGATTGGAGAAGGAGATGTGAGTATGGGTCGGAGAAGGAGAAGTGAGTGTGGATCAAAGAAGAAGTGAATGTGGGCTGGAGAAGGAGAAGTGAGTGTGGGCTGGAGAAGGGGAAGTGAGTGTGGTTTGGAGAAGGAGAAGTGAGCGTGGGTCGGAGAAGGGGAAGTGAGTGTGGATCAAAGAAGGAGAAGTGAATGTGGGCTGAAGAAGGAGAAGTGAGTGTGAGTCAAAGAAGGAGATGTGAATGTGGGCATGAGAAGGAGTAGTGAGTGTGGGTCAGAGAAGGAGGAGTGAATGTGGGCAGGAGGAGTAGAAGTGAGTGTGAGCTGGAGAAGGAGAAGTGAGTGTGGGCTGGAGAAGGAGAAGTGAGTGTGGGTCAAAGAAGGAGATGTGAATGTGGGCATGAGAAGGAGTAGTGAGTGTGGGTCAGAGAAGGAGGAGTGAATGTGGGCAGGAGGAGTAGAAGTGAGTGTGAGCTGGAGAAGGAGAAGTGAGTGTGGATTGGAGAAGGAGAAGTGAATGTGGGTCGGAGAAGAAGTGAGTGTGGGTCAGAGAAGGAGGAGCGAGTGTGGGTCGGAGAATGAGAAGTGAGTGTGGGTCAGAGAAGGAGAAGTGAATGTGGGCTGGAGAAGGAGAAGTGAGTGTGGGCTGGAGTAGGAGAAGTGAGTGTGGATTGGAGAAGGAGAATTGAGCGTGGGTCGGAGAAGGAGAACTGAGTGTGGATCAAAGAAGGAAAAGTGAATGTGGGCTGGAGAAGGAGAAGTGAGTGTGGGCTGGAGAAGGAGAAGTGAGTGTGGGTCAGAGAAGGAGAAGTGAGTGTGGATTGGAGAAGGAGAAGTGAGTGTGGGTCGGAGAAGGAGAAGTGAGTGTGAGTCGGAGAAGGAGAAGTGAGTGTCGATCAAAGAAGGAGAAGTGAATGTGGGCTGGAGAAGGAAAAGTGAGTTTGGGTCGTAGAAGGAGGAGTGAGTGTGGATTGGAGAAGGAGGAGTGAGTGTGGGTTGGAGAAGGAGAAGTGAGTGTGGGTCAAAGAAGGAGATGTGAATGTCGGCTGGAGAAGGAGAAGTGAGTGTGGTCTGGAGAAGGAGAAGTGTGTGTGGATTGGAGAAGGAGAAGTGAATGTGGGTCGGAGAAGAAGTGAGTGTGGGTCAGAGAAGGGCGAGCGAGTGTGGGTCGGAGAAGGAGAAGTGAGTGTGGGTCAGAGAAGGAGAAGTGAATGTGGGTTGGAGAAGGAGAAGTGAGTGTGGGTCAAAGAAGGAGATGTGAATGTGGGCTGGAGAAGGAGAAGTGAGTGTGGGCTGGAGAAGGAGAAGTGAGTGTGGATTGGAGAAGGAGAAGTGAATGTGGGTCGGAGAAGAAGTGAGTGTGGGTCAGAGAAGGAGGAGCGAGTGTGGGTCGGAGAAGGAGAAGTGAGTGTGGGTCAGAGAAGGAGAAGTGAATGTGGGTCGGAGAAGGAGAAGTGAGTGTGGGCTGGAGAAGGAGAAGTGAGTGTGGATTGGAGAAGGAGATGTGAGTATGGGTCGGAGAAGGAGAAGTGAGTGTGGATCAAAGAAGAAGTGAATGTGGGCTGGAGAAGGAGAAGTGAGTGTGGGCTGGAGAAGGGGAAGTGAGTGTGGTTTGGAGAAGGTGAAGTGAGCGTGGGTCGGAGAAGGGGAAGTGAGTGTGGATCAAAGAAGGAGAAGTGAATGTGGGCTGAAGAAGGAGAAGTGAGTGTGAGTCAAAGAAGGAGATGTGAATGTGGGCATGAGAAGGAGTAGTGAGTGTGGGTCAGAGAAGGAGGAGTGAATGTGGGCAGGAGGAGTAGAAGTGAGTGTGAGCTGGAGAAGGAGAAGTGAGTGTGGATTGGAGAAGTAGAAGTGAATGTGGGTCGGAGAAGAAGTGAGTGTGGGTCAGAGAAGGAGGAGCGAGTGTGGGTCGGAGAAGGAGAAGTGAGTGTGGGTCAGAGAAGGAGAAGTGAATATGGGCTGGATAAGGAGAAGTGAGTGTGGGCTGGAGTAGGAGAAGTGAGTGTGGATTGGAGAAGGAGAATTGAGCGTGGGTCGGAGAAGGAGAACTGAGTGT
Organism: Hemitrygon akajei; assembly: GCF_048418815.1. NCBI lineage: Eukaryota > Metazoa > Chordata > Chondrichthyes > Myliobatiformes > Dasyatidae > Hemitrygon > Hemitrygon akajei. Next base: position 112,149,850 of record NC_133129.1, on the reverse strand, counting down.
GGATCAAAGAAGGAAAAGTGAATGTGGGCTGGAGAAGGAGAAGTGAGTGTGGGCTGGAGAAGGAGAAGTGAGTGTGGGTCAGAGAAGGAGAAGTGAGTGTGGATTGGAGAAGGAGAAGTGAGTGTGGGTCGGAGAAGGAGAAGTGAGTGTGAGTCGGAGAAGGAGAAGTGAGTGTCGATCAAAGAAGGAGAAGTGAATGTGGGCTGGAGAAGGAAAAGTGAGTTTGGGTCGTAGAAGGAGGAGTGAGTGTGGATTGGAGAAGGAGGAGTGAGTGTGGGTTGGAGAAGGAGAAGTGAGTGTGGGTCAAAGAAGGAGATGTGAATGTGGGCTGGAGAAGGAGAAGTGAGTGTGGTCTGGAGAAGGAGAAGTGAGTGTGGATTGGAGAAGGAGAAGTGAATGTGGGTCGGAGAAGAAGTGAGTGTGGCTCAGAGAAGGACGAGCGAGTGTGGGTCGGAGAAGGAGAAGTGAGTGTGGGTCAGAGAAGGAGAAGTGAATGTGGGTCGGAGAAGGAGAAGTGAGTGTGGGCTGGAGAAGGAGAAGTGAGTGTGGATTGGAGAAGGAGATGTGAGTATGGGCCGGAGAAGGAGAAGTGAGTGTGGATCAAAGAAGGAGAAGTGAATTTTGCCTGGAGAAGGAAAAGTGAGTGTGGGTTGGAGAAGGAGAAGTGAGTGTGGGTCGGAGAAGGAGAAGTGAGTGTGGGTTGGAGAAATAGAAGTGAGTGTGGGTCAAAGAAGGAGATGTGAATGTGGGCATGAGAAGGAGTAGTGAGTGTGGGTCAGAGAAGGAGGAGTGAATGTGGGCTGGAGAAGTAGAAGTGAGTGTGGGCTGGTGAAGGAGAAGTGAGTGTGGATTGGAGAAGGAGAAGTGAGTGTGGATTGGAGAAGGTGAAGTGAGTGTGAGTCGGAGCAGGAGAAGTGAGTGTGGATCAAAGAAGGAGAAGTGAATGTGGGCTGGAGAATGAGAAGTGAGTGTGGGTTGGAGAAGGAGAAGTGAGTGTGGATCAAAGAAGGAGAAGTGAATGTGGGCTGGAGAAGGAGAAGTGAGTGTGGGCTGGAGTAGGAGATGTGAGTGTGGGTCGGAGAAGGAGAAGTGAGTGTCGATCAAAGAAGGAGAAGTGAATGTGGGCTGGAGAAGGAAAAGTGAGTTTGGGTCGTAGAAGGAGGAGTGAGTGTGGATTGGAGAAGGAGGAGTGAGTGTGGGTTGGATAAGGAGAAGTGAGTGTGGGTCAAAGAAGGAGATGTGAATGTGGGCTGGAGAAGGAGAAGTGAGTGTGGGCTGGAGAAGGAGAAGTGAGTGTGGATTGGAGAAGGAGAAGTGAATGTGGGTCGGAGAAGAAGTGAGTGTGGCTCAGAGAAGGACGAGCGAGTGTGGGTCGGAGAAGGAGATGTGTGTGTGGGTCAGAGAAGGAGAAGTGAATGTGGGTCGGAGAAGGAGAAGTGAGTGTGGGCTGGAGAAGGAGAAGTGAGTGTGGATTGGAGAAGGAGATGTGAGTATGGGCCGGAGAAGGAGAAGTGAGTGTGGATCAAAGAAGGAGAAGTGAATTTTGCCTGGAGAAGGAAAAGTGAGTGTGGGTTGGAGAAGGAGAAGTGAGTGTGGGTCGGAGAAGGAGAAGTGAGTGTGGGTTGGAGAAATAGAAGTGAGTGTGGGTCAAAGAAGGAGATGTGAATGTGGGCATGAGAAGGAGTAGTGAGTGTGGGTCAGAGAAGGAGGAGTGAATGTGGGCTGGAGAAGTAGAAGTGAGTGTGGGCTGGTGAAGGAGAAGTGAGTGTGGATTGGAGAAGGAGAAGTGAGTGTGGATTGGAGAAGGTGAAGTGAGTGTGAGTCGGAGCAGGAGAAGTGAGTGTGGATCAAAGAAGGAGAAGTGAATGTGGGGTGGAGAATGAGAAGTGAGTGTGGGTTGGAGAAGGAGAAGTGAGTGTGGATCAAAGAAGGAGAAGTGAATGTGGGCTGGAGAAGGAGAAGTGAGTGTGGGCTGGAGTAGGAGATGTGAGTGTGGGTCGGAGAAGGAGAAGTGAGTGTCGATCAAAGAAGGAGAAGTGAATGTGGGCTGGAGAAGGAAAAGTGAGTTTGGGTCGTAGAAGGAGGAGTGAGTGTGGATTGGAGAAGGAGGAGTGAGTGTGGGTTGGATAAGGAGAAGTGAGTGTGGGTCAAAGAAGGAGATGTGAATGTGGGCTGGAGAAGGAGAAGTGAGTGTGGGCTGGAGAAGGAGAAGTGAGTGTGGATTGGAGAAGGAGATGTGAGTATGGGTCGGAGAAGGAGAAGTGAGTGTGGATCAAAGAAGAAGTGAATGTGGGCTGGAGAAGGAGAAGTGAGTGTGGGCTGGAGAAGGGGAAGTGAGTGTGGTTTGGAGAAGGAGAAGTGAGCGTGGGTCGGAGAAGGGGAAGTGAGTGTGGATCAAAGCAGGAGAAGTGAATGTGGGCTGGAGAAGGAGAACTGAGTGTGGGTTGGAGAAGGAGAAGTGAGTGTGGGTCGGAGAAGGAGAAGTGAGTGCGGACTGGAGAAGGAGTAGTGAGTGTTGGTTGGAGAAATAGAAGTGAGTGTGGGTCAAAGAAGGAGAAGTGAATGTTCGCATGAGAAGGAGATGTGAGTGTGGGTCGGAGAAGGAGGCGTTAATGTGGGCTGGAGAAGGAGAAGTGCGTGTGGATCAAAGAAGGAGAAGTGAATGTGGGCTGGAGCAGGAGAAGTGAGTGTGGATTGGAGAAGGAGAAGTGAGTGTGAGTCGGAGCAGGAGAAGTGAGTGTGGATCAAAGATGGAGAAGTGAATGTGGGCTGGAGAAGGAGAAGTGAGTGTGGGTTGGAGAAGGAGAAGTGAGTGTGGGTCGGAGAAGAAGTGAGTGTGGGTTGGAGAAGGAGAAGTGAGTGTGGATTGGCGAAGGAGATGTGAGCGTGGGTCGGAGAAGGAGAAGTGAGTGTGGATCAAAGAAGGAGAAGTGAATTTTGCCTGGAGAAGGAAAATTGAGTGTGGGTTGGAGAAGGAGAAGTGAGTGTGGGTCGGAGAAGGAGAAGTGAGTGTGGGCTGGAGAAGGAGAAGTGAGTGTGGGTTGGAGAAGGAGAAGTGAGTGTGAGTCGGAGAAGGAGAAGTGAGTGTGGATCAAAGAAGGAGAAGTGAATGTGGGCTGGAGAAGGAAAAGTGAGTTTGGGTCGTAGAAGGAGGAGTGAGTGTGGATTGGAGAAGGAGGAGTGAGTGTGGGTTGGAGAAGGAGAAGTGAGTGTGGGTCAAAGAAGGAGATGTGAATGTGGGCTGGAGAAGGAGAAGTGAGTGTGGTCTGGAGAAGGAGAAGTGAGTGTGGATTGGAGAAGGAGAAGTGAATGTGGGTCGGAGAAGAAGTGAGTGTGGGTCAGAGAAGGACGAGCGAGTGTGGGTCGGAGAAGGAGAAGTGAGTGTGGGTCAGAGAAGGAGAAGTGAATGTGGGTCGGAGAAGGAGAAGTGAGTGTGGGCTGGAGAAGGAGAAGTGAGTGTGGATTGGAGAAGGAGATGTGAGTATGGGCCGGAGAAGGAGAAGTGAGTGTGGATCAAAGAAGGAGAAGTGAATTTTGCCTGGAGAAGGAAAAGTGAGTGTGGTTTGGAGAAGGAGAAGTGAGTGTGGGTCGGAGAAGGAGAAGTGAGTGTGGGTTGGAGAAATAGAAGTGAGTGTGGGTCAAAGAAGGAGATGTGAATGTGGGCATGAGAATGAGTAGTGAGTGTGGGTCAGAGAAGGAGGAGTGAATGTGGGCTGGAGAAGTAGAAGTGAGTGTGGGCTGGTGAAGGAGAAGTGAGTGTGGATTGGAGAAGGAGAAGTGAGTGTGGATTGGAGAAGGTGAAGTGAGTGTGAGTCGGAGCAGGAGAAGTGAGTGTGGATCAAAGAAGGAGAAGTGAATGTGGGCTGGAGAATGAGAAGTGAGTGTGGGTTGGAGAAGGAGAAGTGAGTGTGGGTCAAAGAAGGAGATGTGAATGTGGGCTGGAGAAGGAGAAGTGAGTGTGGGCTGGAGAAGGAGAAGTGAGTGTGGATTGGAGAAGGAGAAGTGAATGTGGGTCGGAGAAGAAGTGAGTGTGGGTCAGAGAAGGAGGAGCGAGTGTGGGTCGCAGAAGGAGAAGTGAGTGTGGGTCAGAGAAGGAGAAGTGAATGTGGGTCGGAGAAGGAGAAGTGAGTATGGGCTGGAGAAGGAGAAGTGAGTGTGGATTGGAGAAGGAGATGTGAGTATGGGTCGGAGAAGGAGAAGTGAGTGTGGATCAAAGAAGAAGTGAATGTGGGCTGGAGAAGGAGAAGTGAGTGTGGGCTGGAGAAGGGGAAGTGAGTGTTGTTTGGAGAAGGAGAAGTGAGCGTGGGTCGGAGAAGGGGAAGTGAGTGTGGATCAAAGAAGGAGAAGTGAATGTGGGCTGGAGAAGGAGAAGTGAGTGTGGGTTGGAGAAGGAGAAGTGAGTGTCGGTCGGAGAAGGAGAAGTGAGTGTGGGCTGGAGAAGGAGAAGTGAGTGTGAGTTGGAGAAATAGAAGTGAGTGTGGGTCAAAGAAGGAGATGTGAATGTGGGCATGAGAAGGAGTAGTGAGTGTGGGTCAGAGAAGGAGGAGTGAATGTGGGCTGGAGGAGTAGAAGTGAGTGTGAGCTGGAGAAGGAGAAGTGAGTGTGGATTGGAGAAGGAGAAGTGAATGTGGGTCGGAGAAGAAGTGAGTGTGGGTCAGAGAAGGAGGAGCGAGTGTGGGTCGGAGAAGGAGAAGTGAGTGTGGGTCAGAGAAGGAGAAGTGAATGTGGGTCGGAGAGGGAGAAGTGAGTGTGGGCTGGAGAAGGAGAAGTGAGTGTGGATTGGAGAAGGAGATGTGAGTATGGGTCGGAGAAGGAGAAGTGAGTGTGGATCAAAGAAGAAGTGAATGTGGGCTGGAGAAGGAGAAGTGAGTGTGGGCTGGAGAAGGGGAAGTGAGTGTGGTTTGGAGAAGGAGAAGTGAGCGTGGGTCGGAGAAGGGGAAGTGAGTGTGGATCAAAGAAGGAGAAGTGAATGTGGGCTGGAGAAGGAGAAGTGAGTGTGGGTTGGAGAAGGAGAAGTGAGTGTGGGTCGGAGAAGGAGAAGTGAGTGTGGGATGGAGAAGGAGATGTGAGTGCGGGTTGGAGAAATAGAAGTGAGTGTGGGTCAAAGAAGGAGATGTGAATGTGGGCATGAGAAGGAGTAGTGAGTGTGGGTCAGAGAAGGAGGTGTGAATGTGGGCTGGAGAAGTAGAAGTGAGTGTGAGCTGGAGAAGGAGAAGTGAGTGTGGATTGGAGAAGGAGAAGTGAGTGTGGATTGGCGAAGGAGAAGTGAGTGTGAGTCGGAGCAGGAGAAGTGAGTGTGGATCAAAGAAGGAGAAGTGAATGTGGGCTGGAGAATGAGAAGTGAGTGTGGGTTGGAGAAGAAGTGAGTGTGGGTTGGAGAAGGAGAAGTGAGTGTGGGCTGGAGAAGGAGAAGTGAATGTGTGTTGGAGAAATAGAAGTGAGTGTGGGTCAAAGAAGGAGATGTGAATGTGGGCATGAGAAGGAGTAGTGAGTGTGGGTCAGAGAAGGTGGAGTGAATGTGGGCAGGAGGAGTAGAAGTGAGTGTGAGCTGGAGAAGGAGAAGTGAGTGTGGGTTGGAGAAATAGAAGTGAGTGTGGGTCAAAGAAGGAGATGTGAATGTGGGCATGAGAAGGAGTGGTGAGTGTGGGTCAGAGAAGGAGGAGTGAATGTGGGCAGGAGGAGTAGAAGTGAGTGTGAGCTGGAGAAGGAGATGTGAGTGCGGGTTGGAGAAATAGAAGTGAGTGTGGGTCAAAGAAGGAGATGTGAATGTGGGCATGAGAAGGAGTAGTGAGTGTGGGTCAGAGAAGGAGGAGTGAATGTGGGCAGGAGGAGTAGAAGTGAGTGTGAGCTGGAGAAGGAGAAGTGAGTGTGGATTGGAGAAGGAGAAGTGAGTGTGGATTGGAGAAGGAGAAGTGAGTGTGAGTCGGAGCAGGAGAAGTGAGTGTGGATCAAAGAAGGAGAAGTGAATGTGGGCTGGAGAATGAGAAGTGAGTGTGGGTTGGAGAATGAGAAGTGAGTGTGGATCAAAGAAGGAGAAGTGAATGTGGGCTGGAGAAGGAGAAGTGAGTGTGGGCTGGAGTAGGAGAAGTGAGTGTGGATTGGAGAAGCAGAATTGAGCGTGGGTCGGAGAAGGAGAACTGAGTGTGGATCAAAGAAGGAAAAGTGAATGTGGGCTGGAGAAGGAGAAGTGAGTGTGGGCTGGAGAAGGAGAAGTGAGTGTGGGTCAGAGAAGGAGAAGTGAGTGTGGATTGGAGAAGGAGAAGTGAGTGTGGGTCGGAGAAGGAGAAGTGAGTGTGAGTCGGAGACGGAGAAGTGAGTGTCGATCAAAGAAGGAGAAGTGAATGTGGGCTGGAGAAGGAAAAGTGAGTTTGGGTCGTAGAAGGAGGAGTGAGTGTGGATTGGAGAAGGAGGAGTGAGTGTGGGTTGGAGAAGGAGAAGTGAGTGTGGGTTAAAGAAGGAGATGTGAATGTGGGCTGGAGAAGGAGAAGTGAGTGTGGTCTGGAGAAGGAGAAGTGAGTGTGGATTGGAGAAGGAGAAGTGAATGTGGGTCGGAGAAGAAGTGAGTGTGGGTCAGAGAAGGACGAGCGAGTGTGGGTCGGAGAAGGAGAAGTGAGTGTGGGTCAGAGAAGGAGAAGTGAATGTGGGTCGGAGAAGGAGAAGTGAGTGTGGGCTGGAGAAGGAGAAGTGAGTGTGGATTGGAGAAGGAGATGTGAGTATGGGCTGGAGAAGGAGAAGTGAGTGTGGATCAAAGAAGGAGAAGTGAATTTTGCCTGGAGAAGGAAAAGTGAGTGTGGGTTGGAGAAGGAGAAGTGAGTGTGGGTCGGAGAAGGAGAAGTGAGTGTGGGTTGGAGAAATAGAAGTGAGTGTGGGTCAAAGAAGGAGATGTGAATGTGGGCATGAGAAGGAGTAGTGAGTGTGGGTCAGAGAAGGAGGAGTGAATGTGGGCTGGAGAAGTAGAAGTGAGTGTGGGCTGGTGAAGGAGAAGTGAGTGTGGATTGGAGAAGGAGAAGTGAGTGTGGATTGGAGAAGGTGAAGTGAGTGTGAGTCGGAGCAGGAGAAGTGAGTGTGGATCAAAGAAGGAGAAGTGAATGTGGGCTGGAGAATGAGAAGTGAGTGTGGGTTGGAGAAGGAGAAGTGAGTGTGGATCAAAGAAGGAGAAGTGAATGTGGGCTGGAGAAGGAGAAGTGAGTGTGGGCTGGAGTAGGAGAAGTGAGTGTGGATTGGAGAAGGAGAATTGAGCGTGGGTCGGAGAAGGAGAAGTGAGTGTGGATCAAAGAAGGCAAAGTGAATGTGGGCTGGAGAAGGAGAAGTGAGTGTGGGCTTGAGAAGGAGAAGTGAGTGTGGATTGGAGAAGGAGAAGTGAGTGTGGGTCGGAGAAGGAGATGTGAGTGTGGGTCGGAGAAGGAGAAGTGAGTGTCGATCAAAGAAGGAGAAGTGAATGTGGGCTGGAGAAGGAAAAGTGAGATTGGGTCGTAGAAGGAGGAGTGAGTGTGGATTGGAGGAGGAGTGAGTGTGGGTTGGAGAAGGAGAAGTGAGTGTGGGTCAAAGAAGGAGATGTGAATGTGGGCTGGAGAAGGAGAAGTGAGTGTGGGCTGGCGAAGGAGAAGTGAGTGTGGATTGGAGAAGGAGAAGTGAATGTGGGTCGGAGAAGAAGTGAGAGTGGGTCAGAGAAGGAGGAGCGAGTGTGGGTCGGAGAAGGAGAAGTGAGTGTGGGTCAGAGAAGGAGAAGTGAATGTGGGTCGGAGAAGGAGAAGTGAGTGTGGGCTGGAGAAGGGGAAGTGAGTGTGGTTTGGAGAAGGAGAAGTGAGCGTGGGTCGGAGAAGGGGAAGTGAGTGTGGATCAAAGAAGGAGAAGTGAATGTGGGCTGGAGAAGGAGAAGTGAGTGTGGGTTGGAGAAGGAGAAGTGAGTGTGGGTCGGAGAAGGAGAAGTGAGTGTGGACTGGAGAAGGAGTAGTGAGTGTGGGTTGGAGAAATAGAAGTGAGTGTGGGTCAAAGAAGGAGAAGTGAATGTGGGCATGAGAAGGAGATGTGAGTGTGGGTCGGAGAAGGAGGCGTTAATGTGGGCTGGAGAAGGAGAAGTGCGTGTGGATCAAAGAAGGAGAAGTGAATGTGGGCTGGAGCAGGAGAAGTGAGTGTGGATTGGAGAAGGAGAAGTGAGTGTGAGTCGGAGCAGGAGAAGTGAGTGTGGATCAAAGATGGAGAAGTGAATGTGGGCTGGAGAAGGAGAAGTGAGTGTGGGTTGGAGAAGGAGAAGTGAGTGTGGGTCGGAGAAGAAGTGAGTGTGGGTTGGAGAAGGAGAAGTGAGTGTGGATCAAAGAAGGCAAAGTGAATGTGGGCTGGAGAAGGAGAAGTGAGTGTGGGCTTGAGAAGGAGAAGTGAGTGTGGATTGGAGAAGGAGAAGTGAGTGTGGGTCGGAGAAGGAGATGTGAGTGTGGGTCGGAGAAGGAGAAGTGAGTGTCGATCAAAGAAGGAGAAGTGAATGTGGGCTGGAGAAGGAAAAGTGAGTTTGGGTCGTAGAAGGAGGAGTGAGTGTGGATTGGAGAAGGAGGAGTGAGTGTGGGTTGGAGAAGGAGAAGTGAGTGTGGGTCAAAGAAGGAGATGTGAATGTGGGCTGGAGAAGGAGAAGTGAGTGTGGGCTGGCGAAGGAGAAGTGAGTGTGGATTGGAGAAGGAGAAGTGAATGTGGGTCGGAGAAGAAGTGAGAGTGGGTCAGAGAAGGAGGAGCGAGTGTGGGTCGGAGAAGGAGAAGTGAGTGTGGGTCAGAGAAGGAGAAGTGAATGTGGGTCGGAGAAGGAGAAGTGAGTGTGGGCTGGAGAAGGGGAAGTGAGTGTGGTTTGGAGAAGGAGAAGTGAGCGTGGGTCGGAGAAGGGGAAGTGAGTGTGGATCAAAGAAGGAGAAGTGAATGTGGGCTGGAGAAGGAGAAGTGAGTGTGGGTTGGAGAAGGAGAAGTGAGTGTGGGTCGGAGAAGGAGAAGTGAGTGTGGACTGGAGAAGGAGTAGTGAGTGTGGGTTGGAGAAATAGAAGTGAGTGTGGGTCAAAGAAGGAGAAGTGAATGTGGGCATGAGAAGGAGATGTGAGTGTGGGTCGGAGAAGGAGGCGTTAATGTGGGCTGGAGAAGGAGAAGTGCGTGTGGATCAAAGAAGGAGAAGTGAATGTGGGCTGGAGCAGGAGAAGTGAGTGTGGATTGGAGAAGGAGAAGTGAGTGTGAGTCGGAGCAGGAGAAGTGAGTGTGGATCAAAGATGGAGAAGTGAATGTGGGCTGGAGAAGGAGAAGTGAGTGTGGGTTGGAGAAGGAGAAGTGAGTGTGGGTCGGAGAAGAAGTGAGTGTGGGTTGGAGAAGGAGAAGTGAGTGTGGATTGGCGAAGGAGATGTGAGCGTGGGTCGGAGAAGGAGAAGTGAGTGTGGATCAAAGAAGGAGAAGTGAATTTTGCCTGGAGAAGGAAAATTGAGTGTGGGTTGGAGAAGGAGAAGTGAGTGTGGGTCGGAGAAGGAGAAGTGAGTGTGGGCTGGAGAAGGAGAAGTGAGTGTGGGTTGGAGAAATAGAAGTGAGTGTGGGTCAAAGAAGGAGATGTGAATGTGGGCATGAGAAGGAGTAGTGAGTGTGGGTCAGAGAAGGAGGAGTGAATGTGGGCTGGAGAAGTAGAAGTGAGTGTGGGCTGGAGAAGGAGAAGTGAGTGTGGATTGGAGAAGGAGAAGTGAGTGTGGATTGGAGAAGGAGAAGTGAGTGTGGGTCGGAGATGGAGGAGTGAGTGTGGGTCGGAGAAGGAGAAGTGAGTGTGGGTCAGTGAAGGAGGAGCGAGTGTGGGTCAGAGAAGGAGAAGTGAATATGGGCTGGAGAAGGAGAAGTGAGTGTGGGTCAGAGATGGAGAAGTGGGTGTGGGTCAGAGAAGGAGAAGTGAATGTGGGCTGGAGAAGGAGAAGTGAGTGTGGGTCAGAGAAGGAGAAGTGGGTGTGGGTCAGAGAAGGAGAAGTGGGTGTGGCCTGGAGAAGGAGAAGTGAATGTGGGCTGGAGAAGGAGAAGTGAGCGTGGATCAAAGAAGGAGAAATGAATGTGGGCTGGAGAAGGAGAAGTGAGTGTGCGTCAGAGAAGGAGAAGTGGGTGTGGCCTGGAGAAGGAGAAGTGAGTGTGGGTCGGAGAAGGAGGAGTGAGTGTGGGTCGGAGAAGGAGAAGTGAGTGTGGGTCGGAGAAGGAGAAGTGAGTGTGGGTCAGAGAATGAGAAGTGAATGTGGGTCAGAGAAGGAGAAGTGAGTGTGGGTCAGAGAAGGAGAAGTGAATGTGGGCCGGAGAAGGAGAAGTGAGTGTGGGCTGGAGAAGGAGAAGTGAGTGTGGATTGGAGAAGGAGATGTGAGTATGGGCCGGAGAAGGAGAAGTGAGTGTGGATCAAAGAAGAAGTGAATGTGGGCTGGAGAAGGAGAGGTGAGTGTGGGCTGGTGAAGGAGAGGTGAGTGTGGGCTGGAGAAGGGGAAGTGAGTGTGGTTTGGAGAAGGAGAAGTGAGCGTGGGTCGGAGAAGGGGAAGTGAGTGTGGGTCGGAGAAGAAGTGAGTGTGGGTTGGAGAAGGAGAAGTGAGTGTGGATTGGCGAAGGAGATGTGAGCGTGGGTCGGAGAAGGAGAAGTGAGTGTGGTTCAAAGAAGGAGAAGTGAATGTGGGCTGGAGAAGGAGAAGTGAGTGTGGGTTGTAGAAGGAGAAGTGAGTGTGGGTCGGAGAAGGAGAAGTGAGTGTGGGCTGGAGAAGGAGAAGTGAGTGTGGGTTGGAGAAATAGAAGTGAGTGTGGGTCAAAGAAGGAGAAGTGAATGTGGGCATGAGAAGGAGATGTGAGTGTGGGTCGGAGAAGGAGGAGTGAATGTGGGCTGTAGAAGGAGAAGTGAGTGTGGGCTGGAGAAGGAGAAGTGAGTGTGGATTGGAGAAGGAGAAGTGAGTGTGGATTGGAGAAGGAGAAGTGAGTGTGAGTCGGAGCAGGAGAAGTGAGTGTGGATCAAAGAAGGAGAAGTGAATGTGGGCTGGAGAAGGAGAAGTGAGTGTGGGTTGGAGAAGGAGAAGTGAGTGTGGATCAAAGAAGGAGAAGTGAATGTGGGCTGGAGAAGGAGAAGTGAGTGTGTGTCGGAGAAGGAGAAGTGAGTGTCGATCAAAGTAGGAGAAGTGAATGTGGGCTGGAGAAGGAGAAGTGTGTGTGGGTTGTAGAAGGAGGAGTGAGTGTGGATTGGTGAAGGAGGAGTGAGTGTGGGTCGGAGAAGGAGAAGTGAGTGTGGGTTGGAGAAGGAGAAGTTAGTGTGGGTCAGAGAACAAGAAGTGGGTGTGGCCTGGAGAAGGAGAAGTGATTGTGGGTCGGAGATGGAGGAGTGAGTGTGGGTCGGAGAAGGAGAAGTGAGTGTGGGTCAGAGAAGGAGGAGCGAGTGTGGGTCAGAGAAGGAGAAGTGAATGTGGGCTGGAGAAGGAGAAGTGAGTGTGGATCAAAGAAGGAGAAGTGAATGTGGGCTGGAGAAGGAGAAGTGTGTGTGGGTCAGAGAAGGAGAAGTTGTTGTGGGTCAGAGAAGGAGAAGTGGGTGTGGCCTGGAGAAGGAGAAGTGAGTGTGGGTCGGAGATGGAGGAGTGAGTGTGGGTCGGAGAAGGAGAAGTGAGTGTGGGTCAGAGAAGGAGGAGCGAGTGTGGGTCAGAGAAGGAGAAGTGAATATGGGCTGGAGAAGGAGAAGTGAGTGTGGATCAAAGAAGGAGAAGTGAATGTGGGCTGGAGCAGGAGAAGTGAGTGTGGGTCAGAGATGGAGAAGTGGGTGTGGGTCAGAGAAGGAGAAGTGGGTGTGGGCTGGAGAAGGAGAAGTGAGTGTGGATCAAAGAAGGAGAAGTGAATGTGGGCTGGAGAAGGAGAAGTGGGTGTGGGTCAGAGAAGGAGATGTGAATGTGGGCTGGAGAAGGAGAAGTGAGTGTGGGTTGGAGAAGGAGAAGTGAGTGTGGGTCGGAGAAGAAGTGAGTGTGGGTTGGAGAAGGAGAAGTGTGTGTGGATCAAAGAAGGAGAAGTGAATGTGGGCTGGAGAAGGAGAAGTGAGTGTGTGTCGGAGAAGGAGAACTGAGTGTCGATCAAAGTAGGAGAAGTGAATGTGGGCTGGAGAAGGAGAAGTGAGTGTGGGTCGTAGAAGGAGGAGTGAGTGTGGATTGGTGAAGGAGGAGTGAGTGTGGGTCGGAGAAGGAGAAGTGAGTGTGGGTTGGAGAAGGAGAAGTTAGTGTGGGTCAGAGAACAAGAAGTGGGTGTGGCCTGGAGAAGGAGAAGTGATTGTGGGTCGGAGATGGAGGAGTGAGTGTGGGTCGGAGAAGGAGAAGTGAGTGTGGGTCAGAGAAGGAGGAGCGAGTGTGGGTCAGAGAAGGAGAAGTGAATGTGGGCTGGAGAAGGAGAAGTGTGTGTGCGTCGGAGAAGCAGAAGTGAGTGTGGATTGGAGAAGGAGAAGTGAGAGTGGGTCAGAGAAGGTGGAGTGAGTGTGGGTCAGAGAAGGAGAAGTGAATGTGGATTGGAGAAGGAGAAGTGAGTGTGGGTCAGAGAAGGAGAAGTGAGTGTGGTTCGGAGAAGGAGGAGTGAGTGTTGGTCGGAGAAGGAGAAGTGGTTGTGTGTTGGAAAAGGAGAAGTGGGTGTGGGTTGGAGAAGGTAAAGCTGGATGCAGACCGTGCTGCCACCTGTTACTCGAAGACATCGGAGTTGATGTGCAAATGCAGTGTGCAGTGTCACTGTGACTGACTGTCTTGGACACTTCACTTGTAATCGCCTGACCCTGTTGGACATGGATAATGTGAGAGGCTGCAGGCCTATTTCCTTGTTTGGTAGTGAGACAGGCAACGAGGCAGCAGTGTGGTCTTGGTTGTAGTGTGGACTTGGTCTCCAGCAGGCTTGGTGAGCTCTACCTTGTTGAGACCCAGCGCCAACTCTCAGATACCTCCTCTTACTTAACCCTGGAACAGTACCCCACTAAGGAATACCAGGCCAATGTCTCCCACACCATCACCAATGTTATTGATTCTGGGGATCTCCCGTCCACCGCCACCAACCCCATATTTCCTACATCCCGCACCTCCCGTTTCTACCTCCTACCCAAGAACCATAAACCTGCCTGTCCAGGTAGACCCATTTTTTCTGCTTGTTCCTTCCCCACTGAACTTGTATCTACATATCTTGACTCAGTTTTAACCCCCTGGTTTAGATCCTTCCTACCTACATCCATGACACTTCACATGCTCTTGATCTTTTTGATGATTTCAAGTTCTCTGACCCCAAGCATCTTATTTTCACCATGGATGTCCAGACTGTGTACACCTCCATCCTCACCAGCAAGGCCTCAAAGCTGTCCATTTTTTTCTGGACACCAGACCTAACGAGTTCCCCTCCACCATTACTCTCCTTCGTCTAGCGGAACTTGTCCTCACTCTCAATAATTTTTCCTTTGTCTCCTCCCACTTCCTTCGGCACTCTCCTAACACTGGATCACCCACAGCTCAGTGTGGAGAGGCTGCTTCTCAGGGCTTACAGAGGGTAGGCTGTGGGGAACGGTGTTGCTGCTCAGTGCTGATATGTGGGACTGTTATTGATTATGACATTTGCCTCCGCCTTCACAGAGGAGAAAGATGTTGAAGATCAACATCTTAAACCTTGCACAGAACTCAGGGACTGATCCCTAACTTTCCATAATCTTGCTGTGACGACCTCAAGCAATTGGAGAGATTGCACTCAACACCAGAAAGACCAAGGAATTGACTGTGGTTTTCAAATTAAATAAACAGTGAGAAAAAGGGAGAGCAAAAATAACAAGGTAGAACCCATGGGTCCATTGCCCATTCAGAAATCTGATGGCAATAGGGAAGAAGCTGTTCCTAAAATGTTGTGTGTTTCTTCAAGCTCTTGTACTTGCTATCTGATGGTAGCAATGAGAAGCCAAAGACCAGAACAGGCAACACACTGAACCACTGTTACACCACCATCAAGAACACTTACCATTCGATCCCATGGCCACAATTTAGAAAGTTGATCACCTGGCTGTACTTCTACTTCCAGTGTACAGGCAGACACTGAGGACCATAGCACTGATGGTGAAAACCATGAAGGTATGGATAAGGGGGGCAGAGAAGCTCTTACAGGACTACTTTGAACAGGTGGACTGGACAATATTCAGGGATTCATCTTCAAATCTGAATAAGTATGCCACAGGACATGCCCTCTTCTCATTGCCACCATCAAGGATGAGGTACAAGAGCCTAAAGTCACATACTCAACACTTTAGGAATAGCTTCTTCCACTCTGCCTTCAGATTTCTGAACAGATAATCCACGTACAAACACAACTCACTACATTCTTTGCTCTCTTTTTGTACTACTTATTTAATTTAATTTTATATACATATTTCTTATTGTAAGTTATATTTTTTGCACTTTATCGTTGCTGCAAAACAACAAATTTATGCCAGTGATATTAAACTTGATTCTGATTCTAAAGAGGGCATGCCTTGGATGATAGGGATCTTTAACAACAGATGCCGCCTCCTTTTGAAGATGTCCTGGATGCTGGGGAGGCTAGTGTCCATGATGGAGCTGGCTGAGTTAACAACTTTGTAATCCTCTGCAGTGGCCCCTCCATACCAGACAGTGATGCAACCAGTTAGAATGCTCTTCACGGTACATCTGTAAAAATTTGTGACAGTCTTTGGTGACATACTGAATCTCCCCAAACTCCTAATGAGATATAGCCTCTGGTATGTTCTCTTTGTAAATGCATCAATTTGTTGGGCCCAGGATAGACCTTCTTGACTCCGAGGAACTTTCCACTTCTGATCCTTCAGTAGGGACTGGTGTGTGTCCTGAGACTTCCCCTTCTTAAAGTCCACAATCAATGTCTTGGTCTTACTGATGTTGAGTGCAAGGTTGTTGTTGTGACACCACTCAACCAACCAATCTGTCTCATTCCTGTACATCTTCTCGTCATCATCTGAGTTTCTGCTGACAATAGTTGTGTCATTGGCAAATTTATACATGGTGTTTGTGCTGTGCCTGACCACCAAGTCATGCATGTAGTGAGAGTAGGACAGTAGGCTAAGCACACATCCTTGAGGCGCACCAGTGTTGACTGTCAGCAAGGACGGAATGTTATTTCTGATCCACACTGACTGTGGTCTCTCGATGAGGAAGTCAAAGACCCAGTTGCAGAGGTAGGTACAGAGGTTCAGGTTTTGAATCTTATTGATTAGTACCAGTAGGATGTCTGTGTTGAATACTGAATTGTAATCAATAAATAGCAACCTGATGTAGGTATTGGAGTTGTCCAGGTGATCCAAGGCAGAGGGGAGAGCCAGCGAGATTGTATCTGCTGTTGACCTATTGTGGCAGTAGGCAAATGGCAGCAGGTCCAGGTCCTTGATTAGACAAGAATTAATTCTAGCTATAATCAAACTCTTAAAGCACTTCATCACAGTGGATGCGAGAGCAAATAGGCAGCTCAACCTACACTTCTTGGGTGTGGATATAATTAATACTATTTTGAAGCAGATGACTGCAGCAGTGAGATTTTTAAGATGTTCTAGACACTCCACCCAGTTGATTGGCACAGATTCTCAGTGACTAATCAGTACACTGTCTATAGAAGACCGTCTATAACTTTACAGTACTCTTAAAATAACTTCTTTAGTCTTCACTGTAGGTCATACCTAGACTTTTTGTAGAGTTCTAGATCATCGGTCTTGAACGCCATAGATATAACCATCAGCAGACTGTAAATTTCATTGTTAATCCATGGCATTTGGATTGGGTATGTCTGGTATGTTCTCTAAGGTGCACACTCATCCAACACAGGTCTCGATGGAAGGTCCTGTGTCTGCAATGCAATGCAGATAGTCCTGTGTTTGTATAGGAGGAGGAATGGTTCTGTACCTCTATAGGAGGATGCATGTCCTGTTTTTGTACAGGTTGATGGAAGTCCTGTGTTTGCACAGGACGGAAGGAAGGTACTGTAGGTGGAAGTTCCTGTGCTTCTGCAGGTGCATGAAGGGTCCTGTCTTTGCAAAGTAGATAGCAAGTTCCTACATTTGTACAGGGCAAAGAAATATCATGTGTTTGGTGCAGTGTATGTACAGGGGGCTGGAATGTCCAGTGTTTGCACAGGGGATGGAATGTCCAGTGTTTGTATGGGTAATGGAAGGTCCTGTGTTTGTACAGGTGATATAATGTCCAGTATTTCTACAGGTGATGGAAGGTCCAGTTTTAATACGAGTGACGGAATGTCCAGTGTTTGTACAGGAGATGGAATGTCCAGTGTTTGCACAGGTGATGGAATGTCCAGTGTTTGTATGGGTAATGGAAGGTCCTGTGTTTGTACAGGTGATAGAATGTCCAGAAATTGTACAGGTGATGGAAGGTCCAGTTTTAATACGAGTGATGGAATGTCCAGTGTGTGTACAGGTGATGGAATGTCCAGTGTGTGTACAGGTGATGGAATGTCCAGTGTTTGTACAGGTGATGGAATGTCCAGTGTGTGTACAGGTGATGGAATGTCCAGTGTGTGTACAGGTGATGGAATGTCCAGTGTGTGTACAGGTGATGGAAGGACCAGTGTGTGTACAGGTGATGGAATGTCCAGTGTGTGTACAGGTGATGGAAGGACCAGTGTGTGTACAGGTGATGGAAGGACCAGTGTGTGTACAGGTGATGGAATGTCCAGTGTGTGTACAGGTGATGGAAGGACCAGTGTGTGTACAGGTGATGGAATGTCCAGTGTGTGTACAGGTGATGGAAGGACCAGTGTGTGTACAGGTGATGGAATGTCCAGTGTGTGTACAGGTGATGGAATGTCCAGTGTGTGTACAGGTGATGGAATGTCCAGTGTGTGTACAGGTGATGGAAGGACCAGTGTGTGTACAGGTGATGGAATGTCCAGTGTGTGTACAGGTGATGGAATGTCCAGTGTGTATACAGGTGATGGAATGTCCAGTGTGTGTACAGGTGATGGAATGTCCAGTGTGTGTACAGGTGATGGAAGGACCAGTGTGTGTACAGGTGATGGAAGGACCAGTGTGTGTACAGGTGATGGAATGTCCAGTGTGTGTACAGGTGATGGAAGGACCAGTGTGTGTACAGGTGATAGAATGTCCAGTGTGTGTACAGGTGATGGAATGTCCAGTGTGTGTACAGGTGATGGAAGGACCAGTGTGTGTACAGGTGATGGAAGGACCAGTGTGTGTACAGGTGATGGAAGGACCAGTGTGTGTACAGGTGATGGAATGTCCAGTGTGTGTACAGGTGATGGAATGTCCAGTGTGTGTACAGGTGATGGAATGTCCAGTGTGTGTACAGGTGATGGAAGGACCAGTGTGTGTACAGGTGATGGAATGTCCAGTGTGTGTACAGGTGATGGAAGGACCAGTGTGTGTACAGGTGATGGAAGGACCAGTGTGTGTACAGGTGATGGAATGTCCAGTGTGTGTACAGGTGATGGAAGGACCAGTGTGTGTACAGGTGATGGAAGGACCAGTGTGTGTACAGGTGATGGAATGTCCAGTGTGTGTACAGGTGATGGAAGGACCAGTGTGTGTACAGGTGATGGAATGTCCAGTGTGTGTACAGGTGATGGAATGTCCAGTGTGTGTACAGGTGATGGAATGTCTAGTGTGTGTACAGGTGATGGAATGTCCAGTGTGTGTACAGGTGATGGAATGTCCAGTGTGTGTACAGGTGATGGAATGTCCAGTGTGTGTACAGGTGATGGAAGGACCAGTGTGTGTACAGGTGATGGAATGTCCAGTGTGTGTACAGGTGATGGAAGGACCAATGTGTGTACAGGTGATGGAATGTCCAGTGTGTGTACAGGTGATGGAAGGACCAGTATGTGTACAGGTGATGGAATGTCCAGTGTGTGTACAGGTGATGGAATGTCCAGTGTGTGTACAGGTGATGGAAGGACCAGTGTGTGTACAGGTGATGGAAGGACCAGTGTGTGTACAGGTGATGGAATGTCCAGTGTGTGTACAGGTGATGGAAGGACCAGTGTGTGTACAGGTGATGGAATGTCCAGTGTGTGTACAGGTGATGGAAGGACCGGTGTGTGTACAGGTGATGGAATGTCCAGTGTGTGTACAGGTGATGGAATGTCCAGTGTGTGTACAGGTGATGGAATGTCCAGTGTGTGTACAGGTGATGGAAGGACCAGTGTGTGTACAGGTGATGGAAGGACCAGTGTGTGTACAGGTGATGGAATGTCCAGTGTGTGTACAGGTGATGGAATGTCCAGTGTGTGTACAGGTGATGGAATGTCCAGTGTGTGTACAGGTGATGGAATGTCCAGTGTGTGTACAGGTGATGGAAGGACCAGTGTGTGTACAGGTGATGGAAGGACCAGTGTGTGTACAGGTGATAGAATGTCCAGTGTGTGTACAGGTGATGGAAGGACCAGTGTGTGTACAGGTGATGGAATGTCCAGTGTGTGTTCAGGTGATGGAAGGACCAGTGTGTGTACAGGTGATGGAATGTCCAGTGTGTGTACAGGTGATGGAATGTCCAGTGTGTGTACAGGTGATGGAATGTCCAGTGTGTGTACAGGTGATGGAAGGACCAGTGTGTGTACAGGTGATGGAATGTCCAGTGTGTGTACAGGTGATGGAAGGACCAGTGTGTGTACAGGTGATGGAATGTCCAGTGTGTGTACAGGTGATGGAAGGACCAGTGTGTGTACAGGTGATGGAATGTCCAGTGTGTGTACAGGTGATGGAATGTCCAGTGTGTGTACAGGTGATGGAATGTCCAGTGTGTGTACAGGTGATGGAAGGACCAGTGTGTGTACAGGTGATGGAATGTCCAGTGTGTGTACAGGTG
Source organism: Hemitrygon akajei (assembly GCF_048418815.1). Classification (NCBI taxonomy): domain Eukaryota; kingdom Metazoa; phylum Chordata; class Chondrichthyes; order Myliobatiformes; family Dasyatidae; genus Hemitrygon; species Hemitrygon akajei. The sequence goes on along the minus strand of NC_133129.1, from coordinate 112,131,023 downwards.
ATGGAAGGACCAGTGTGTGTACAGGTGATGGAATGTCCAGTGTGTGTACAGGTGATGGAATGTCCAGTGTGTGTACAGGTGATGGAATGTCCAGTGTGTGTACAGGTGATGGAAGGACCAGTGTGTGTACAGGTGATGGAATGTCCAGTGTGTGTACAGGTGATGGAATGTCCAGTGTGTGTACAGGTGATGGAATGTCCAGTGTGTGTACAGCTGATGGAAGGACCAGTGTGTGTACAGCTGATGGAAGGACCAGTGTGTGTACAGGTGATGGAATGTCCAGTGTGTGTACAGGTGATGGAATGTCCAGTGTATGTACAGGTGATGGAAGGACCAGTGTGTGTACAGGTGATGGAATGTCCAGTGTGTGTACAGGTGATGGAAGGACCAGTGTGTGTACAGGTGATGGAATGTCCAGTGTGTGTACAGGTGATGGAAGGACCAGTGTGTGTACAGGTGATGGAATGTCCAGTGTGTGTACAGGTGATGGAATGTCCAGTGTGTGTACAGGTGATGGAAGGACCAGTGTGTGTACAGGTGATGGAAGGACCAGTGTGTGTACAGGTGATGGAATGTCCAGTGTGTGTACAGGTGATGGAAGGACCAGTGTGTGTACAGGTGATGGAAGGACCAGTGTGTGTACAGGTGATGGAATGTCCAGTGTGTGTACAGGTGATGGAAGGACCAGTGTGTGTACAGGTGATGGAATGTCCAGTGTGTGTACAGGTGATGGAATGTCCAGTGTGTGTACAGGTGATGGAATGTCCAGTGTGTGTACAGGTGATGGAAGGACCAGTGTGTGTACAGGTGATAGAATGTCCAGTGTGTGTACAGGTGATGGAATGTCCAGTGTGTGTACAGGTGATGGAATGTCCAGTGTGTGTACAGGTGATGGAAGGACCAGTGTGTGTACAGGTGATGGAAGGACCAGTGTGTGTACAGGTGATGGAATGTCTAGTGTGTGTACAGGTGATGGAATGTTCAGTGTTTGTACAGGGTATGGAATGTCCAGTGTTTGTACAGGTGAAGGAATGTCCAGTTTTTGTACAGGTGATGGAATGTTCAGTGTTTGTACAGGGTATGGAATGTCCAGTGTTTGTACAGGTGAAGGAATGGCCAGTTTTTGTACAGGTGATGGAATGTTCAGTGTTTGTACAGGGTATGGAATGTCCAGTGTTTGTACAGGTGATGGAATGTCCAGTGTGTGTACAGGTGATGGAATGTCCAGTGTGTGTACAGGTGATGGAAGGACCAGTGTGTGTACAGGTGATGGAAGGACCAGTGTGTGTACAGGTGATGGAAGGACCAGTGTGTGTACAGGTGATGGAATGTCCAGTGTGTGTACAGGTGATGGAATGTCCAGTGTGTGTACAGGTGATGGAATGTCCAGTGTGTGTACAGGTGATGGAAGGACCAGTGTGTGTACAGGTGATAGAATGTCCAGTGTGTGTACAGGTGATGGAATGTCCAGTGTGTGTACAGGTGATGGAATGTCCAGTGTGTGTACAGGTGATGGAAGGACCAGTGTGTGTACAGGTGATGGAAGGACCAGTGTGTGTACAGGTGATGGAATGTCTAGTGTGTGTACAGGTGATGGAATGTTCAGTGTTTGTACAGGTGATGGAATGTCCAGTGTTTGTACAGGTGAAGGAATGTCCAGTTTTTGTACAGGTGATGGAATGTTCAGTGTTTGTACAGGGTATGGAATGTCCAGTGTTTGTACAGGTGAAGGAATGTCCAGTTTTTGTACAGGTGATGGAATGTTCAGTGTTTGTACAGGGTATGGAATGTCCAGTGTTTGTACAGGTGATGGAATGTCCAGTGTGTGTACAGGTGATGGAATGTCCAGTGTGTGTACAGGTGATGGAAGGACCAGTGTGTGTACAGGTGATGGAAGGACCAGTGTGTGTACAGGTGATGGAATGTCCAGTGTGTGTACAGGTGATGGAATGTCCAGTGTGTGTACAGGTGATGGAATGTGCAGTGTGTGCACAGGTGATGGAATGTCCAGTGTGTGTACAGGTGATGGAATGTCCAGTGTGTGTACAGGTGATGGAATGTCCAGTGTGTGTACAGGTGATGGAAGGACCAGTGTGTGTACAGGTGATGGAATGTCCAGTGTGTGTACAGGTGATGGAATGTCCAGTGTGTGTACAGGTGATGGAAGGACCAGTGTGTGTACAGGTGATGGAAGGACCAGTGTGTGTACAGGTGATGGAATGTCTAGTGTGTGTACAGGTGATGGAATGTTCAGTGTTTGTACAGGGTATGGAATGTCCAGTGTTTGTACAGGTGAAGGAATGTCCAGTTTTTGTACAGGTGATGGAATGTTCAGTGTTTGTACAGGGTATGGAATGTCCAGTGTTTGTACAGGTGAAGGAATGTCCAGTTTTTGTACAGGTGATGGAATGTTCAGTGTTTGTACAGGGTATGGAATGTCCAGTGTTTGTACAGGTGATGGAATGTCCAGTGTGTGTACAGGTGATGGAAGGACCAGTGTGTGTACAGGTGATGGAATGTCCAGTGTTTGTACAGGTGATGGAATGTCCAGTGTGTGTACAGGTGAAGGAATGTCCAGTTTTTGTACAGGTGATGGAATGTTCAGTGTTTGTACAGGGTATGGAATGTCCAGTGTTTGTACAGGTGATGGAATGTCCAGTGTGTGTACAGGTGATGGAAGGACCAGTGTGTGTACAGGTGATGGAAGGACCAGTGTGTGTACAGGTGATGGAAGGACCAGTGTGTGTACAGGTGATGGAATGTCCAGTGTGTGTACAGGTGATGGAAGGACTAGTGTGTGTACAGGTGATGGAAGGTACAGTGTGTGTACAGGTGTTGGAATGTCCAGTGTGTGTACAGGTGATGGAATGTCCCGTGTGTGTACAGGTGATGGAATGTCCAGTGTGTGAACAGGTGATGGAAGGACCAGTGTGTGTACAGGTGATGGAAGGACCAGTGTGTGTACAGGTGATGGAAGGACCAGTGTGTGTACAGGTGATGGAATGTCCAGTGTGTGTACAGGTGATGGAATGTCCAGTGTGTGTACAGGTGATGGAATGTCCAGTGTGTTTACAGGTGATGGAATGTCCAGTGTGTGTACAGGTGATGGAAGGACCAGTATGTGTACAGGTGATAGAATGTCCAGTGTGTGTACAGGTGATGGAAGGACCAGTGTGTGTACAGGTGATGGAATGTCCAGTGTGTGTACAGGTGAAGGAATGTCCAGTTTTTGTACAGGTGATGGAATGTTCAGTGTTTGTACAGGGTATGGAATGTCCAGTGTTTGTACAGGTGAAGGAATGTCCAGTTTTTGTACAGGTGATGGAATGTTCAGTGTTTGTACAGGGTATGGAATGTCCAGTGTTTGTACAGGTGATGGAATGTCCAGTGTGTGTACAGGTGATGGAAGGACCAGTGTGTGTACAGGTGATGGAATGTCCAGTGTTTGTACAGGTGATGGAATGTCCAGTGTGTGTACAGGTGAAGGAATGTCCAGTTTTTGTACAGGTGATGGAAGGACCAGTGTGTGTACAGGTGATGGAAGGACCAGTGTGTGTACAGGTGATGGAATGTCCAGTGTGTGTACAGGTGATGGAAGGACTAGTGTGTGTACAGGTGATGGAAGGTACAGTGTGTGTACAGGTGTTGGAATGTCCAGTGTGTGTACAGGTGATGGAATGTCCCGTGTGTGTACAGGTGATGGAATGTCCAGTGTGTGTACAGGTGATGGAAGGACCAGTGTGTGTACAGGTGATGGAAGGACCAGTGTGTGTACAGGTGATGGAAGGACCAGTGTGTGTACAGGTGATGGAATGTCCAGTGTGTGTACAGGTGATGGAATGTCCAGTGTGTGTACAGGTGATGGAATGTCCAGTGTGTTTACAGGTGATGGAATGTCCAGTGTGTGTACAGGTGATGGAAGGACCAGTATGTGTACAGGTGATAGAATGTCCAGTGTGTGTACAGGTGATGGAAGGACCAGTGTGTGTACAGGTGATGGAATGTCCAGTGTGTGTACAGGTGATGGAAGGACCAGTGTGTGTACAGGTGATGGAATGTCCAGTGTGTGTACAGGTGATGGAAGGACCAGTGTGTGTACAGGTGATGGAAGGACCAGTGTGTGTACAGGTGATGGAATGTCCAGTGTGTGTACAGGTGATGGAATGTCCAGTGTGTGTACAGGTGATGGAATGTCCAGTGTTTGTACAGGTGATGGAATGTCTAGTGTGTGTACAGGGGATGGAAGGACCAGTGTGTGTACAGGTGATGGAATGTCCAGTGTGTGTACAGGTGATGGAAGGACCAGTGTGTGTACAGGTGATGGAATGTCCAGTGTGTGTACAGGTGATGGAATGTCCAGTGTGTGTACAGGTGATGGAATGTCCAGTGTGTGTACAGGTGATGGAAGGACCAGTGTGTGTACAGGTGATGGAATGTCCAGTGTGTGTACAGGTGATGGAAGGACCACTGTGTGTACAGGTGATGGAATGTCCAGTGTGTGTACAGGTGATGGAAGGACCAGTGTGTGTACAGGTGATGGAATGTCCAGTGTGTGTACAGGTGATGGAATGTCCAGTGTGTGTACAGGTGATGGAATGTCCAGTGTGTGTACAGGTGATGGAAGGACCAGTGTGTGTACAGGTGATGGAATGTCTAGTGTGTGTACAGGTGATGGAATGTCCAGTGTGTGTACAGGTGATGGAATGTCCAGTGTGTGTACAGGTGATGGAATGTCCAGTGTGTGTACAGGTGATGGAAGGACCAGTGTGTGTACAGGTGATGGAATGTCTAGTGTGTGTACAGGTGATGGAATGTTCAGTGTTTGTACAGGTGATGGAATGTTCAGTGTGTGTACAGGTGATGGAATGTCCAGTGTGTGTACAGGTGATGGAATGTCCAGTGTGTGTACAGGTGATGGAATGTCCAGTGTGTGTACAGGTGATGGAAGGACCAGTGTGTGTACAGGTGATGGAATGTCTAGTGTGTGTACAGGTGATGGAATGTTCAGTGTTTGTACAGGTGATGGAATGTTCAGTGTTTGTACAGGGTATGGAATGTCCAGTGTGTGTACAGGTGATGGAATGTCCAGTGTGTGTACAGGTGATGGAATGTCCAGTGTGTGTACAGGTGATGGAAGGACCAGTGTGTGTACAGGTGATGGAATGTCCAGTGTGTGTACAGGTGATGGAATGTCCAGTGTTTGTACAGGTGATGGAATGTCCAGTGTTTGTACAGGTGATGGAAGGACCAGTGTGTGTACAGGTGATGGAATGTCCAGTGTGTGTACAGGTGATGGAATGTCCAGTGTGTGTACAGGTGATGGAATGTCCAGTGTGTGTACAGGTGATAGAATGTCCAGTGTGTGTACAGGTGATGGAATGACCAGTGTGTGTACAGGTGATGGAATGTCCAGTGTGTGTACAGGTGATGGAATGTCCAGTGTGTGTACAGGTGATGGAATGTCCAGTGTGTGTACAGGTGAAGGAATGTCCAGTGTGTGTACAGGTGATGGAATGTCCAGTGTGTGTACAGGTGATTGAATGTCCAGTGTGTGTACAGGTGATGGAAGGACCAGTGTGTGTACAGGTGATGGAATGTCCAGTGTGTGTACAGGTGATGGAAGGACCAGTGTGTGTACAGGTGATGGAATGTCCAGTGTGTGTACAGGTGATGGAAGGACCAGTGTGTGTACAGGTGATGGAATGTCCAGTGTGTGTACAGGTGATGGAAGGACCAGTGTGTGTACAGGTGATGGAATGTCCAGTGTGTGTACAGGTGATGGAATGTCCAGTGTGTGTACAGGTGATGGAAGGACCAGTGTGTGTACAGGTGATGGAATGTCCAGTGTGTGTACAGGTGATGGAAGGACCAGTGTGTGTACAGGTGATTGAAGGACCAGTGTGTGTACAGGTGATGGAATGTCCAGTGTGTGTACAGGTGATGGAAGGACCAGTGTGTGTACAGGTGATGGAATGTCCAGTGTTTGTACAGGTGATGGAAGGACCAGTGTGTGTACAGGTGATGGAATGTCCAGTGTGTGTACAGGTGATGGAAGGACCAGTGTGTGTACAGGTGATGGAATGACCAGTGTGTGTACAGGTGATGGAAGGACCAGTGTGTGTACAGGTGATGGAAGGACCAGTGTGTGTACAGGTGATGGAATGTCCAGTGTGTGTACAGGTGATGGAATGTCCAGTGTGTGTACAGGTGATGGAATGTGCAGTGTGTGTACAGGTGAGGGAAGGACCAGTGTGTGTACAGGTGATGGAATGTCCAGTGTGTGTACAGGTGATGGAATGTCCAGTGTGTGTACAGGTGATGGAATGTCCAGTGTGTGTACAGGTGATGGAAGGACCAGTGTGTGTACAGGTGATGGAATGTCCAGTGTGTGTACAGGTGAAGGAAGGACCAGTGTGTGTACAGGTGATGGAAGGACCAGTGTGTGTACAGGTGATGGAATGTCCAGTGTGTGTACAGGTGATGGAATGTCCAGTGTGTGTACAGGTGATGGAAGGACCAGTGTGTGTACAGGTGATGGAATGTCCAGTGTGTGTACAGGTGATGGAAGGACCAGTGTGTGTACAGGTGATGGAATGTCCAGTGTGTGTACAGGTGATGGAAGGACCAGTGTGTGTACAGGTGATGGAAGGACCAGTGTGTGTACAGGTGATGGAATGTCCAGTGTGTGTACAGGTGATGGAAGGACCAGTGTGTGTACAGGTGATGGAATGTCCAGTGTGTGTACAGGTGATGGAAGGACCAGTGTGTGTACAGGTGATGGAAGGACCAGTGTGTGTACAGGTGATAGAATGTCCAGTGTGTGTACAGGTGATGGAATGTCCAGTGTGTGTACAGGTGATGGAATGTCCAGTGTGTGTACAGGTGATGGAAGGACCAGTGTGTGTACAGGTGATGGAAGGACCAGTGTGTGTACAGGTGATGGAATGTCTAGTGTGTGTACAGGTGATGGAATGTTCAGTGTTTGTACAGGGTATGGAATGTCCAGTGTTTGTACAGGTGAAGGAATGTCCAGTTTTTGTACAGGTGATGGAATGTTCAGTGTTTGTACAGGGTATGGAATGTCCAGTGTTTGTACAGGTGAAGGAATGGCCAGTTTTTGTACAGGTGATGGAATGTTCAGTGTTTGTACAGGGTATGGAATGTCCAGTGTTTGTACAGGTGATGGAATGTCCAGTGTGTGTACAGGTGATGGAATGTCCAGTGTGTGTACAGGTAATGGAAGGACCAGTGTGTGCACAGGTGATGGAATGTCCAGTGTGTGTACAGGTGATGGAATGTGCAGTGTGTGTACAGGTGATGGAATGTCCAGTGTGTGTACAGGTGATGGAATGTCCAGTGTGTGTACAGGTGATGGAATGTCCAGTGTGTGTACAGGTGATGGAAGGACCAGTGTGTGTACAGGTGATGGAATGTCCAGTGTGTGTACAGGTGATGGAATGTCCAGTGTGTGTACAGGTGATGGAATGTCCAGTGTGTGTACAGGTGATGGAAGGACCAGTGTGTGTACAGGTGATGGAAGGACCAGTGTGTGTACAGGTGATGGAATGTCTAGTGTGTGTACAGGTGATGGAATGTTCAGTGTTTGTACAGGGTATGGAATGTCCAGTGTTTGTACAGGTGAAGGAATGTCCAGTTTTTGTACAGGTGATGGAATGTTCAGTGTTTGTACAGGGTATGGAATGTCCAGTGTTTGTACAGGTGAAGGAATGTCCAGTTTTTGTACAGGTGATGGAATGTTCAGTGTTTGTACAGGGTATGGAATGTCCAGTGTTTGTACAGGTGATGGAATGTCCAGTGTGTGTACAGGTGATGGAAGGACCAGTGTGTGTACAGGTGATGGAATGTCCAGTGTTTGTACAGGTGATGGAATGTCCAGTGTGTGTACAGGTGAAGGAATGTCCAGTTTTTGTACAGGTGATGGAATGTTCAGTGTTTGTACAGGGTATGGAATGTCCAGTGTTTGTACAGGTGATGGAATGTCCAGTGTGTGTACAGGTGATGGAAGGACCAGTGTGTGTACAGGTGATGGAAGGACCAGTGTGTGTACAGGTGATGGAAGGACCAGTGTGTGTACAGGTGATGGAATGTCCAGTGTGTGTACAGGTGATGGAAGGACTAGTGTGTGTACAGGTGATGGAAGGTACAGTGTGTGTACAGGTGATGGAATGTCCAGTGTGTGTACAGGTGATGGAATGTCCCGTGTGTGTACAGGTGATGGAATGTCCAGTGTGTGTACAGGTGATGGAAGGACCAGTGTGTGTACAGGTGATGGAAGGACCAGTGTGTGTACAGGTGATGGAAGGACCAGTGTGTGTACAGGTGATGGAAGGACCAGTGTGTGTACAGGTGATGGAAGGACCAGTGTTTGTACAGGGTATGGAATGTCCAGTGTTTGTACAGGTGAAGGAATGTCCAGTTTTTGTACAGGTGATGGAATGTTCAGTGTTTGTACAGGGTATGGAATGTCCAGTGTTTGTACAGGTGAAGGAATGTCCAGTTTTTGTACAGGTGATGGAATGTTCAGTGTTTGTACAGGGTATGGAATGTCCAGTGTTTGTACAGGTGATGGAATGTCCAGTGTGTGTACAGGTGATGGAATGTCCAGTGTGTGTACAGGTGATGGAAGGACCAGTGTGTGTACAGGTGATGGAAGGACCAGTGTGTGTACAGGTGATGGAATGTCCAGTGTGTGTACAGGTGATGGAATGTCCAGTGTGTGTACAGGTGATGGAATGTGCAGTGTGTGTACAGGTGATGGAATGTCCAGTGTGTGTACAGGTGATGGAATGTCCAGTGTGTGTACAGGTGATGGAATGTCCAGTGTGTGTACAGGTGATGGAAGGACCAGTGTGTGTACAGGTGATGGAATGTCCAGTGTGTGTACAGGTGATGGAATGTCCAGTGTGTGTACAGGTGATGGAATGTCCAGTGTGTGTACAGGTGATGGAATGTCCAGTGTGTGTACAGGTGATGGAAGGACCAGTGTGTGTACAGGTGATGGAAGGACCAGTGTGTGTACAGGTGATGGAATGTCTAGTGTGTGTACAGGTGATGGAATGTTCAGTGTTTGTACAGGGTATGGAATGTCCAGTGTTTGTACAGGTGAAGGAATGTCCAGTTTTTGTACAGGTGATGGAATGTTCAGTGTTTGTACAGGGTATGGAATGTCCAGTGTTTGTACAGGTGAAGGAATGTCCAGTTTTTGTACAGGTGATGGAATGTTCAGTGTTTGTACAGGGTATGGAATGTCCAGTGTTTGTACAGGTGATGGAATGTCCAGTGTGTGTACAGGTGATGGAAGGACCAGTGTGTGTACAGGTGATGGAATGTCCAGTGTTTGTACAGTTGATGGAATGTCCAGTGTGTGTACAGGTGAAGGAATGTCCAGTTTTTGTACAGGTGATGGAATGTTCAGTGTTTGTACAGGGTATGGAATGTCCAGTGTTTGTACAGGTGATGGAATGTCCAGTGTGTGTACAGGTGATGGAAGGACCAGTGTGTGTACAGGTGATGGAAGGACCAGTGTGTGTACAGGTGATGGAAGGACCAGTGTGTGTACAGGTGATGGAATGTCCAGTGTGTGTACAGGTGATGGAAGGACTAGTGTGTGTACAGGTGATGGAAGGTACAGTGTGTGTACAGGTGATGGAATGTCCAGTGTGTGTACAGGTGATGGAATGTCCAGTGTGTGTACAGGTGATGGAATGTCCCGTGTGTGTACAGGTGATGGAATGTCCAGTGTGTGTACAGGTGATGGAAGGACCAGTGTGTGTACAGGTGATGGAAGGACCAGTGTGTGTACAGGTGATGGAAGGACCAGTGTGTGTACAGGTGATGGAATGTCCAGTGTGTGTACAGGTGATGGAATGTCCAGTGTGTGTACAGGTGATGGAATGTCCAGTGTGTTTACAGGTGATGGAATGTCCAGTGTGTGTACAGGTGATGGAAGGACCAGTATGTGTACAGGTGATAGAATGTCCAGTGTGTGTACAGGTGATGGAAGGACCAGTGTGTGTACAGGTGATGGAATGTCCAGTGTGTGTACAGGTGATGGAAGGACCAGTGTGTGTACAGGTGATGGAATGTCCAGTGTGTGTACAGGTGATGGAAGGACCAGTGTGTGTACAGGTGATGGAAGGACCAGTGTGTGTACAGGTGATGGAATGTCCAGTGTGTGTACAGGTGATGGAATGTCCAGTGTGTGTACAGGTGATGGAATGTCCAGTGTTTGTACAGGTGATGGAATGTCTAGTGTGTGTACAGGGGATGGAAGGACCAGTGTGTGTACAGGTGATGGAATGTCCAGTGTGTGTACAGGTGATGGAAGGACCAGTGTGTGTACAGGTGATGGAATGTCCAGTGTGTGTACAGGTGATGGAATGTCCAGTGTGTGTACAGGTGATGGAATGTCCAGTGTGTGTACAGGTGATGGAAGGACCAGTGTGTGTACAGGTGATGGAATGTCCAGTGTGTGTACAGGTGATGGAAGGACCAGTGTGTGTACAGGTGATGGAATGTCCAGTGTGTGTACAGGTGATGGAAGGACCAGTGTGTGTACAGGTGATGGAATGTCCAGTGTGTGTACAGGTGATGGAATGTCCAGTGTGTGTACAGGTGATGGAATGTCCAGTGTGTGTACAGGTGATGGAAGGACCAGTGTGTGTACAGGTGATGGAATGTCTAGTGTGTGTACAGGTGATGGAATGTCCAGTGTGTGTACAGGTGATGGAATGTCCAGTGTGTGTACAGGTGATGGAATGTCCAGTGTGTGTACAGGTGATGGAAGGACCAGTGTGTGTACAGGTGATGGAATGTCTAGTGTGTGTACAGGTGATGGAATGTTCAGTGTTTGTACAGGTGATGGAATGTTCAGTGTGTGTACAGGTGATGGAATGTCCAGTGTGTGTACAGGTGATGGAATGTCCAGTGTGTGTACAGGTGATGGAATGTCCAGTGTGTGTACAGGTGATGGCATGTCCAGTGTGTGTACAGGTGATGGAAGGACCAGTGTGTGTACAGGTGATGGAATGTCTAGTGTGTGTACAGGTGATGGAATGTTCAGTGTTTGTACAGGTGATGGAATGTTCAGTGTTTGTACAGGGTATGGAATGTCCAGTGTGTGTACAGGTGATGGAATGTCCAGTGTGTGTACAGGTGATGGAATGTCCAGTGTGTGTACAGGTGATGGAAGGACCAGTGTGTGTACAGGTGATGGAATGTCCAGTGTGTGTACAGGTGATGGAATGTCCTGTGTTTGTACAGGTGATGGAAGGACCAGTGTGTGTACAGGGGATGGAAGGACCAGTGTGTGTACAGGTGATGGAATGTCCAGTGTGTGTACAGGTGATGGAATGTCCAGTGTGTGTACAGGTGATGGAATGTCCAGTGTGTGTACAGGTGATGGAAGGACCAGTGTGAGTACAGGTGATGGAATGTCCAGTGTGTGTACAGGTGATGGAAGGACCAGTGTGTGTACAGGTGATGGAATGTCCAGTGTGTGTACAGGTGATGGAAGGACCAGTGTGTGTACAGGTGATGGAATGTCCAGTGTGTGTACAGGTGATGGAATTTCCAGTGTGTGTACAGGTGATGGAATGTCCAGTGTTTGTACAGGTGATGGAAGGACCAGTGTGTGTACAGGTGATGGAATGTCCAGTGTGTGTACAGGTGATGGAATGTCCAGTGTGTGTACAGGTGATGGAATGTCCAGTGTTTGTACAGGTGATGGAAGGACCAGTGTGTGTACAGGTGATGGAATGTCCAGTGTGTGTACAGGTGATGGAAGGACCAGTGTTTTAAAGTTGATGGAATGTCTAGTGTTTGTACAGGTGAAGGAATGTCCAGTGTGTGTACAGGTGATGGAATGTCCAGTGTGTGTACAGGTGATGGAATGTCCAGTGTGTGTACAGGTGATGGAAGGACCAGTGTGTGTACAGGTGATGGAAGGACCAGTGTGTGTACAGGTGATGGACTGTCCAGTGTGTGTACAGGTGATGGAATGTCCAGTGTGTGTACAGGTGATGGAATGTCCAGTGTTTGTATAGGAGATGGAAGGACCAGTGTGTGTACAGGTGATGGAATGTCCAGTGTTTGTATAGGAGATGGAATGTCCAGTGTGTGTACAGGTGATGGAATGTCCAGTGTGTGTACAGGTGATGGAAGGACCAGTGTGTGTACAGGTGTTGGAACGTCCAGTGTGTGTGCAGGTGATGGAAGGACCAGTGTGTGTACAGGTGATGGAATGTCCAGTGTGTGTACAGGTGATGGAATGTCCAGTGTGTGTACAGGTGATGGAAGGACCAGTGTGTGTACAGGTGATGGAATGTCCAGTGTGTGTACAGGTGATGGAATGTCCAGTGTGTGTACAGGTGATGGAAGGACCAGTGTGTGTACAGGTGATGGAATGTCCAGTGTGTGTACAGGTGATGGAATGTCCAGTGTTTGTACAGGTGATGGAAGGACCAGTGTGTGTACAGGTGATGGAAGGACCAGTGTGTGTACAGGTGATGGAATGTCCAGTGTGTGTACAGGTGATGGAATGTCCAGTGTGTGTACAGGTGATGGAATGTCCAGTGTGTGTACAGGTGATGGAAGGACCAGTGTGAGTACAGGTGATGGAATGTCCAGTGTGTGTACCGGTGATGGAAGGACCAGTGTGTGTACAGGTGATGGAATGTCCAGTGTGTGTACAGGTGATGGAAGGACCAGTGTGTGTACAGGTGATGGAATGTCCAGTGTGTGTACAGGTGATGGAATGTCCAGTGTGTGTACAGGTGATGGAATGTCCAGTGTTTGTACAGGTGATGGAAGGACCAGTGTGTGTACAGGTGATGGAATGTCCAGTGTGTGTACAGGTGATGGAATGTCCAGTGTGTGTACAGGTGATGGAATGTCCAGTGTTTGTACAGGTGATGGAAGGACCAGTGTGTGTACAGGTGATGGAATGTCCAGTGTGTGTACAGGTGATGGAATGTCCAGTGTGTGTACAGGAGATGGAATGTCCAGTGTGTGTACAGGTGATGGAATGTCCAGTGTGTGTACAGGTGATGGAATGTCCAGTGTGTGTACAGGAGATGGAATGTCCAGTGTGTGTACAGGTGATGGAATGTCCAGTGTGTGTACAGGTGATGGAATGTCCAGTGTGTGTACAGGAGATGGAATGTCCAGTGTGTGTACAGGTGATGGAATGTCCAGTGTGTGTACAGGTGATGGAATGTCCAGTGTGTGTACAGGTGATGGAAGGACCAGTGTGTGTACAGGTGATGGAAGGACCAGTGTGTGTACAGGTGATGGACTGTCCAGTGTGTGTACAGGTGATGGAATGTCCAGTGTGTGTACAGGTGATGGAATGTCCAGTGTTTGTATAGGAGATGGAAGGACCAGTGTGTGTACAGGTGATGGAATGTCCAGTGTTTGTATAGGAGATGGAATGTCCAGTGTGTGTACAGGTGATGGAATGTCCAGTGTGTGTACAGGTGATGGAATGTCCAGTGTGTGTACAGGTGATGGAAGGACCAGTGTGTGTACAGGTGATGGAAGGACCAGTGTGTGTACAGGTGATGGAAGGACCAGTGTGTGTACAGGTGATGGAATGTCCAGTGTGTGTACAGGTGATGGAAGGACCAGTGTTTTAAAGTTGATGGAATGTCTAGTGTTTGTACAGGTGAAGGAATGTCCAGTGTGTGTACAGGTGATGGAATGTCCAGTGTGTGTACAGGTGATGGAATGTCCAGTGTGTGTACAGGTGATGGAAGGACCAGTGTGTGTACAGGTGATGGAAGGACCAGTGTGTGTACAGGTGATGGACTGTCCAGTGTGTGTACAGGTGATGGAATGTCCAGTGTGTGTACAGGTGATGGAATGTCCAGTGTTTGTATAGGAGATGGAAGGACCAGTGTGTGTACAGGTGATGGAATGTCCAGTGTTTGTATAGGAGATGGAATGTCCAGTGTGTGTACAGGTGATGGAATGTCCAGTGTGTGTACAGGTGATGGAATGTCCAGTGTGTGTACAGGTGATGGAAGGACCAGTGTGTGTACAGGTGATGGAATGTCCAGTGTGTGTACAGGTGATGGAAGTACCAGTGTGTGTACAGGTGATGGAATGTCCAGTGTGTGTACAGGTGATGGAATGTCCAGTGTGTGTACAGGTGATGGAAGGACCAGTGTGTGTACAGGTGATGGAATGTCCAGTGTGTGTACAGGTGATGGAATGTCCAGTGTGTGTACAGGTGATGGAAGGACCAGTGTGTGTACAGGTGATGGAATGTCCAGTGTGTGTACAGGTGATGGAATGTCCAGTGTTTGTACAGGTGATGGAAGGACCAGTGTGTGTACAGGTGATGGAAGGACCAGTGTGTGTACAGGTGATGGAATGTCCAGTGTGTGTACAGGTGATGGAATGTCCAGTGTGTGTACAGGTGATGGAATGTCCAGTGTGTGTACAGGTGATGGAAGGACCAGTGTGAGTACAGGTGATGGAATGTCCAGTGTGTGTACAGGTGATGGAAGGACCAGTGTGTGTACAGGTGATGGAATGTCCAGTGTGTGTACAGGTGATGGAAGGACCAGTGTGTGTACAGGTGATGGAATGTCCAGTGTGTGTACAGGTGATGGAATGTCCAGTGTGTGTACAGGTGATGGAATGTCCAGTGTTTGTACAGGTGATGGAAGGACCAGTGTGTGTACAGGTGATGGAATGTCCAGTGTGTGTACAGGTGATGGAATGTCCAGTGTGTGTACAGGTGATGGAATGTCCAGTGTTTGTACAGGTGATGGAAGGACCAGTGTGTGTACAGGTGATGGAAGGACCAGTGTGTGTACAGGTGATGGAATGTCCAGTGTGTGTACAGGTGATGGAATGTCCAGTGTGTGTACAGGAGATGGAATGTCCAGTGTGTGTACAGGTGATGGAATGTCCAGTGTGTGTACAGGAGATGGAATGTCCAGTGTGTGTACAGGTGATGGAATGTCCAGTGTGTGTACAGGTGATGGAATGTCCAGTGTGTGTACAGGAGATGGAATGTCCAGTGTGTGTACAGGTGATGGAATGTCCAGTGTGTGTACAGGTGATGGAATGTCCAGTGTGTGTACAGGTGATGGAATGTCCAGTGTGTGTACAGGTGATGGAAGGACCAGTGTGTGTACAGGTGATGGAATGTCCAGTGTGTGTACAGGTGATGGAAGGACCAGTGTGTGTACAGGTGATGGAATGTCCAGTGTGTGTACAGGTGATGGAAGGACCAGTGTGTGTACAGGTGATGGAAGGACCAGTGTGTGTACAGGTGATGGAATGTCCAGTGTGTGTACAGGTGATGGAAGGACCAGTGTGTGTACAGGTGATGGAATGTCCAGTGTGTGTACAGGTGATGGAAGGACCAGTGTGTGTACAGGTGATGGAAGGACCAGTGTGTGTACAGGTGATAGAATGTCCAGTGTGTGTACAGGTGATGGAATGTCCAGTGTGTGTACAGGTGATGGAATGTCCAGTGTGTGTACAGGTGATGGAAGGACCAGTGTGTGTACAGGTGATGGAAGGACCAGTGTGTGTACAGGTGATGGAATGTCTAGTGTGTGTACAGGTGATGGAATGTTCAGTGTTTGTACAGGGTATGGAATGTCCAGTGTTTGTACAGGTGAAGGAATGTCCAGTTTTTGTACAGGTGATGGAATGTTCAGTGTTTGTACAGGGTATGGAATGTCCAGTGTTTGTACAGGTGAAGGAATGGCCAGTTTTTGTACAGGTGATGGAATGTTCAGTGTTTGTACAGGGTATGGAATGTCCAGTGTTTGTACAGGTGATGGAATGTCCAGTGTGTGTACAGGTGATGGAATGTCCAGTGTGTGTACAGGTAATGGAAGGACCAGTGTGTGCACAGGTGATGGAATGTCCAGTGTGTGTACAGGTGATGGAATGTCCAGTGTGTGTACAGGTGATGGAATGTGCAGTGTGTGTACAGGTGATGGAATGTCCAGTGTGTGTACAGGTGATGGAATGTCCAGTGTGTGTACAGGTGATGGAATGTCCAGTGTGTGTACAGGTGATGGAAGGACCAGTGTGTGTACAGGTGATGGAATGTCCAGTGTGTGTACAGGTGATGGAATGTCCAGTGTGTGTACAGGTGATGGAATGTCCAGTGTGTGTACAGGTGATGGAAGGACCAGTGTGTGTACAGGTGATGGAAGGACCAGTGTGTGTACAGGTGATGGAATGTCTAGTGTGTGTACAGGTGATGGAATGTTCAGTGTTTGTACAGGGTATGGAATGTCCAGTGTTTGTACAGGTGAAGGAATGTCCAGTTTTTGTACAGGTGATGGAATGTTCAGTGTTTGTACAGGGTATGGAATGTCCAGTGTTTGTACAGGTGAAGGAATGTCCAGTTTTTGTACAGGTGATGGAATGTTCAGTGTTTGTACAGGGTATGGAATGTCCAGTGTTTGTACAGGTGATGGAATGTCCAGTGTGTGTACAGGTGATGGAAGGACCAGTGTGTGTACAGGTGATGGAATGTCCAGTGTTTGTACAGGTGATGGAATGTCCAGTGTGTG
This sequence comes from Hemitrygon akajei, assembly GCF_048418815.1. NCBI lineage: Eukaryota > Metazoa > Chordata > Chondrichthyes > Myliobatiformes > Dasyatidae > Hemitrygon > Hemitrygon akajei. The sequence goes on along the minus strand of NC_133129.1, from coordinate 112,114,455 downwards.
TACAGGTGAAGGAATGTCCAGTTTTTGTACAGGTGATGGAATGTTCAGTGTTTGTACAGGGTATGGAATGTCCAGTGTTTGTACAGGTGATGGAATGTCCAGTGTGTGTACAGGTGATGGAAGGACCAGTGTGTGTACAGGTGATGGAAGGACCAGTGTGTGTACAGGTGATGGAAGGACCAGTGTGTGTACAGGTGATGGAATGTCCAGTGTGTGTACAGGTGATGGAAGGACTAGTGTGTGTACAGGTGATGGAAGGTACAGTGTGTGTACAGGTGATGGAATGTCCAGTGTGTGTACAGGTGATGGAATGTCCAGTGTGTGTACAGGTGATGGAATGTCCCGTGTGTGTACAGGTGATGGAATGTCCAGTGTGTGTACAGGTGATGGAAGGACCAGTGTGTGTACAGGTGATGGAAGGACCAGTGTGTGTACAGGTGATGGAAGGACCAGTGTGTGTACAGGTGATGGAAGGACCAGTGTGTGTACAGGTGATGGAAGGACCAGTGTTTGTACAGGGTATGGAATGTCCAGTGTTTGTACAGGTGAAGGAATGTCCAGTTTTTGTACAGGTGATGGAATGTTCAGTGTTTGTACAGGGTATGGAATGTCCAGTGTTTGTACAGGTGAAGGAATGTCCAGTTTTTGTACAGGTGATGGAATGTTCAGTGTTTGTACAGGGTATGGAATGTCCAGTGTTTGTACAGGTGATGGAATGTCCAGTGTGTGTACAGGTGATGGAATGTCCAGTGTGTGTACAGGTGATGGAAGGACCAGTGTGTGTACAGGTGATGGAAGGACCAGTGTGTGTACAGGTGATGGAATGTCCAGTGTGTGTACAGGTGATGGAATGTCCAGTGTGTGTACAGGTGATGGAATGTGCAGTGTGTGTACAGGTGATGGAATGTCCAGTGTGTGTACAGGTGATGGAATGTCCAGTGTGTGTACAGGTGATGGAATGTCCAGTGTGTGTACAGGTGATGGAAGGACCAGTGTGTGTACAGGTGATGGAATGTCCAGTGTGTGTACAGGTGATGGAATGTCCAGTGTGTGTACAGGTGATGGAATGTCCAGTGTGTGTACAGGTGATGGAATGTCCAGTGTGTGTACAGGTGATGGAAGGACCAGTGTGTGTACAGGTGATGGAAGGACCAGTGTGTGTACAGGTGATGGAATGTCTAGTGTGTGTACAGGTGATGGAATGTTCAGTGTTTGTACAGGGTATGGAATGTCCAGTGTTTGTACAGGTGAAGGAATGTCCAGTTTTTGTACAGGTGATGGAATGTTCAGTGTTTGTACAGGGTATGGAATGTCCAGTGTTTGTACAGGTGAAGGAATGTCCAGTTTTTGTACAGGTGATGGAATGTTCAGTGTTTGTACAGGGTATGGAATGTCCAGTGTTTGTACAGGTGATGGAATGTCCAGTGTGTGTACAGGTGATGGAAGGACCAGTGTGTGTACAGGTGATGGAATGTCCAGTGTTTGTACAGTTGATGGAATGTCCAGTGTGTGTACAGGTGAAGGAATGTCCAGTTTTTGTACAGGTGATGGAATGTTCAGTGTTTGTACAGGGTATGGAATGTCCAGTGTTTGTACAGGTGATGGAATGTCCAGTGTGTGTACAGGTGATGGAAGGACCAGTGTGTGTACAGGTGATGGAAGGACCAGTGTGTGTACAGGTGATGGAAGGACCAGTGTGTGTACAGGTGATGGAATGTCCAGTGTGTGTACAGGTGATGGAAGGACTAGTGTGTGTACAGGTGATGGAAGGTACAGTGTGTGTACAGGTGATGGAATGTCCAGTGTGTGTACAGGTGATGGAATGTCCAGTGTGTGTACAGGTGATGGAATGTCCCGTGTGTGTACAGGTGATGGAATGTCCAGTGTGTGTACAGGTGATGGAAGGACCAGTGTGTGTACAGGTGATGGAAGGACCAGTGTGTGTACAGGTGATGGAAGGACCAGTGTGTGTACAGGTGATGGAATGTCCAGTGTGTGTACAGGTGATGGAATGTCCAGTGTGTGTACAGGTGATGGAATGTCCAGTGTGTTTACAGGTGATGGAATGTCCAGTGTGTGTACAGGTGATGGAAGGACCAGTATGTGTACAGGTGATAGAATGTCCAGTGTGTGTACAGGTGATGGAAGGACCAGTGTGTGTACAGGTGATGGAATGTCCAGTGTGTGTACAGGTGATGGAAGGACCAGTGTGTGTACAGGTGATGGAATGTCCAGTGTGTGTACAGGTGATGGAAGGACCAGTGTGTGTACAGGTGATGGAAGGACCAGTGTGTGTACAGGTGATGGAATGTCCAGTGTGTGTACAGGTGATGGAATGTCCAGTGTGTGTACAGGTGATGGAATGTCCAGTGTTTGTACAGGTGATGGAATGTCTAGTGTGTGTACAGGGGATGGAAGGACCAGTGTGTGTACAGGTGATGGAATGTCCAGTGTGTGTACAGGTGATGGAAGGACCAGTGTGTGTACAGGTGATGGAATGTCCAGTGTGTGTACAGGTGATGGAATGTCCAGTGTGTGTACAGGTGATGGAATGTCCAGTGTGTGTACAGGTGATGGAAGGACCAGTGTGTGTACAGGTGATGGAATGTCCAGTGTGTGTACAGGTGATGGAAGGACCAGTGTGTGTACAGGTGATGGAATGTCCAGTGTGTGTACAGGTGATGGAAGGACCAGTGTGTGTACAGGTGATGGAATGTCCAGTGTGTGTACAGGTGATGGAATGTCCAGTGTGTGTACAGGTGATGGAATGTCCAGTGTGTGTACAGGTGATGGAAGGACCAGTGTGTGTACAGGTGATGGAATGTCTAGTGTGTGTACAGGTGATGGAATGTCCAGTGTGTGTACAGGTGATGGAATGTCCAGTGTGTGTACAGGTGATGGAATGTCCAGTGTGTGTACAGGTGATGGAAGGACCAGTGTGTGTACAGGTGATGGAATGTCTAGTGTGTGTACAGGTGATGGAATGTTCAGTGTTTGTACAGGTGATGGAATGTTCAGTGTGTGTACAGGTGATGGAATGTCCAGTGTGTGTACAGGTGATGGAATGTCCAGTGTGTGTACAGGTGATGGAATGTCCAGTGTGTGTACAGGTGATGGCATGTCCAGTGTGTGTACAGGTGATGGAAGGACCAGTGTGTGTACAGGTGATGGAATGTCTAGTGTGTGTACAGGTGATGGAATGTTCAGTGTTTGTACAGGTGATGGAATGTTCAGTGTTTGTACAGGGTATGGAATGTCCAGTGTGTGTACAGGTGATGGAATGTCCAGTGTGTGTACAGGTGATGGAATGTCCAGTGTGTGTACAGGTGATGGAATGTCCAGTGTGTGTACAGGTGATGGAAGGACCAGTGTGTGTACAGGTGATGGAATGTCCAGTGTGTGTACAGGTGATGGAATGTCCTGTGTTTGTACAGGTGATGGAAGGACCAGTGTGTGTACAGGGGATGGAAGGACCAGTGTGTGTACAGGTGATGGAATGTCCAGTGTGTGTACAGGTGATGGAATGTCCAGTGTGTGTACAGGTGATGGAATGTCCAGTGTGTGTACAGGTGATGGAAGGACCAGTGTGAGTACAGGTGATGGAATGTCCAGTGTGTGTACAGGTGATGGAAGGACCAGTGTGTGTACAGGTGATGGAATGTCCAGTGTGTGTACAGGTGATGGAAGGACCAGTGTGTGTACAGGTGATGGAATGTCCAGTGTGTGTACAGGTGATGGAATTTCCAGTGTGTGTACAGGTGATGGAATGTCCAGTGTTTGTACAGGTGATGGAAGGACCAGTGTGTGTACAGGTGATGGAATGTCCAGTGTGTGTACAGGTGATGGAATGTCCAGTGTGTGTACAGGTGATGGAATGTCCAGTGTTTGTACAGGTGATGGAAGGACCAGTGTGTGTACAGGTGATGGAATGTCCAGTGTGTGTACAGGTGATGGAAGGACCAGTGTTTTAAAGTTGATGGAATGTCTAGTGTTTGTACAGGTGAAGGAATGTCCAGTGTGTGTACAGGTGATGGAATGTCCAGTGTGTGTACAGGTGATGGAATGTCCAGTGTGTGTACAGGTGATGGAAGGACCAGTGTGTGTACAGGTGATGGAAGGACCAGTGTGTGTACAGGTGATGGACTGTCCAGTGTGTGTACAGGTGATGGAATGTCCAGTGTGTGTACAGGTGATGGAATGTCCAGTGTTTGTATAGGAGATGGAAGGACCAGTGTGTGTACAGGTGATGGAATGTCCAGTGTTTGTATAGGAGATGGAATGTCCAGTGTGTGTACAGGTGATGGAATGTCCAGTGTGTGTACAGGTGATGGAAGGACCAGTGTGTGTACAGGTGTTGGAACGTCCAGTGTGTGTGCAGGTGATGGAAGGACCAGTGTGTGTACAGGTGATGGAATGTCCAGTGTGTGTACAGGTGATGGAATGTCCAGTGTGTGTACAGGTGATGGAAGGACCAGTGTGTGTACAGGTGATGGAATGTCCAGTGTGTGTACAGGTGATGGAATGTCCAGTGTGTGTACAGGTGATGGAAGGACCAGTGTGTGTACAGGTGATGGAATGTCCAGTGTGTGTACAGGTGATGGAATGTCCAGTGTTTGTACAGGTGATGGAAGGACCAGTGTGTGTACAGGTGATGGAAGGACCAGTGTGTGTACAGGTGATGGAATGTCCAGTGTGTGTACAGGTGATGGAATGTCCAGTGTGTGTACAGGTGATGGAATGTCCAGTGTGTGTACAGGTGATGGAAGGACCAGTGTGAGTACAGGTGATGGAATGTCCAGTGTGTGTACCGGTGATGGAAGGACCAGTGTGTGTACAGGTGATGGAATGTCCAGTGTGTGTACAGGTGATGGAAGGACCAGTGTGTGTACAGGTGATGGAATGTCCAGTGTGTGTACAGGTGATGGAATGTCCAGTGTGTGTACAGGTGATGGAATGTCCAGTGTTTGTACAGGTGATGGAAGGACCAGTGTGTGTACAGGTGATGGAATGTCCAGTGTGTGTACAGGTGATGGAATGTCCAGTGTGTGTACAGGTGATGGAATGTCCAGTGTTTGTACAGGTGATGGAAGGACCAGTGTGTGTACAGGTGATGGAATGTCCAGTGTGTGTACAGGTGATGGAATGTCCAGTGTGTGTACAGGAGATGGAATGTCCAGTGTGTGTACAGGTGATGGAATGTCCAGTGTGTGTACAGGTGATGGAATGTCCAGTGTGTGTACAGGAGATGGAATGTCCAGTGTGTGTACAGGTGATGGAATGTCCAGTGTGTGTACAGGTGATGGAATGTCCAGTGTGTGTACAGGAGATGGAATGTCCAGTGTGTGTACAGGTGATGGAATGTCCAGTGTGTGTACAGGTGATGGAATGTCCAGTGTGTGTACAGGTGATGGAAGGACCAGTGTGTGTACAGGTGATGGAAGGACCAGTGTGTGTACAGGTGATGGACTGTCCAGTGTGTGTACAGGTGATGGAATGTCCAGTGTGTGTACAGGTGATGGAATGTCCAGTGTTTGTATAGGAGATGGAAGGACCAGTGTGTGTACAGGTGATGGAATGTCCAGTGTTTGTATAGGAGATGGAATGTCCAGTGTGTGTACAGGTGATGGAATGTCCAGTGTGTGTACAGGTGATGGAATGTCCAGTGTGTGTACAGGTGATGGAAGGACCAGTGTGTGTACAGGTGATGGAAGGACCAGTGTGTGTACAGGTGATGGAAGGACCAGTGTGTGTACAGGTGATGGAATGTCCAGTGTGTGTACAGGTGATGGAAGGACCAGTGTTTTAAAGTTGATGGAATGTCTAGTGTTTGTACAGGTGAAGGAATGTCCAGTGTGTGTACAGGTGATGGAATGTCCAGTGTGTGTACAGGTGATGGAATGTCCAGTGTGTGTACAGGTGATGGAAGGACCAGTGTGTGTACAGGTGATGGAAGGACCAGTGTGTGTACAGGTGATGGACTGTCCAGTGTGTGTACAGGTGATGGAATGTCCAGTGTGTGTACAGGTGATGGAATGTCCAGTGTTTGTATAGGAGATGGAAGGACCAGTGTGTGTACAGGTGATGGAATGTCCAGTGTTTGTATAGGAGATGGAATGTCCAGTGTGTGTACAGGTGATGGAATGTCCAGTGTGTGTACAGGTGATGGAATGTCCAGTGTGTGTACAGGTGATGGAAGGACCAGTGTGTGTACAGGTGATGGAATGTCCAGTGTGTGTACAGGTGATGGAAGTACCAGTGTGTGTACAGGTGATGGAATGTCCAGTGTGTGTACAGGTGATGGAATGTCCAGTGTGTGTACAGGTGATGGAAGGACCAGTGTGTGTACAGGTGATGGAATGTCCAGTGTGTGTACAGGTGATGGAATGTCCAGTGTGTGTACAGGTGATGGAAGGACCAGTGTGTGTACAGGTGATGGAATGTCCAGTGTGTGTACAGGTGATGGAATGTCCAGTGTTTGTACAGGTGATGGAAGGACCAGTGTGTGTACAGGTGATGGAAGGACCAGTGTGTGTACAGGTGATGGAATGTCCAGTGTGTGTACAGGTGATGGAATGTCCAGTGTGTGTACAGGTGATGGAATGTCCAGTGTGTGTACAGGTGATGGAAGGACCAGTGTGAGTACAGGTGATGGAATGTCCAGTGTGTGTACAGGTGATGGAAGGACCAGTGTGTGTACAGGTGATGGAATGTCCAGTGTGTGTACAGGTGATGGAAGGACCAGTGTGTGTACAGGTGATGGAATGTCCAGTGTGTGTACAGGTGATGGAATGTCCAGTGTGTGTACAGGTGATGGAATGTCCAGTGTTTGTACAGGTGATGGAAGGACCAGTGTGTGTACAGGTGATGGAATGTCCAGTGTGTGTACAGGTGATGGAATGTCCAGTGTGTGTACAGGTGATGGAATGTCCAGTGTTTGTACAGGTGATGGAAGGACCAGTGTGTGTACAGGTGATGGAAGGACCAGTGTGTGTACAGGTGATGGAATGTCCAGTGTGTGTACAGGTGATGGAATGTCCAGTGTGTGTACAGGAGATGGAATGTCCAGTGTGTGTACAGGTGATGGAATGTCCAGTGTGTGTACAGGAGATGGAATGTCCAGTGTGTGTACAGGTGATGGAATGTCCAGTGTGTGTACAGGTGATGGAATGTCCAGTGTGTGTACAGGAGATGGAATGTCCAGTGTGTGTACAGGTGATGGAATGTCCAGTGTGTGTACAGGTGATGGAATGTCCAGTGTGTGTACAGGTGATGGAAGGACCAGTGTGTGTACAGGTGATGGAAGGACCAGTGTGTGTACAGGTGATGGACTGTCCAGTGTGTGTACAGGTGATGGAATGTCCAGTGTGTGTACAGGTGATGGAATGTCCAGTGTTTGTATAGGAGATGGAAGGACCAGTGTGTGTACAGGTGATGGAATGTCCAGTGTTTGTATAGGAGATGGAATGTCCAGTGTGTGTACAGGTGATGGAATGTCCAGTGTGTGTACAGGTGATGGAATGTCCAGTGTGTGTACAAGTGATGGAAGGACCAGTGTGTGTACAGGTGATGGAAGGACCAGTGTGTGTACAGGTGATGGAAGGACCAGTGTGTGTACAGGTGATGGAATGTCCAGTGTGTGTACAGGTGATGGAAGGACCAGTGTTTTAAAGTTGATGGAATGTCCAGTGTTTGTACAGGTGAAGGAATGTCCAGTTTTTGTACAGGTGATGGAATGTTCAGTGTTTGTACAGGGTATGGAATGTCCAGTGTTTGTACAGGTGATGGAATGTTCAGTGTGTGTACAGGTGATGGAAGGACCAGTGTGTGTACAGGTGATGGAATGTCCAGTGTGTGTACAGGTGATGGAAGGACCAGTGTGTGTACAGGTGATGGAATGTCCAGTGTGTGTACAGGTGATGGAATGTCCAGTGTGTGTACAGGTGATGGAATGTCCAGTGTGTGTACATGTGAAGGAATGTTCAGTTTTTGTACAGGTGATGGAATGTCCAGTGTTTGTACAGGTGAAGGAATGTCCAGTGTTTGTACAGGTGAAGGAATGTCCAGTTTTTGTACAGGTGATGGAATGTTCAGTGTTTGTACAGGGTATGGAATGTCCAGTGTTTGTACAGGTGAAGGAATGTCCAGTTTTTGTACAGGTGATGGAATGTTCAGTGTTTGTACAGGGTATGGAATGTCCAGTGTTTGTACAGGTGATGGAATGTTCAGTGTGTGTACAGGTGATGGAAGGACCAGTGTGTGTACAGGTGATGGAATGTCCTGTGTGTGTACAGGTGATGGAATGTCCAGTGTGTGTACAGGTGATGGAAGGACCAGTGTGTGTACAGGTGATGGAATGTCCAGTGTGTGTACAGGTGATGGAATGTCCAGTGTGTGTACAGGTGATGGAAGGACCAGTGTGTGTACAGGTGATGGAATGTCCAGTGTGTGTACAGGTGATGGAAGGACCAGTGTGTGTACAGGTGATGGAATGTCCAGTGTTTGTACAGGTGATGGAATGTCCAGTGTGTGTACAGATGATAGAATGTACAGTTTTGTACAGGTGATGGAAAGTCCAGTGTTTCTACAGGTGAAGGAATGTCCAGTGTTTGTACATGTGAAGGAATGTTCAGTGTTTGTACAGGTGATGGAAAGTCCAGTGTTTCTACAGGTGAAGGAATGTCCAGTGTTTGTACATGTGAAGGAATGTTCAGTTTTTGTACAGGTGATGGAATGTTCAGTGTTTGTACATGTGAAGGAATGTCCAGTGTTTGTACATGTGAAGGAATGTTCAGTTTTTGTACAGGTGATGGAATGTCCAGTGTTTGTACATGTGAAGGAATGTCCAGTGTTTGTACAGGTGAAGGCATGTCCAGTGTTTGTACAGGTGATGGAATGTTCAGTGTTTGTACAGGGTATGGAATGTCCAGTGTTTGTACAGGTGATGGAATGTTCAGTGTTTGTACAGGGTATGGAATGTCCAGTGTTTGTACAGGTGATGGAAATTCCAGTATTTGTACAGGTGAAGGAATGTTCAATGTTTGTACAGGAGGTGGAATGTCCAGTGTTTGTACAGGTGATGGAATGTACAGTTTTGTACAGGTGATGGAAAGTCCAGTGTTTCTACAGGTGAAGGAATGTCCAGTGTTTGTACATGTGAAGGAATGTTCAGTTTTTGTACAGGTGATGGAATGTCCAGTGTTTGTACATGTGAAGGAATGTCCAGTGTTTGTACAGGTGAAGGCATGTCCAGTGTTTGTACAGGTGATGGAATGTTCAGTGTTTGTACAGGGTATGGAATGTCCAGTGTTTGTACAGGTGATGGAATGTTCAGTGTTTGTACAGGTGATGGAATGTTCAGTGTTTGTACAGGGTATGGAATGTCCAGTGTTTGTACAGGTGATGGAATGTTCAGTGTTTGTACAGGGTATGGAATGTCCAGTGTTTGTACAGGAGGTGGAATGTCCAGTGTGTGTACAGATGATAGAATGTACAGTTTTGTACCGGTGATGGAAAGTCCAGTGTTTCTACAGGTGAAGGAATGTCCAGTGTTTGTACATGTGAAGGAATGTTCAGTTTTTGTACAGGTGATGGAATGTTCAGTGTTTGTACATGTGAAGGAATGTCCAGTGTTTGTACATGTGAAGGAATGTTCAGTTTTTGTACAGGTGATGGAATGTTCAGTGTTTGTACATGTGAAGGAATGTCCAGTGTTTGTACATGTGAAGGAATGTCCAGTGTTTGTACATGTGGAGGAATGTCCAGTGTTTGTGCAGGTGAAGGCATGTCCAGTGTTTGTACATGTGAAGGAATGTTCAGTTTTTGTACAGGTGATGGAATGTTCAGTGTTTGTACATGTGAAGGAATGTTCAGTGTTTGTACATGTGAAGGAATGTCCAGTGTTTGTACATGTGGAGGAATGTCTAGTGTTTGTGCAGGTGAAGGCATGTCCAGTGTTTGTACATGTGAAGGAATGTTCAGTGTTTGTACAGGTGATGGAATGTACAGTGTTTGTATAGGTGATGGAATGTTCAGTGTTTGTACATGTGAAGGAATGTTCAGTGTTTGTACAGGTGAAGGAATGTTCAGTGTTTGTACAGGTGATGGAATGTACAGTGTTTGTTCAGGTGATGGAATGTCCAGTGTTTGTACATGTGAAGGAATGTTCAGTGTTTGTACAGGTGATGGAATGTACAGTGTTTGTATAGGTGATGGAATGTTCAGTGTTTGAACAGGTGATAGAATGTTCAGTGTTTGTATAGGTGATGGAATGTTCAGTGTTTGAACAGGTGATAGAATGTTCAGTGTTTGTATAGGTGATGGAATGTTCAGTGTTTGAACAGGTGATGGAATGTTCAGTGTTTGTATAGGTGATGGAATGTTCAGTGTTTGAACAGGTGATGGAATGTTCAGTGTTTGAACAGGTGATAAAATGTCCAGTATTCATACAGGTGATAGAAATTCCAGTGTTGGAGATGAAATATCTTGTGGTTTTCCAGGAGAGAAGGAAGTTCATATGATTATAAAAGTGGATGGAAGGTCCTGTGTTTGTACAGTTGTATATAACGTCCTTAGTTTGTACAGTTGGATGAAAGTTCCTGTGTTTGTATAAGGTGATGGAAGGTCCTGTGTTTGTACAGTTGGATGGAAGATCCTGTGCTTGTACAGTTGAATTGTAGGTCCTGTGTTTGTACAGGTGCATGGAAGGAGGTGTGTTAGTACAGGAGGGTGGAAGGTCCTGTGTTTCTACAGTTGGATGGAGGGGTCTGTGTTTTACAGGGTGCTGGAAGAGCCTGTGTTTGTACAGTGTGATGGATGGGCCTGTGTATATGCAGGGTGATGGAAGGGCCTGTGTTTGTACAGTTCAATGGAAAGGCCTGTATTTGTGCAGGGTAATAAAAGGCCCTGTGATTGTACATTTGTATGGAAGGTTTTGTGTTTGTACAGGCGGATGGAAGGGCCTGTATTTGTACATGGGGATTGAAGGTCCTGTGTTTGTACAGTTCAATGGAAGGGTCTGTATTTGTTCAGGGTAATTGAAGGCCCTGTGATTGTACAGTTGGATGGAAGGTTTTGTGCTTGTACAGGGGGCTGGAAGGGCCTGTGTTTGTACAGGCGGATGGAAGATTCTTTGTACAGTTGGATGGAAGGGCCTGCATTTGTACAGTTGGATGGAAGGTCCTGTGTTTGTACAGTTGGATGGAAGATACTGTGATTATACAGTTCAATGGAAGGGTCTCTGTTTGTGCAGGGCGATGGGAGGCCCTGTGATTGTACAGTTGGGAGGAAGGGCCTGTGTTTGTACAGTTGGATGGAATGGCTTGTGCTTGTCCAGTTGGATGGAAGATCCTATGTTGGTACAAAGGTTCTTTGTTTGTAAAGGGGAATGGAAGGTCCTGTATTTGTACATGGGGATTGAAGGTCCTGTGTTTTGCCCAGAGTGATGGACGGGCCTGTGTTTATACAGGGTGATGGAAGGGCCTGTGTTTGTACAGTTGGAAGAAAGAAACTGTGTTTGTACAGTTGGATGGAAGGGTCTGTGCTTGTGCAGCTGCATGGAAGGGCCTGTGTTTGTACAGTTGGAAGAAAGGACCTGTGTTTGTACATTTGGATGGAAGAATATGTGTTTGTGCAACTGGATGGAAGGGCCTGTGTACGTACAGTTGGATGGAAGATACTGTGTTTGTACAGTTGGATGGAAGGGCCTGTCTTTGTACAGTTGGATGGAAGTTCCTGCGTTTCTACTGTTGGATGGAAGATACTGTGATTATGCAGTTCAATGGATGGTTTTGTGTTTGTACAGTTGGATGGAAGGTTCTGTGATTTTACAGTTGGAAGGAAGGTTCTGTGTTTGTACAGGATGATGGAAGGTCTTTAGTTTGTATAGTTGGATGGAAAGGCCTGTGTATGCAGAGAAGAATGGCAGGTCATGTACAGTTGGATGGAAGGGACTGTGTTTGTACAGGGTGATGGAAGGGCCTGTGTTTATACAGTTGGATGGAAGGGACTGTGTTTGTACAGAGTGATGGAAGGGCCTGTGTTTGTACAGTTGGATGGAAGGGTCTGTGCTTGTGCAGCTGCATGGAAGGGCCAGTGTTTGTACACTTGGAAGAAAGGACCTGTGTTTGTACAATTGGATGGAAGGGACTGTGTTTGTACAGAGTGATGGAAGGGCCTGTGTTTGTACAGTTGGATGGAAGGGTCTGTGTTTTTGCAGCTGGATGGAAGGGCCTGTGTACGTACAGTTGGATGGAAGATACTGTGTTTGTACAGTCGGATGGAAGGGCCTGTCTTTGTACTGTTGCATGGAAGGTTCTGAGATTTTACAGTTGGAAGGAAGGTTCTGTGTTTGTACAGGGTGATGGAAGGTCTTTAGTTTGTATAGTTGGATGGAAAGGCCTGTGTATGCAGAGAAGAATGGCAGGTCGTGTACAGTTGGATGGAAGGTCCTGTGTTTGTACAGGTGAATGGAAGGGCCTGTGTTTGTACAGTTGGATGGAAGTTTCTGTGCTTGTGCAGCTGCATGGAAGGGTCTGTGTTTGTACAGTTGGAAGACAGGACCTGTGTTTGTACAGTTGCATGGAAGGTTCTGTGATTTTACAGTTGGAAGGAAGGTTCTGTGTTTGTACAGGGTGATGGAAGGTCTTTAGTTTGTATAGTTGGATGGAAGGTTCTGTGATTTTACAGTTGGATGGAAGGTTCTGTGTTTGTACAGGGTGATGGAAGGTCTTTAGTTTGTACAGTTGGAAGACAGGACCTGTGTTTGTACATTTAATGGAAGAATCTGTGTTTGTGCAACTGGATGGAAGGGCCTGTGTACGTACAGTTGGATGGAAGATACTGTGTTTGTACAGTTGGATGGAAGGGTCTGTGTTTGTGCAGCTGGATGGAAGGGCCTGTGTACGTACAGTTGGATGGAAGATATTGTGTTATTACAGTTGGAAGGAAGTTTCTGTGTTTGTAGGGTGATGGAAGGTCTTTAGTTTGTATAGTTGGATGGAAGGTTCTGTGATTTTACAGTTGGAAGGAAGGTTCTGTGTTTGTACAGGGTGATGGAAGGTCTTTAGTTTTTATAGTTGGATGGAAAGGCCTGTGTATGCAGAGAAGAATGGCAGGTCGTGTACAGTTGGATGGAAGGGACTGTGTTTGTACAGGGTGATGGAAGGGCCTGTGTTTGTACAGTTGGATGGAAGGGTCTGTGTTTGTGCAGCTGGATGGAAGGGCCTGTGTACGTACAGTTGGATGGAAGGTCCTGTGTTTGTACAGGTGAATGGAAGGGCCTGTGTTTGTACAGTTGGATGGAAGGTTCTGTGCTTGTGCAGCTGCATGGAAGGGCCTGTGTTTGTACAGTTGGAAGAAAGGACCTGTGTTTGAACATTTGGATAGATAGATAGATAGATAGATAGATAGATAGATAGATAGATAGATAGATAGATAGATAGATAGATAGATAGATAGATAGATAGATAGATAGATACTTTATTCATCCCCATGGGGATATTCAACATTTTTTCCAATGTCCCATACACTTGTTGTAGCAAAACTAATTACATACAATTCTTAACTCAGTAAAAATATGATATGCATCTAAATCACTCTCTCAAAAAGCATTAATAATAGCTTTTAAAAAGTTCTTAAGTAGTTTACTTAAATACATTAAATACAATCAACCCCGGCACTTTAACATATCTTTCTCCTGGCGGTTGAATTGTAAAGCCTAATGGCATTGGGGAGTATTGACCTCTTCATCCTGTCTGAGGAGCATTGCATCGATAGCAACCTGTCGCTGAAACTGCTTCTCTGTCTCTGGATGGTGCTATGTAGAGGATGTTCAGGGTTTTCCATAATTGACTGTCGCCTACTCAGCGCCCTTCGCTCAGCTACCGATGTTATACTCTCCAGTACTTTGCCCGCGACAGAGCCCGCCTTCCTTACCAGCTTATTAAGTTGTGAGGCATCCCTCTTCTTAATGCTGCCTCCCCAACACGCCACCACAAAGGAGAGGGCGCTCTCCACAACTGACCTATAGAACATCTTCAGCATCTCACTACAGACATTGAATGACGCCAACCTTCTAAGGAAGTACAGTCGACTATGTGCCTTCCTGCACAAGGCATCTGTGTTGGCAGTCCAGTCTAGCTTCTCGTCTAACTGTACTCCCAGATACTTGTAGGTCTTAACCTGCTCCACACATTCTCCATTAATGATCACTGGCTCCATATGAGGCCTAGGTCTCCTAAAGTCCACCACCATCTCCTTGGTCTTGGTGATATTGAGACGCAGGTAGTTTGAGTTGCACCATATCACAAAGTCCTGTATCAGTTTCCTATACTCCTCCTCCTGTCCATTCCTGACACACCCCACTATGGCCGTGTCGTCAGCGAACTTCTGCACATGGCAGGACTCCAAGTTATATTGGAAGTCTGATGTGTACAGGGTGAACAGGACCGGAGAGAGCACGGTCCCCTGCGGTGCTCCTGTGCTGCTGACCACCGTGTCAGACCTACAGTCTCCCAACCGCACATACTGAGGTCTCTCTGTCAAGTAGTCCACTATCCAATCCACCATGTGAGAGTCTACTCCCATCTCCGTTAGTTTGTGCCTTAAGATCTTGGGCTGGATGGTGTTAAAGGCACTAGAGAAGTCCAGGAATGTAATCCTCACAGCACCACTGACCCCATCTAGGTGAGAGAGGGATTTGTGCAGCAAATACGTGATAGCATCCTCCACTCCCACCTTCTCCTTATACGCAAACTGAAGAGGATCCCGGGCGTGCCTGGTTTGTGGCCTCAGATTCTGTATTATCAGCCGCTCCATGGTCTTCATCACGTGCGACGTCAAGGCAACAGGATGGAAGAATCTGTGTTTGTGCAAATGGATGGAAGAACCTGTGTACGTACAGTTGGATGGAAGATACTGTGTTTGTACAGTCGGATGGAAGGGCCTGTCTTTGTACAGTTGCATGGAAGGTTCTGTGATTTTACAGTTGGAAGGAAGGTTCTGTGTTTGTACAGGGTGATGGAAGGTCTTTAGTTTGTATAGTTGGATGGAAGGTTCTGTGATTTTACAGTTGGAAGGAAGGTTCTGTGTTTGTACAGGGTGATGGAAGGTCTTTAGTTTGTATAGTTGGATGGAAGGTTCTGTGATTTTACAGTTGGAAGGAAGTTTCTGTGTTTGTACAGGGTGATGGAAGGTCTTTAGTTTGTATAGTTGGATGGAAGGTTCTGTGATTTTACAGTTGGAAGGAAGTTTCTGTGTTTGTACAGGGTGATGGAAGGTCTTTAGTTTGTATAGTTGGATGGAAGGTTCTGTGATTTTACAGTTGGAAGGAAGGTTCTGTGTTTGTACAGGGTGATGGAAGGTCTTTAGTTTGTATAGTTGGATGGAAAGCCCTGTGTATGCAGAGAAGAATGGCAGGTCGTGTACAGTTGGATGGAAGGGACTGTGTTTGTACAGGGTGATGGAAGGGCCTGTGTTTGTACAGTTGGATGGAAGGGTCTGTGTTTGTGCAACTGGATGGAAGGGTCTGTGTACCTACAGTTGGATGGAAGATGCTGTGTTTGTACAGAGTGATGGAAGGGCCTTTGTTTGTACAGTTGGATGAAAGGGTCTGTGCTTGTGCAGCTGCATGGAAGGGCCTGTGTTTGTACAGTTGGATGGAAGAATCTGTGTTTGTGCAACTGGATGGAGGGACCTGTGTTTGTACAGTCGGATGGATGGGCCTGTCTTTGTTCATTTGGATGGAAGGTTCTGTGATTTTACAGTTGGAAGGAAGGTTCTCTGTTTGTACAGGGTGATGGAAGGTCTTTAGTTTGTATAGTTGCATGGAAGGTCCTGCATTTGTACACAGGAATTGAGGGTCCTTTGTTTGTACAGTTAGATGGAAGGTCCAGTGTTTGTACAGGTGGGTGGAAGGGTGTGTGTTTGAACAGGGTGATGGAAGGTCTTTAGTTTGTATAGTTGGATGGAAAGGCCTGTGTATGCAGAGAAGAATGGCAGGTCATGTACAGTTGGATGGAAGGGACTGTGTTTGTACAGAGTGATGGAAGGGCCTGTGTTTGTACATTTGGATGGAAGAATCTGTGTTTGTGCAACTGGATGGAAGGGCCTGTCTTTGTACAGTTGGATGGAAGTTTCTGTGATTTTACAGAGGGATGGAAAATCCTGTGTTTGTACAGTTGTATGGAAGTTTTGTTTTTGTACAAGTGAATGGAAGGGCCTGTGTTCATACATGGGGATTGAAGGTCCAGTGTTTGTACAGGTGGGTGGAAGGGAGTGTGGTTGTATAGGGTGATAGAAGGTCTTTAGTTTGTACATGTGGATGGAATGACCTGTGTATGTACAGAAGAATGGTAGTGTATACAGTTGGATGGAAGATGCTGTGTTTGTACAGTTGGATGGAAGAGTCTGTGTTTGTGCAGCTGGATGGAAGGGCCTGTGTGCGTACAGTTGGATGGAAGATATTGTGTTATTACAGTTGGAAGGAAGGTCCTGTGTTTGTACAGTTGGGTGGAAGGTCCTGTGTTTGTATAGTTGGATAGAAGTGCCTGTGGATGTATCGTTGGATGGAAGGACTTGAGTTTGTCCAGTTGGATGGAAGGTCCTGTGTTTTTACAGGGTGATGGAAGGTCTTTAGTTTGTATAGTTGGATGGAAAGGCCTGTGTATGCAGAGAAGAATGGCAGGTCGTGTACAGTTGGATGGAAGGGACTGTGTTTGTACAGAGTGATGGAAGGGCCTGTGTTTGTACAGTTGGATGGAAGGGTCTGTGTTTGTGCAGCTGGATGGAAGGGCCTGTGTACTTACAGTTGGATGGAAGATGCTGTGTTTGTACAGTCGGATGGAAGGGCCTGTGTTTGTACAGTTGGATGGAAGGGTCTGTGTTTGTGCAGCTGGATGGAAGGGCCTGTGTACGTACAGTTGGATGGAAGGGTCTGTGCTTGTGCAGCTGCATGGAAGGGCCTGTGTTTTTACAGTTGTAAAAAAGGACCTGTGTTTGTACATTTAATGGAAGAATCTGTGTTTGTGCAACTGGATGGAAGGGCCTGTGTACGTACAGTTGGATGGAAGATACTGTGTTTGTACAGTTGGATGGAAGAGTCTGTGTTTGTGCAGCTGGATGGAAGGGCCTGTGTGCGTACAGTTGGATGGAAGATATTGTGTTATTACAGTTGGAAGGAAGTTTCTGTGTTTGTACAGGGTGATGGAAGGTCTTTAGTTTGTATAGTTGGATGGATGGTTCTGTGATTTTACAGTTGGAAGGAAGGTTCTGTGTTTGTACAGGGTGATGGAAGGTCTTTAGTTTGTATAGTTGGATGGAAAGGCCTGTGTATGCAGAGAAGAATGGCAGGTCATGTACAGTTGGATGGAAGGGACTGTGTTTGTACAGGGTGATGGAAGGGCCTGTCTTTGTACAGTTGGATGGAAGGTTCTGTGATTTTACAGTTGAAAGGAAGGTTTTGTGTTTGTACAGGGTGATGGAAGGTCTTTAGTTTGTATAGTTGGATGGAAAGGCCTGTGTATGCAGAGAAGAATGGCAGGTCATGTACAGTTGGATGGAAGGGACTGTGTTTGTACAGGGTGATGGAAGGGCCTGTGTTTGTACAGCTGGATGGAAGGGTCTGTGTTTGTGCAGCTGGATGGAAGGGCCTGTGTACGTACAGTTGGATGGAAGATACTGTGTTTGTACAGTCGGATGGAAGGGCCTGTGTTTGTACAGTTGGATGGAAGGGTCTGTGTTTGTGCAGCTGGGTGGAAGGGCCTATGTACGTACAGTTGGATGGAAGGGTCTGTGCTTGTGCAGCTGCATGGAAGGGCCTGTGTTTGTACAGTTGGAAAAAAGGGCCTGTGTTTGTACATTTGGATGGAAGAATCTGTGTTTGTGCAACTGGATGGAAGGGCCTGTGTACGTACAGTTGGATGGAAGATACTGTGTTTGTACAGTTGGATGGAAGGGTCTGTGTTTGTGCAGCTGGATGGAAGGGCCTGTGTACGTACAGTTGGATGGAAGATACAGTGTTATTACAGTTGGAAGGAAGTTTCTGTGTTTGTACAGGGTGATGGAAGGTCTTTAGTTTGTATAGTTGGATGGAAGGTTCTGTGATTTTACAGTTGGAAGGAATGTTCTGTGTTTGTACAGGGTGATGGAAGGTCTTTAGTTTGTATAATTGGATGGAAAGGCCTGTGTATGCAGAGATGAATGGCAGGTCGTGTACAGTTGGATGGAAGGGACTGTGTTTGTACAGGGTGATGGAAGGGCCTGTGTTTGTACAGTTGGATGGAAGGGTCTGTGTCTGTACAGGGTGATGCAAGGGCCTGTATTTGTACAGTTAGATAAAAAGTCCTGTGTTTTTTCAGCAGTATGGAAGATCCCATGGTTGTACAGTTGGATGGAAGATCCTGTATTTGTACAGTTGGATGGATAGGCCTGTGTTTATGCAGTTTGATGGAAGAGTCTGTGTTTGTACAAGGAATGGAAGTTCCTGTGTTTGTAGAGTTGAATGGAAGGGCCTGTGTTTGTACAGGGTAATGGAAGATCCTGTGTTTGTTCAGGTGGATTGAAGGGCCTGTGTTTGTACAATTGGATGGAAGGTCCTGTGTTTTTACAATTGGATGGAAGGTCCTGTGTTTTTACATTTGGATGGAAGGGTCTTTGTTTGTACAGGGTGATGAGAGGGCCTCTGTTTGTGCAGTTGGATGGAAGGTCCTGTGTATGTACAGGGGGTTGGAAGACCGTGTGTTTGTGCAGTTGGATGGAAGGCCCTGTGCTTGTATGGGGGGGGGGGGGTGGGGTGGAAGGGCCTGTGTTTGTATAGTTGGATAGAAGGTCCTGTGCTTTTGTAGTTGGATGGAAGTGCCTGTGTCTGTAGAGGGTGTGGAAGATCCTGTGTTTGTACTGTGGGATGGAAGATCGTGTGTTTGTACAGTTTGTTGGAATGTCCTGTGTTTGTACAGTTGTACTGAAGGTCCTGTGTTTTTACAGGGGGATGGATGGTCCTGTGTTTGTACAGTTTCTACCCTTTTCTTCCCACACCCAGACTTCTGCCTTCCCATAACCCAACCTCAACTCTCCCCTTCCATACCCAACTACCTCCCATCAGTCCCTCCTCTCCCATATCACACCCACTCCCATTCCCGATAATCCACTTCCCATTCCATAACCCTTGCTTCTCACTCTCCAACTCTCCCCCATTCCACACCCGACTTCTTCCAATCACTCATCCCCATCCCCTGCCAACTTGCCTGCATCACTCTCATCTCTCACTCCCACTCTTCCAATCTCTGCCATCCCACACACTCCCACCTCACCCATCCCATGTTCCTCCCCACCCCCTTTCTGGAAGTATCCATTGAAGAGGTGCAGGCTGACACTCAGGCCCCACAGAGCCTGAACCATGAATGTCCACCTAGGCAGAGTGATATTTGATCCCACAGCTCCCATAAAGACTGATTGCTACAGGTGAGACCACTTGGCCAACCTGACAGATTACAGATGTACAGATTTGTTGTCCTCCTGGGTACGGTGTTAGGGTTGGTCCTTCCACTGACCCCGCCCAGTGTAAGCACCCTAATGAGACATGAACTGCCCTCTTACAGTCATTGATATGTGGCCAATAAATATAATGTGTTCAGCAGGTTCTGGTCTCCTCTCACAGAATCTCAAAGCTCCTTTTCACAAATGTGGAGTTTGAGGGCTTGGCCAGCACTTAATTGCCCACCCCCAGTTGCCCTTGAGAAGGTGGTGGTGAGCTGCCTTCTTGACCTGCTGTGGTTGAGGTGTGGATACCCACAACGTTGTTAGGGAGCAAGACACACAGAATGCTGGGGGTAATCAGTGGGACGGGAAGCATCCATGGAGGGAAATGAAAGTCAGCATTTTGGGGCCAGATGCTTCATTGTTTTGGCCCTAAACATGGACTATTCATTTCCCTTCATAGACGTTGCCTGACCTGCAGAGTTCCTCCAGGCCTGCAGAGTTGCCTGACCTGTTTATTTTGCTCCGGATTTCCAACAACTGCAGAATCTCTTTGACACTACTACGGAGAGATTTCCAACAACAGTTAAGAAATGATAATACCTTTCCAGGTCAGGAAGGTGTATGTGGAGGAACTTCCAAGGAGTAATGGTCCCAGGCTTTTGCTGCCATAGTTCTAGCTGGCAGAGCTGGTGGGATTGGAAGGTGCTGTCTGAAGTGTCTGGGTGAGCTGCTGCAAAGCATCCTGGAGATGGTGCAATGGAGACACAAAAGACTGCACATGCTGCGATCTGATGCAAAAAAATTGCAAACTGCTGCAGGAATTTAGCAGCCGTGCAGCATCCTGGTCACTTCAGATGCAGGCCCTTGAACCAAAATGTGACCTCTGCCTCCACAGGGGCTGCACAACTTGTTGAGCTCTTCCAGCAAATTTTTTTTTTGCTGTGGGTAGTACAATATACTGCTACTGTGGAACTGGCAATGTTCGAACCTCTCTACTCAGACACATCTGCAAAGTAAGCCCATAGTTAGCTCCTCACCTCTAATCAACCAGCACATCAATTCCAAGCTAGAAAGTCTTCTCTTGCCACAGCCTAATTAGTTTGTTATTTTCCGTGTGTGTGTGTGTGTGTGTGTGTGTGTGGGGGGGGGGGGGGGGTCAAGATTTCCAGCACCTGCAGAATCCCCTGTGTGCCTGCAGTAGCTTAAGGCTGACCTGACAATTGTTTTTTTACCTGAAGTATTGGCATTGGTTCCCTCTCCATAGATGCTGCCTTACACACTGAAGGTTCCTTGCATGTCTCTGTTTTTATTTTGAGTTTCCAGCTTCTGCAGTATTTTTGCTCCTGCCTAGTCAGCACAGGGCTGGCTTGCTGATTACTATACACATCAGGGTGACTGGAGGAATGCGCACACCCACCCCTCAGAGGCATCTAAGAATCCTGTACCATAGACCCCTTGACCTCTGCAAGGCTTCTAATTATACTCACTGCTGGCTTGTGTTCACATTGACAAAAAGCCACTTCACTTTCATATTTTTAGACAAACTTCTGCTTTCTTTGGAAGTATAAAGTTGGACTTTCTGTGAGGAGCTCAGAGAGTGAAGTTCACTGTGAGAGCTGGAGATAAAATCGTGCATACCTTTCTACTGAATCCTGCAGAATTCTGTGGCCTTCTCTGGGGAAGTTTGGACTCCATATTTCTGGTTTAGTGCTGAGAGGAGAAAGACTGCATCGAAACTCTGAATCCAAATTTATTATCACTGACGTATGTTGTGAAATTTGTAGTTTTAATGCAGCATTACAGTATAACACATAAACATCACAAAAGTTGTAAACAAAATACTTTGTAAATAGAGCAAAAGACAAATAATGAGGTAGTGTTCATGGACTGTTCAGAAATCTATTGGTGGAGGGGAAGAAGTGGTTCCTAAAATACAGAGTATGAGTCTTCATTCTCCTGTACCTCCTCCCTGATGGTGGTAATGAGAAGACAGCATGTCCCAAATCTTGAGGCACCAAGTCTTGAAGGTGTCCTCTGGGGTGGGAAAGTTTGTGCCTGTGATGGAGCTGGCTGAATCTACAACCTTCTGCAGCCTCTTGTGATCCTCTGCATTGGACTAGCCAACCACACTGCGATGTAAGTGATCAGAATGCTCTCCATCGTACATCTGTAGAAATATTGTCCCTTATCACTCTACAGCTCCTTCACCCACCTCCTCAATAGGGAAGACCACTGTGGTTCAGCAGGTAGCGCAGCTCTCCCTCAGCCCTTGCATCAGGGTCCATTTGGACATCTGGTCTAGAGCTTGCTCATTCTCCCTCTGATCAGTGGGATTTCCCTAGTGTGCTGCAGTTTTTCCTACATCCTAAAGTTGGGCTGGTTGGTAGATCAATAACTCCTAGTGTGTGCATCAGTGGTAGAATCTGGAGAGAGTGTTTGGGAATGTGGAATGAGCATAGATTAGTGTAAACATTTGGTTGACAGTCAGTGTGGGGTTAAAGGCGGGGGGAGTAGCATTTCTATGCTGCAAGACCCAAGGACTTGCTGGTGATAGTGGTTTCAGATAATGCTGAAGGAAGTGGATGAGGGGTGAAAGTGAAGGCAGCTTAATGAGATTGAAGTATGACGAGGAAGGAAGAATCTCGATTTTAATTGGGTTCAGGCCACAGTGTCAACCGGCATACCCTGGACTCCCACAAGGAAGGGCAGTAAAGTGAAGGCTCACAGACATGGACTCAGTAACTTCCAGAGATTAAACAGCACAATCAGACAGCAGCACAAAATCACATCCACCCATGAAATTTCAACTGTTGGGAATTTCTCACACTGTAGATGGGATATTGTCACACTGTGATTGCAATATTCTCACAGTGTCTGTGGGATATTCTCACAGGGTGGGTGGGATATACTCACAGTGTCTGTGGGATATTCTCACAGGGTAGGTGGGATAATCTCACAGTGTGTGGAGGATATTGGCACACTGGTTGCAATATTCTCACAGTGTGCGTCGGATATTCTCACAGTGTGGGTGGGATGTTTTTACAGAGTCTGTGGGATTTTCTCACAGTGTCTGTGGGATATTCTCAGAGTGTGGGTGGGATATTCTCACAGTATCTGTGGGATATTCTCACAGTGTGGGTGAGATGTTTTCACAGTGTATGTCGGATATTCTCATAGGGTCTGTGGGATATTCTCAGTCTCTGTGGGATATTCTCACAGTGTGGGTGGAATATTCTCACAGTGTCTGTGGGATATTCTCAGAGTGTGGGTGGGATATTCTCACAGTATCTGTGGGATATTCTCACAGTGTGGGTGAGATGTTTTCACAGTGTCTATCGGATATTCTCATAGGGTCTGTGGGATATTCTCAGTGTCTGTGGGATATTCTCACAGTGTCTGTGGGATATTCTCACAGTGTGGGTGGGATATTCTCACAGTGTGGGTGAGATGTTTTCACAGTGTCTGTGGGATATTCTCACAGGGTGGGTGGGATATTCTCACAGTGTCTGTGGGATATTCTCAGAGTGTGGGTGGGATATTCTCACAGTATCTGTGGGATATTCTCACAGTGTGGGTGAGATGTTTTCACAGTGTCTGTCGGATATTCTCATAGGGTCTGTGGGATATTCTCAGTGTCTGTGGGATATTCTCACAGTGTGGGTGGGATATTCTCACAGTGTGGGTGAAATGTTTTCACAATGTCTGTGGGATATTCTAACACTGTGGGATATTCTCAGTGTGGGTGGGATATTCTCACAGTGTCTGTGGGATATTCTCACAGTATGGGGGGGATATTATCACAGTGTGGGTGAGATGTTTTCACAGTGTCTGTCGGATATTCTCACAGGGTGGGTGGGATATTCTCACAGTGTCTGTGGGATTTTCTCACAGTGTGGGTGGGATATTCTCACAGTATCTGTCGGATATTCTCACAGTGTCTGTGGGATATTCTCACAGGGTGGGTGGGATATTCTCACAGTGTCTGTGGGATATTCTCACAGGATAGGTGGTATAATCTCACAGTGTGTGGAGGATATTGGCACACTGGTTGCAATATTCTCACAGTGTGGGTCGTATATTCTCACAGTGTGGGTGGGATGTTTTCACAGTATCTGTGGGATATTCTCACAGTGTGGGTGAGATGTTTTCACAGTGTCTGTGGGATATTCTCAGAGTGTGGGTGGGATATTCTCACAGTGTCTGTGGGATATTCTCACAGTGTGGGTGAGATGTTTTCACAGTGTCTGTGGGATATTCTCACCATGTCTGTGGGATATTCTCAGTGTCTGTGGAATATTCTCACAGTGTCTGTGGGATATTCTGACACTGTCTGTGGGATATACTCAGTGTGGGTGGGATATTCTCACAGTGTCTGTCGGTATTCTCACAGTGTCTGTGGGATATTCTCACAGGGTGGGTGGGATATTCTCACAGTGTCTGTCGGATATTCTCACAGTGTGGGTGGGATGTTTTCACAGTTTTTGTGGTATATTCTCACAATGTGGGTCAGATGTTTTCACAGTGTCTGTGGGATATTCTCACAATATCTGTGGGATATTCTCACAGTGTGTTGGGATATTCTCACAGTGTGGGTGAGATGTTTTCACAGAGTCTGTGGGATATTCTCAGAGTGTGAGTGGGGTATTCTCAAAGTTTATGTGGGATATTCTCACAGTGTGGGTGGGATATTCTCACAGTATCTGTCGGATGTTCTCACAGTGTCTGTGAGATATTCTCACAGTGTTGATGAGAAGTTTTCACAGTGTCTGTCGGATATTCTCACAGTGTCTGTGAGATATTCTCACAGTGTGGGTGGGATATTCTCACAGTGTCTGTGGGACATTCTCACAGTGTGTGTGGGATATTCTCACAGTGTCAGTGGGATATTCTCACAGATTGGGTGAGATGTTTTCGCAGAGTCTGTGGGATATTCTCTCAGTGTCTGTGGGATATTCTCACAGTGTGGGTGAGATGTTTTCACAGTGTCTGTGGGATATTCTCACAGTGTGGGTGGGATATTCTCACAGTGTCTGTGGGATATTCTTGCAGTTCTGTGGGATATTCTCAGTGTCTGTGGGATATTCTCACCGTGTCTGTGGGATAGTCTCTCAGTGTGAGTGGGATATTCTCACAGTATGGGTAAGATGTTTTCACAGTGTCTGTGGGATATTCTAACTCTGTGGGATATTCTCAGTGTGGGTGGGATATTCACACAGTATCTGTCGGATATTCTCACAGTGTCTGTGGAATATTCTCACAGGGTAGGTGGGATAATCTCACAGTGTGTGTCGGGTATTGGCACACTGGTTGTAATATTCTCACAGTGTGGGTGGGATATTCTCACAGTGTGGGTGGGATGTTTTCACAGTGTGGGTGGGATATTCTCACATTATCTGTCCGATATTCTCACAGTGTCTGTACAATATTCTCGCATTTGGGTGGCATATTCTCACAGTATCTGTTGGATATTCTCACAGAGTGTGTGGGATACTCTCACAGTATCTGTCAGATATTCTCACAGTGTCTGTGGGATATTATCACAGTGTGGGTGAGATGTTTTCACAGTGTCTGTGATATTCTCACAGTGTGGGTGAGATGTTTTCACAGTGTCTGTGGGATATTCTCACAGTGTGGGTGGGATATTCTCACAGTATCTGTCGGATATTCTCACAGCGTCTGTGGGATATTCTCACAGTGTGGGTGGGATATTCTCACAGTGTCTGCGGGATATTCTCACAGTGTGTGTGGGATATTCTCACAGTGTCTGTGGGATATTCTCAGAGTGTGGGTGGGATATTCTCACAGTGTGGCTGTAATGTTTTCACAGTGTCTGTGGGATATTCTCACAGTGTGTGTTGGATATTCTCACAGTGTCAATGGCATATTCTCAAATTGTGGGTGGTATATTCTCACAGTGTGGGTGACATGTTTTCACTGTGTTGGTGGGATATTCTCACAGAGTGGGTGGGATATGCTCACAGTGTCTGTGGGGTACTCTCACAATGTCTGTGGGATATTCTCACAGGGTGGGTGGGATATTCTCACGCTGTCTGTGGGATATTCTCACAGTGTGGTTGAGATGTTTTCACAGTGTCTGTGGGATATTCACGCAGTGTCTGTGGGATATTCTCACAGGATGGGTGGGATATTCTCACAGTATCTGTCAGATATTTTCACAGTGTCTGTGGGATATTCTCACAGGATGGGTGGGATATTCTCGCAGTGTGGGTGGGATTTTCTCACATGATGGGTGGGGTATTCTCACAATGTCTGTGGGATATTCTCACAGGATGTGTGCGATATTCTCACAGTGTGGGTGGGATATTCTCACAGTGTGGGTGAGGTGTTTTCACAATGTCTGTGGGATATTCTAACACTGTCTGTGGGATATTCTCAGTGTGGGTGTGATATTCTCACAGTGTCTGTGGGATATTCTCACAGTGTGGGTGGGATATTCTCACAGTGTCTGTCGGATATTCTCAGAGTGTGGGTGGGATATTCTCACAGTATCTGTGGGATATTCTCACAGTGTGGGTGAGATGTTTTCACAGTGTCTGTCGGATATTCACATAGGGTCTGTGGGATATTCTCAGTGTCTGTGGGATATTCTCACAGTGTGGGTGAGATGTTTTCACAGTGTCTGTGGGATATTCTAACACTCTCTGTGGGATATTCTCAGTGTGTGTGGGATATTCTCAGTGTCTGTGGGATATTCTCACAGTATGGGGGGATATTATCACAGTGTGGGTGAGATGTTTTCACAGTGTCTGTCGGATATTCTCACAGGGTGGGTGGGATATTCTCACAGTGTCTGTGGGATATTCTCAGAGTGTGGGTGGGATATTCTCACACTATCTGTGGGATATTCTCACAGTGTGGGTGAGATGTTTTCACATTGTCTGTCGGATATTCTCATAGGGTCTGTGGGATATTCTCAGTGTCTGTGGGATATTCTCACAGTGTCTGTGGGTATTCTCACAGTGTGGGTGGGATATTCCCACAATGTGGGTGAGATGTTTTCACAATGTCTGTGGGATATTCTAACACTGTCTGTGGGATATTCCCAGTGTGGGTGGGATATTCTCACAGTGTCTGTGGGATATTCTCACAGTATGGAAGGAATTTATCACAGTGTGGGTGAGATGTTTTCACAGTGTCTGTCGGATATTCTCACAGGGTGGGTGGAATATTCTCACAGTGTCTGTGGGATTTTCTCACAGTGTGGGTGGGATATTCTCACAGTATCTGTCGGATATTCTCACAGTGTCTGTGGGATATTCTCACAGGGTAGGTGGTATAATCTCACAGTGTGTGGAGGATATTGGCACACTGGTTGCAATATTCTCACAGTGTGGGTCGTATATTCTCACAGTGTGGGTGGGATGTTTTCACAGTATCTGTGGGATATTCTCACAGTGTGGGTGAGATGTTTTCACAGTGTCTGTGGGATATTCTCACAGTGTGGGTGGTATATTCTCACAGTGTCTGAGGATATTCTCTCAGTGTGGGTGAGATGTTTTCACAGTGTCTGTAATATTCTCTCTGTGTGGGTGAGATGTTTTCACAGTGTCTGTGGGATATTCGCACAGTGTGGGTGGGATATTCTCACAGTATCTGTCCGATATTCTCACAGTATCTGTTAGATATTCTCACAGTGTGGGTGGGATATTCTCACAGTATCTGTCGGATGTTCTCACAGTGTCTGTGAGATATTCTCACAGTGTTGATGAGAAGTTTTCACAGTGTCTGTCGGATATTCTCACAGTGTCTGTGAGATATTCTCACAGTGTGGGTGGGATATTCTCACAGTGTCTGTGGGACATTCTCACAGTGTGTGTGGGATATTCTCACAGTGTCAGTGGGATATTCTCACAGATTGGGTGAGATGTTTTCGCAGAGTCTGTGGGATATTCTCTCAGTGTCTGTGGGATATTCTCACAGTGTGGGTGAGATGTTTTCACAGTGTCTGTGGGATATTCTCACAGTGTGGGTGAGATGTTTTCACAGTGTCTGTGGGATATTCTCACAGTGTGGGTGGGATATTCTCACAGTGTCTGTGGGATATTCTTGCAGTTCTGTGGGATATTCTCAGTGTCTGTGGGATATTCTCACCGTGTCTGTGGGATAGTCTCTCAGTGTGAGTGGGATATTCTCACAGTATGGGTAAGATGTTTTCACAGTGTCTGTGGGATATTCTAACTCTGTGGGATATTCTCAGTGTGGGTGGGATATTCACACAGTATCTGTCGGATATTCTCACAGTGTCTGTGGAATATTCTCACAGGGTAGGTGGGATAATCTCACAGTGTGTGTCGGGTATTGGCACACTGGTTGTAATATTCTCACAGTGTGGGTGGGATATTCTCACAGTGTGGGTGGGATGTTTTCACAGTGTGGGTGGGATATTCTCACATTATCTGTCCGATATTCTCACAGTGTCTGTACAATATTCTCGCATTTGGGTGGCATATTCTCACAGTATCTGTTGGATATTCTCACAGAGTGTGTGGGATACTCTCACAGTATCTGTCAGATATTCTCACAGTGTCTGTGGGATATTATCACAGTGTGGGTGAGATGTTTTCACAGTGTCTGTGATATTCTCACAGTGTGGGTGAGATGTTTTCACAGTGTCTGTGGGATATTCTCACAGTGTGGGTGGGATATTCTCACAGTATCTGTCGGATATTCTCACAGCGTCTGTGGGATATTCTCACAGTGTGGGTGGGATATTCTCACAGTGTCTGCGGGATATTCTCACAGTGTGTGTGGGATATTCTCACAGTGTCTGTGGGATATTCTCAGAGTGTGGGTGGGATATTCTCACAGTGTGGCTGTAATGTTTTCACAGTGTCTGTGGGATATTCTCACAGTGTGTGTTGGATATTCTCACAGTGTCAATGGCATATTCTCAAATTGTGGGTGGTATATTCTCACAGTGTGGGTGACATGTTTTCACTGTGTTGGTGGGATATTCTCACAGAGTGGGTGGGATATGCTCACAGTGTCTGTGGGGTACTCTCACAATGTCTGTGGGATATTCTCACAGGGTGGGTGGGATATTCTCACGCTGTCTGTGGGATATTCTCACAGTGTGGTTGAGATGTTTTCACAGTGTCTGTGGGATATTCACGCAGTGTCTGTGGGATATTCTCACAGGATGGGTGGGATATTCTCACAGTATCTGTCAGATATTTTCACAGTGTCTGTGGGATATTCTCACAGGATGGGTGGGATATTCTCGCAGTGTGGGTGGGATTTTCTCACATGATGGGTGGGGTATTCTCACAATGTCTGTGGGATATTCTCACAGGATGTGTGCGATATTCTCACAGTGTGGGTGGGATATTCTCACAGTGTGGGTGAGGTGTTTTCACAATGTCTGTGGGATATTCTAACACTGTCTGTGGGATATTCTCAGTGTGGGTGTGATATTCTCACAGTGTCTGTGGGATATTCTCACAGTGTGGGTGGGATATTCTCACAGTGTCTGTCGGATATTCTCAGAGTGTGGGTGGGATATTCTCACAGTATCTGTGGGATATTCTCACAGTGTGGGTGAGATGTTTTCACAGTGTCTGTCGGATATTCACATAGGGTCTGTGGGATATTCTCAGTGTCTGTGGGATATTCTCACAGTGTGGGTGAGATGTTTTCACAGTGTCTGTGGGATATTCTAACACTCTCTGTGGGATATTCTCAGTGTGTGTGGGATATTCTCAGTGTCTGTGGGATATTCTCACAGTATGGGGGGATATTATCACAGTGTGGGTGAGATGTTTTCACAGTGTCTGTCGGATATTCTCACAGGGTGGGTGGGATATTCTCACAGTGTCTGTGGGATATTCTCAGAGTGTGGGTGGGATATTCTCACACTATCTGTGGGATATTCTCACAGTGTGGGTGAGATGTTTTCACATTGTCTGTCGGATATTCTCATAGGGTCTGTGGGATATTCTCAGTGTCTGTGGGATATTCTCACAGTGTCTGTGGGTATTCTCACAGTGTGGGTGGGATATTCCCACAATGTGGGTGAGATGTTTTCACAATGTCTGTGGGATATTCTAACACTGTCTGTGGGATATTCCCAGTGTGGGTGGGATATTCTCACAGTGTCTGTGGGATATTCTCACAGTATGGAAGGAATTTATCACAGTGTGGGTGAGATGTTTTCACAGTGTCTGTCGGATATTCTCACAGGGTGGGTGGAATATTCTCACAGTGTCTGTGGGATTTTCTCACAGTGTGGGTGGGATATTCTCACAGTATCTGTCGGATATTCTCACAGTGTCTGTGGGATATTCTCACAGGGTAGGTGGTATAATCTCACAGTGTGTGGAGGATATTGGCACACTGGTTGCAATATTCTCACAGTGTGGGTCGTATATTCTCACAGTGTGGGTGGGATGTTTTCACAGTATCTGTGGGATATTCTCACAGTGTGGGTGAGATGTTTTCACAGTGTCTGTGGGATATTCTCACAGTGTGGGTGGTATATTCTCACAGTGTCTGAGGATATTCTCTCAGTGTGGGTGAGATGTTTTCACAGTGTCTGTAATATTCTCTCTGTGTGGGTGAGATGTTTTCACAGTGTCTGTGGGATATTCGCACAGTGTGGGTGGGATATTCTCACAGTATCTGTCCGATATTCTCACAGTATCTGTTAGATATTCTCACAGTGTGGGTGGGATATTCTCACAGTATCTGTCGGATGTTCTCACAGTGTCTGTGAGATATTCTCACAGTGTTGATGAGAAGTTTTCACAGTGTCTGTCGGATATTCTCACAGTGTCTGTGAGATATTCTCACAGTGTGGGTGGGATATTCTCACAGTGTCTGTGGGACATTCTCACAGTGTGTGTGGGATATTCTCACAGTGTCAGTGGGATATTCTCACAGATTGGGTGAGATGTTTTCGCAGAGTCTGTGGGATATTCTCTCAGTGTCTGTGGGATATTCTCACAGTGTGGGTGAGATGTTTTCACAGTGTCTGTGGGATATTCTCACAGTGTGGGTGGGATATTCTCACAGTGTCTGTGGGATATTCTTGCAGTTCTGTGGGATATTCTCAGTGTCTGTGGGATATTCTCACCGTGTCTGTGGGATAGTCTCTCAGTGTGAGTGGGATATTCTCACAGTATGGGTAAGATGTTTTCACAGTGTCTGTGGGATATTCTAACTCTGTGGGATATTCTCAGTGTGGGTGGGATATTCACACAGTATCTGTTGGATATTCTCACAGTGTCTGTGGAATATTCTCACAGGGTAGGTGGGATAATCTCACAGTGTGTGTCGGGTATTGGCACACTGGTTGTAATATTCTCACAGTGTGGGTGGGATATTCTCACAGTGTGGGTGGGATGTTTTCACAGTGTGGGTGGGATATTCTCACATTATCTGTCCGATATTCTCACAGTGTCTGTACAATATTCTCGCATTTGGGTGGCATATTCTCACAGTATCTGTTGGATATTCTCACAGAGTGTGTGGGATACTCTCACAGTATCTGTCAGATATTCTCACAGTGTCTGTGGGATATTATCACAGTGTGGGTGAGATGTTTTCACAGTGTCTGTGATATTCTCACAGTGTGGGTGAGATGTTTTCACAGTGTCTGTGGGATATTCTCACAGTGTGGGTGGGATATTCTCACAGTATCTGTCGGATATTCTCACAGCGTCTGTGGGATATTCTCACAGTGTGGGTGGGATATTCTCACAGTGTCTGCGGGATATTCTCACAGTGTGTGTGGGATATTCTCACAGTGTCTGTGGGATATTCTCAGAGTGTGGGTGGGATATTCTCACAGTGTGGCTGTAATGTTTTCACAGTGTCTGTGGGATATTCTCACAGTGTGTGTTGGATATTCTCACAGTGTCAATGGCATATTCTCAAATTGTGGGTGGTATATTCTCACAGTGTGGGTGACATGTTTTCACTGTGTTGGTGGGATATTCTCACAGAGTGGGTGGGATATGCTCACAGTGTCTGTGGGGTACTCTCACAATGTCTGTGGGATATTCTCACAGGGTGGGTGGGATATTCTCACGCTGTCTGTGGGATATTCTCACAGTGTGGTTGAGATGTTTTCACAGTGTCTGTGGGATATTCACGCAGTGTCTGTGGGATATTCTCACAGGATGGGTGGGATATTCTCACAGTATCTGTCAGATATTTTCACAGTGTCTGTGGGATATTCTCACAGGATGGGTGGGATATTCTCGCAGTGTGGGTGGGATTTTCTCACATGATGGGTGGGGTATTCTCACAATGTCTGTGGGATATTCTCACAGGATGTGTGCGATATTCTCACAGTGTGGGTGGGATATTCTCACAGTGTGGGTGAGGTGTTTTCACAATGTCTGTGGGATATTCTAACACTGTCTGTGGGATATTCTCAGTGTGGGTGTGATATTCTCACAGTGTCTGTGGGATATTCTCACAGTGTGGGTGGGATATTCTCACAGTGTCTGTCGGATATTCTCAGAGTGTGGGTGGGATATTCTCACAGTATCTGTGGGATATTCTCACAGTGTGGGTGAGATGTTTTCACAGTGTCTGTCGGATATTCACATAGGGTCTGTGGGATATTCTCAGTGTCTGTGGGATATTCTCACAGTGTGGGTGAGATGTTTTCACAGTGTCTGTGGGATATTCTAACACTCTCTGTGGGATATTCTCAGTGTGTGTGGGATATTCTCAGTGTCTGTGGGATATTCTCACAGTATGGGGGGATATTATCACAGTGTGGGTGAGATGTTTTCACAGTGTCTGTCGGATATTCTCACAGGGTGGGTGGGATATTCTCACAGTGTCTGTGGGATATTCTCAGAGTGTGGGTGGGATATTCTCACACTATCTGTGGGATATTCTCACAGTGTGGGTGAGATGTTTTCACATTGTCTGTCGGATATTCTCATAGGGTCTGTGGGATATTCTCAGTGTCTGTGGGATATTCTCACAGTGTCTGTGGGTATTCTCACAGTGTGGGTGGGATATTCCCACAATGTGGGTGAGATGTTTTCACAATGTCTGTGGGATATTCTAACACTGTCTGTGGGATATTCCCAGTGTGGGTGGGATATTCTCACAGTGTCTGTGGGATATTCTCACAGTATGGAAGGAATTTATCACAGTGTGGGTGAGATGTTTTCACAGTGTCTGTCGGATATTCTCACAGGGTGGGTGGAATATTCTCACAGTGTCTGTGGGATTTTCTCACAGTGTGGGTGGGATATTCTCACAGTATCTGTCGGATATTCTCACAGTGTCTGTGGGATATTCTCACAGGGTAGGTGGTATAATCTCACAGTGTGTGGAGGATATTGGCACACTGGTTGCAATATTCTCACAGTGTGGGTCGTATATTCTCACAGTGTGGGTGGGATGTTTTCACAGTATCTGTGGGATATTCTCACAGTGTGGGTGAGATGTTTTCACAGTGTCTGTGGGATATTCTCACAGTGTGGGTGGTATATTCTCACAGTGTCTGAGGATATTCTCTCAGTGTGGGTGAGATGTTTTCACAGTGTCTGTAATATTCTCTCTGTGTGGGTGAGATGTTTTCACAGTGTCTGTGGGATATTCGCACAGTGTGGGTGGGATATTCTCACAGTATCTGTCCGATATTCTCACAGTATCTGTTAGATATTCTCACAGTGTGGTTGGGATATTCTCACAGTGTGGGTGAGATGTTTTCACAGTGTCTGTGAGATATTCTCACACTGTGGGTGGGATATTCTCAAAGTGTCTGTGGGATATTCTGACACTGTCTGTGGGATATTCTCAGTGTGGGTGGGATACTCTCACAGTGTCTGTCGGATATTCTCACAGTGTCTGTGGGATATTCTCACAGGGTGGGTCGGATATTCTCAGAGTGTCTGTGGGATATTCTCACAGTGTGGGTGAGATGTTTTCACAGTGACTGTGGCATATTCTCACAGTTTGGGAGGGATGTTCTC
Source organism: Hemitrygon akajei (assembly GCF_048418815.1). Taxonomy (NCBI): domain Eukaryota; kingdom Metazoa; phylum Chordata; class Chondrichthyes; order Myliobatiformes; family Dasyatidae; genus Hemitrygon; species Hemitrygon akajei. Next base: position 112,081,021 of record NC_133129.1, on the reverse strand, counting down.
AAAATATCTGTCGGATATTCTCACAGTGTGGTGGGATATACTCACAGAGTGGGTGAGATGTTTTCACAGTGTCTGTGGGATACTCTCACAGTGTGGGTGGGATGTTCTTACAGTGTGGCTGAGATGTTTTCACAGTGTCTGTGGGATATTCTCACAGTGTGGGTGGGATATTCTCACAGTGTCTGTGGGATATTCTCACAGTGTGGGTGAGATGTTTTCACAGTGTCTGTGGGATATTCTCACCGTGTCTGTGGGATATTCTCAGTGTCTGCGGAATATTCTCACAGTGTCTGTGGGATATTCTGACACTGTCTGTAGGATATTCTCACAGTGTGGGTGGCATATTCTCACAGTATCTGTCCTTTATTCTCACAGTGTGGGTGGGATACTCTCACAGTATCTGTCAGATATTCTCACAGTGTCTGTGGGATATTATCACAGTGTGGGTGAGATGTTTTCACAGTGTCTGTGATATTCTCACAGTGTGGGTGAGCTGTTTTCACAGTGTCTGTGGGATATTCTCACAGTCTGGGTGGGATATTCTCACAATATCTGTCGGATATTCTCACAGCGTCTGTAGGATATTCTCACAGTGTGGGTGGCATATTCTCACAGTATCTGTTGGATATTCTCACAGGGTGGGTGGGATATTCTCACAGTATCTGTCGGATATTCTCACAGTGTGGGTTCGATATTCTCACAGTGTCTGAGGGATATTCTCACAGTGTGGGTGGTATATTCTCACAGTGTGGGTGACATGTTTTCACTGTGTTGGTGGGATATTCTCACAGTGTGGGTGGGATATGCTCACAGTGTCTGTGGGGTATTCTCACAATGTCTGTGGGATATTCTCACAGGGTGTGTGGGATATTCTCACAGTGTGGGTGGGATATTCTCACAGTGTGGGTGATATGTTTTCACAGTGTCTGTGGGATATTCTCACAGTGTGGGTGGGATATTCTCAGTGTCTGTGGGATATTCTCACAGAGTCTGTGGGATATTCCCACAGTGCGGGTGGGATATTCTCACTGTATCTGTTGAATATTCTTCCAGTGTCTGTGGGATATTCTCACTGTGTCTGAGGAATATTCTCACAGTGTGGGTGATATGTTTTCACAGTGTCTGTGGGATATTCTCACAGTGAGGTTGGGATATTCTCACAGCATCTGTCGGATATTCTCACAGCGTCTGTAGGATATTCTCACAGTGTGGGTGGCATATTCTCACAGTATCTGTCCTTTATTCTCACAGTGTGGGTGGGATACTCTCACAGTATCTGTCAGATATTCTCACAGTGTCTGTGGGATATTATCACAGTGTGGGTGAGATGTTTTCACAGTGTCTGTGATATTCTCACAGTGTGGGTGAGCTGTTTTCACAGTGTCTGTGGGATATTCTCACAGTGTGGGTGGGATATTCTCACAATATCTGTCGGATATTCTCACAGCGTCTGTTAGATATTCTCACAGTGTGGTTGGGATATTCTCACAGTGTGGGTGAGATGTTTTCACAGTGTCTGTGAGATATTCTCACACTGTGGGTGGGATATTCTCAAAGTGTCTGTGGGATATTCTGACAATGTCTGTGGGATATTCTCAGTGTGGGTGGGATACTCACACAGTGTCTGTCGGATATTCTCACAGTGTCTGTGCGATATTCTCACAGGGTGGGTCGGATATTCTCAGAGTGTCTGTGGGATATTCTCACAGTGTGGGTGAGATGTTTTCACAGTGTCTGTGGCATATTCTCACAGTTTGGGAGGGATGTTCTCAAAATATCTGTCGGATATTCTCACAGTGTGGTGGGATATACTCACAGAGTGGGTGAGATGTTTTCACAGTGTCTGTGGGATACTCTCACAGTGTGGGTGGGATGTTCTTACAGTGTGGCTGAGATGTTTTCACAGTGTCTGTGGGATATTCTCACAGTGTGGGTGGGATATTCTCACAGTGTCTGTGGGATATTCACACAGTGTGGGTGAGATGTTTTCACAGTGTCTGTGGGATATTCTCACCGTGTCTGTGGGATATTCTCAGTGTCTGCGGAATATTCTCACAGTGTCTGTGGGATATTCTGACACTGTCTGTAGGATATTCTCACAGTGTGGGTGGCATATTCTCACAGTATCTGTCCTTTATTCTCACAGTGTGGGTGGGATACTCTCACAGTATCTGTCAGATATTCTCACAGTGTCTGTGGGATATTATCACAGTGTGGGTGAGATGTTTTCACAGTGTCTGTGATATTCTCACAGTGTGGGTGAGCTGTTTTCACAGTGTCTGTGGGATATTCTCACAGTGTGGGTGGGATATTCTCACAATATCTGTCGGATATTCTCACAGCGTCTGTAGGATATTCTCACAGTGTGGGTGGCATATTCTCACAGTATCTGTTGGATATTCTCACAGGGTGGGTGGGATATTCTCACAGTATCTGTCGGATATTCTCACAGTGTGGGTTCGATATTCTCACAGTGTCTGAGGGATATTCTCACAGTGTGGGTGGGATATTCTCACAGTGTGGCTGAGATATCTTCACAGTGTCTGTGGTATATTCTCCGAGCGTGGGTGGGATATTCTCACAGTGTATTTGGGATATTCTCAAAGGGTGGGTGGGATATTCTCAGTGTCTGTGCTATATTCTCACAGTGTGGTTGAGAAGATTTCACAGTGTCTGAGCGATATTCTCAGAGTGTGGGTGGGATATTCTCACAGTGTCAGTGGGATATTCTCACAGTGTGCGTGTGATGTTTTCACAGTGTCTGAGGGATATTCTCAGAGTGTGGGTGGGATATACTCACTGTGTCTGTGGAATATTCTCACAGTTTGGGTGATATGTTTTCACAGTGTCTGTGGGATATTCTCACAGTGTGGGTGGGAGATTCTCACAGTGTGGCTGTAATGTTTTCACAGTGTCTGTGGGATATTCTCACAGTGTGTGTTGGATATTCTCACAGTGTCAATGGCATATTCTCACATTGTGGGTGGTATATTCTCACAGTGTGGGTGACATGTTTTCACTGTGTTGGTGGGATATTCTCACAGTGTGGGTGGGATATGCTCACAGTGTCTGTGGGGTATTCTCACAATGTCTGTGGGATATTCTCACAGGGTGTGTGGGATATTCTCACAGTGTGGGTGGGATATTCTCACAGTGTGGGTGATATGTTTTCACAGTGTCTGTGGGATATTCTCACAGTGTGGGTGGGATATTCTCAGTGTCTGTGGGATATTCTCACAGTGCGGGTGGGATATTCTCACTGTATCTGTTGAATATTCTTCCAGTGTCTGTGGGATATTCTCACTGTGTCTGAGGAATATTCTCACAGTGTGGGTGATATGTTTTCACAGTGTCTGTGGGATATTCTCACAGTGAGGGTGGGATATTCTCACAGCATCTGTCGGATATTCTCACAGCGTCTGTAGGATATTCTCACAGTGTGGGTGGCATATTCTCACAGTATCTGTCCTTTATTCTCACAGTGTGGGTGGGATACTCTCACAGTATCTGTCAGATATTCTCACAGTGTCTGTGGGATATTATCACAGTGTGGGTGAGATGTTTTCACAGTGTCTGTGATATTCTCACAGTGTGGGTGAGCTGTTTTCACAGTGTCTGTGGGATATTCTCACAGTGTGGGTGGGATATTCTCACAATATCTGTCGGATATTCTCACAGCGTCTGTAGGATATTCTCACAGTGTGGGTGGCATATTCTCACAGTATCTGTTGGATATTCTCACAGGGTGGGTGGGATATTCTCACAGTATCTGTCGGATATTCTCACGGTGTGGGTTCGATATTCTCACAGTGTCTGAGGGATATTCTCACAGTGTGGGTGGGATATTCTCACAGTGTGGCTGAGATATCTTCACAGTGTCTGTGGTATATTCTCCGAGCGTGGGTGGGATATTCTCACAGTGTATTTGGGATATTCTCAAAGGGTGGGTGGGATATTCTCAGTGTCTGTGCTATATTCTCACAGTGTGGTTGAGAAGATTTCACAGTGTCTGAGCGATATTCTCAGAGTGTGGGTGGGATATTCTCACAGTGTCAGTGGGATATTCTCACAGTGTGCGTGTGATGTTTTCACAGTGTCTGAGGGATATTCTCAGAGTGTGGGTGGGATATACTCACTGTGTCTGTGGAATATTCTCACAGTTTGGGTGATATGTTTTCACAGTGTCTGTGGGATATTCTCACAGTGTGGGTGGGAGATTCTCACAGTGTGGCTGTAAAGTTTTCACATTGTCTGTGGGATATTCTCACAGTGTGTGTTGGATATTCTCACAGTGTCAATGGCATATTCTCACATTGTGGGTGGTATATTCTCACAGTGTTGGTGACATGTTTTCACTGTGTTGGTGGGATATTCTCACAGTGTGGGTGGGATATGCTCACAGTGTCTGTGGGGTATTCTCACAATGTCTGTGGGATATTCTCACAGGATGTGTGCGATATTCTCACAGTGTGGGTGGGATATTCTCACAGTGTGGGTGAGGTGTTTTCACAATGTCTGTGGGATATTCTAACACACTGTGGGATATTCTCAGTGTGGGTGTGATATTCTCACAGTGTCTGTGGGATATTCTCACAGTGTGGGTGGGATATTCTCACAGTGTCTGTCGGATATTCTCAGAGTGTGGGTGGGATATTCTCACAGTATCTGTGGGATATTCTCACAGTGTGGGTGAGATGTTTTCACAGTGTCTGTCGGATATTCACATAGGGTCTGTGGGATATTCTCAGTGTCTGTGGGATATTCTCACAGTGTCTGTGGGATATTCTCACAGTGTGGGTGAGATGTTTTCACAGTGTCTGTGGGATATTCTAACACTCTCTGTGGGATATTCTCAGTGTGTGTGGGATATGCTCAGTGTCTGTGGGATATTCTCACAGTATGGGGGGATATTATCACAGTGTGGGTGAGATGTTTTCACAGTGTCTGTCGGATATTCTCACAGGGTGGGTGGGATATTCTCACAGTGTCTGTGGGATATTCTCAGAGTGTGGGTGGGATATTCTCACAGTATCTGTGGGATATTCTCACAGTGTGGGTGAGATGTTTTCACATTGTCTGTCGGATATTCTCATAGGGTCTGTGGGATATTCTCAGTGTCTGTGGGATATTCTCACAGTGTCTGTGGGTATTCTCACAGTGTGGGTGGGATATTCCCACAATGTGGGTGAGATGTTTTCACAATGTCTGTGGGATATTCTAACACTGTCTGTGGGATATTCCCAGTGTGGGTGGGATATTCTCACAGTGTCTGTCGGATATTCTCACAGGGTGGGTGGAATATTCTCACAGTGTCTGTGGGATTTTCTCACAGTGTGGGTGGGATATTCTCACAGTATCTGTCGGATATTCTCACAGTGTCTGTTGGATATTCTCACAGGGTAGGTGGTATAATCTCACAGTGTGTGGAGGATATTGGCACACTGGTTGCAATATTCTCACAGTGTGGGTCGTATATTCTCACAGTGTGGGTGTGATGTTTTCACAGTATCTGAGGATATTCTCTCAGTGTGGGTGAGATGTTTTCACAGTGTCTGTAATATTCTCTCAGTGTGGGTGAGATGTTTTCAGAGTGTCTGTGGGATATTCGCACAGTGTGGGTGGGATATTCTCACAGTATCTGTCCGATATTCTCACAGTATCTGTTAGATATTCTCACAGTGTGGTTGGGATATTCTCACAGTGTGGGTGAGATGTTTTCACAGTGTCTGTGAGATATTCTCACACTGTGGGTGGGATATTCTCAAAGTGTCTGTGGGATATTCTGACACTGTCTGTGGGATATTCTCAGTGTGGGTGGGATACTCTCACAGTGTCTGTCGGATATTCTCACAGTGTCTGTGGGATATTCTCACAGGGTGGGTCGGATATTCTCAGAGTGTCTGTGGGATATTCTCACAGTGTGGGTGAGATGTTTTCACAGTGTCTGTGGCATATTCTCACAGTTTGGGAGGGATGTTCTCAAAATATCTGTCGGATATTCTCACAGTGTGGTGGGATATACTCACAGAGTGGGTGAGATGTTTTCACAGTGTCTGTGGGATACTCTCACAGTGTGGGTGGGATGTTCTTACAGTGTGGCTGAGATGTTTTCACAGTGTCTGTGGGATATTCTCACAGTGTGGGTGGGATATTCTCACAGTGTCTGTGGGATATTCTCACAGTGTGGGTGAGATGTTTTCACAGTGTCTGTGGGATATTCTCACCGTGTCTGTGGGATATTCTCAGTGTCTGTGGAATATTCTCACAGTGTCTGTGGGATATTCTGACACTGTCTGTAGGATATTCTCACAGTGTGGGTGGCATATTCTCACAGTATCTGTCCTTTATTCTCACAGTGTGGGTGGGATACTCTCACAGTATCTGTCAGATATTCTCACAGTGTCTGTGGGATATTATCACAGTGTGGGTGAGATGTTTTCACAGTGTCTGTGATATTCTCACAGTGTGGGTGAGCTGTTTTCACAGTGTCTGTGGGATATTCTCACAGTGTGGGTGGGATATTCTCACAATATCTGTCGGATATTCTCACAGCGTCTGTAGGTTATTCTCACAGTGTGGGTGGCATATTCTCACAGTATCTGTTGGATATTCTCACAGGGTGGGTGGGATATTCTCACAGTATCTGTCGGATATTCTCACAGTGTGGGTTCGATATTCTCACAGTGTCTGAGGGATATTCTCACAGTGTGGGTGGGATATTCTCACAGTGTGGCTGAGATATCTTCACAGTGTCTGTGGTATATTCTCCGAGCGTGGGTGGGATATTCTCACAGTGTATTTGGGATATTCTCAAAGGGTGGGTGGGATATTCTCAGTGTCTGTGCTATATTCTCACAGTGTGGTTGAGAAGATTTCACAGTGTCTGAGCGATATTCTCAGAGTGTGGGTGGGATATTCTCACAGTGTCAGTGGGATATTCTCACAGTGTGCGTGTGATGTTTTCACAGTGTCTGAGGGATATTCTCAGAGTGTGGGTGGG